>NC_134707.1:2572500-2911250 GCF_043290135.1 Rhipicephalus microplus
AAGAAAAAGATACGAAAGAAATACGGAAAAGACTTGAACGCCTTGAACAGGACACCTGCGCTAGTGATGATGCTTCAAAAAAACTTGAGGCCGATTTAAATGAGCTCGAGTGGAGAAGCCGCAAGTTTAACTTGGAAATACATGGTGTAAGCGTCTCTGAAGGTGAAAATTTGCTTGCAAAGGTAAATTCTGTTGCCAGCATGATTGACGTTTGTGCACTGGACGCAGCAGACGTCGCTGCCATTCACCGCCTCCCATGCAAATTTGGCAAAACACCAGGTATAATCGTTCGGTATGTCAGACAATCTGTTAGAGACGAATGGCTGCATAACCGGTCAAAACTGAGAGAAAAGAAATCAAGCCTGTTCATCCAAGAGAACTTGACCAGCCAAAGTCGGCAACTGCTTCGAGAGGCTAAGGAATGGGCGAGGGAAAATCGGTACAAATACGCCTGGCACAAGAACGGGAAAATCCTGCTGCGCAAATCTGACGGCGATTCCGTGTTAGTAGTGCGTCACAGGACCGACTTTCCCGTCTAAGCCTGCTAGTTGCTGACTGTATCTAGATTATTTCATTCCTCAAAATGGCTAGTCAAAGTCCCTTTCTTCCACACGAGCTAGACGCTTTTGTGACAAGTCATCACGCACATTCCTTGAAGTGCCTTCATCTAAACGTTCGTTCACTCTATAACAAGGAAGAAGATATAAATGACTTCATCAATGGTTTTCATTTTCTGTTTGATGCAGTAATGCTTAGTGAAACTTGGTGCAGGGATGATCGTGATTTGTTCAAATTTCCGTCTTATCAATCGTATTGTGTAAACAGAACTAATCGCCGAGGCGGTGGCGTTATGCTGTTGCTAAGAGAGCACGTAAACTGCGAGCTGCTTTCCAACTTTTGTATCTGTTGTGATGATTTTGAAATAATAACAGCTCGTGTGAATGACTGTATGTTTTCCGTTTGCTATAGACCACCAAGTGGAAATCTTCCTAGTTTCTTTTGTTTCTATGAACAGCTGTTATCATTTGTTTCAGAAACTGGCGATTATTTGGTGTCTGCTGGTGATTTTAATATCGACCTGTTGACCATTTCTGCACCACAAAAGGCCATGTTAACCATGCTGACTTCTAACGGATGCGAAAATTTAATCTATGTACCGACAAGGGTAACTACTGAAAGCGAAACACTGTTAGATTTATTTATTACTAATATCGATTCTACAAAAGCCAACAGTGGTGTAATAACGTGGGACCTTAGTGACCACCTCCCAATATTTGCTCTACTAAGAAAGCAAAATTTCACGATAAATGAAAAGCATCAGTACATTTCTTTTCAAAATATTACACAAACAGGTTTGGATAATTTTAGAGCTGAATTGCTACTTAGCGATATTCCGCAAATTCTGAAAATAGACGACGTTGACATTGCATACAGTAAACTTATTGGTGAAATTTCTCGTGTGTATAAGCGTCACTTCCCACAAAAAAAGTTTAAATTGGGTAAAAAAATAAGAAAACCATGGATAACCCCTGAATTGTTACAAAAAATTAAGTGTAAAAATGCGCTTTATCACAAGTTCATTAAAAGTAAGGAACCAAGCATATTGAAAGAATACAAGTCGCTTAGAAACAAACTAAACAAAGAACTAAGGTCACACAGGAAATGCTATTTTCAAGCTGAGTTTGATAGCTGCTCGAAAAAACCCGATATGTTATGGAAAAAGCTTAATACTGTCTTAAATCGCCGTAAATCGTCTCCACGTGTAGAAAAGCTATTTCTTGGTGGCCACGAAATATGGGGCGATGATTTGGCGAATACATTTAATGATTATTTTGTGAGCAATTCTAATTCTTGTGCATCTGCTGATATTACAAAATTTATGCCTGATAGCAATCCATCTTCCTTTTTCCTTCGCCCATTTACAGAGTCTGAAGTACTGTCAGTTTTTCTTTCGCTTAAAAATAGCTCAAGTTGTGACGTTGAGGGCATGCAGGTTCATCCAATCAAGTATGTGCTTGATTTAATTTGTCCATATCTTACCTACATCTTTAATCTGTCTTTGGCGAGCGCTATCTTTCCCAGGAGGATGCAGATCGCAAGAGTTTCTGTGCTTTTTAAGAAAGGTGACATAAACGATATCAAAAATTATAGACCTATTTCGATATTACCAGTATTATCCAAAGGGCTGGAGAAACTTATACACGTGCAAATGTCTAATTTTTTTCGATAAGCACAATCTTATATCTACAGCCCAATTTGGATTTAGAAAACACCTTTCTACTGAGTTAGCCTTGCTACAACAAAAAGAATTCATTTTAACACAATTTGAAAGCAAGAATCTTGTGCTCGGTCTTTACATTGATTTCAGTAAAGCATTTGATTGTATCCATCATTCCATACTACTTAAAAAACTTGAAACCTATGGTATTCGCGGGCACTGCTTAAACCTCGTGAAGTCGTATCTAGATCATCGCCATCAGTACGTCCAGATTGAGCATTACCGTTCAGACTTAAAACACATCAGCAGAGGCGTTCCTCAAGGTAGTATTCTCGGCCCATTTCTTTTTATAGTTTACATCAATGACCTAGTAAATATCTACAGTGATGCGAAATACGTTATGTACGCTGACGACGCTAGCCTATTTTTTTCGTCACCTGAACTTGGTAGCCTTCAGAATAACACCAACACTGCTCTAAGGGCGCTCCAAGAATGGTCAGCAGCAAACGTTTTGCAAATTAATACTAAAAAGACAAAAGCCGTGATTTTCAGACCAAAATCTAAGCAGATAACCTGCGATCACATCACCCTTCTTTACACAAATGAAGCAATAGAAATAGTGAGTAGTGTGAAAATACTGGGAGTTACCTTCACACAAAATATGCTTTGGGATTTACACATCGAATCAGTTTTAGGCAAGCTATCTCGTGTGGTTGGTATGATGGCGCGTCACAGATTGATATTACCTTTTAAAATAAAGCTTCTTGTTTACAATGCGCTCTTTTTTTTTTTTCTTGTATTATTGTTTTTTGGTATGGGGTACGACGACATATACAAATCTTGAAAGACTTCATGTACTGCAGAAAAAATTTCTACGTGCGCTTTTCAATGTACCCTACAATTCCCATACTTCAGATTTATTCTTGAAGGGAAATGTCATCCGCGTGTTTACCCTATACAATTACAAGTTAAGTATAGCGTTCAAACGAGAGATAAAAGAAAACCTAAAGTTTTTCCACGAGTTATCTCATCTTGCCAAAAACACCCATTCATACGGCACTCGTTACATAGAACAGTGGAAGGTGGTCACTGCGCGGACAAGCTATTCTATGCAGAAGCTATCATACACGCTGCCAACCCTTTTAAATTCATTTCATAAATTACACATTGAATTGAAAATAACTTCTGCACGAACACTGCGCGAGCATTTCATCAATTCATGCTAACATAGTAAATAGTGTAAAATATTGCTTTTTTTCATTCGTCCTTACTGATGTGTTTTTTTAGACATAGCTGT
This sequence comes from Rhipicephalus microplus, assembly GCF_043290135.1. Classification (NCBI taxonomy): domain Eukaryota; kingdom Metazoa; phylum Arthropoda; class Arachnida; order Ixodida; family Ixodidae; genus Rhipicephalus; species Rhipicephalus microplus. The sequence continues at coordinate 2,576,016 of NC_134707.1, forward strand.
ATTCCGAATATGTGTTTCTTGTGATTTTTTTTTTCTCTTTATGTGAATGTTTGCCATCGCTGCCTGCACTGTAGGGGTGGCTGCGGGCCTCTGTCAAGTTGCTTGTGCCTTCAGGCAACTTTTACCCGCAGTCTCCTCCATCGCTGATGGAAATAAAATTATTATTATTATTATTATCTTAGGGGCTTAACGTGGCCCTCCTCACTTTTGCTCGGGGGCGTGGCTAGAGGATGGCACACCGGGCACGTGCCCCACCGCCCCCCGAAATTTTTTTGCCGTATCACAGCGAGCGAAAAATGGCCATTTTGAGAAAATGCCCCCCCCCCCCCCCCCCGAAAAAAATTTCTGGCTACGCGTCTGCTTATGCTATAGACATTTCTTCGGTGTAGACAGTAGAGCTGTTACAGACAATGCCAGAGCTTGTAAAGCTGGCTGTGGTGGTAGACGCGCGGACGGCGCTGTGGCCGCGCGGACTGGTCCCGTCAGTGGGCGCGGCTGATAATCAACGACGCGTCATAAGCAGTGACGGCGAGGGTATTCTGTGGGCACCTGAGGTTTTTACATCGGGCTTTCAGTGTTCCGCTCTTAAAGGTTCGTTGTCAAGCGGGGATCTTCTACATATCAAAGTAACGTGTCACTCAGTCTGAGTCGTTTTCGATCTCGTCGGCCTTCCTCTGAAAGTTCGAGCAGGTCATGCTATGAACATGCTATGGGCACATGCAGGATAACACCATTGTTTTGTTGAATGTCATCCTTACTTCGTCCAGCTAACACGTACACACGTGCGTGTACGAAAAACAAAAAATGGTGAGCAGCTGGCTTCGCGCGATGGCTCCGCACAAAAAGCACCCGCGCACGAAGCGCTGAGTACTGTTTATGGTCTCGGTAATGTCTTCTGCTGGTTTCACGTGCGAGTTTACTTTTCTTTTTTCTTACGTCTATGCCACTCCAGCGCGCCGCGTCTTTTCCTTTGTTCCGCTGTTCAGAGAAGATGGCGACGGGACTTTGTCATTCGTCGCGCCTTTTGCGAAAAGACTGAGGCATCTTTCTTCACCGCTTCTTCGCATGCAGCTTTTTTTCCTGTTTCGTCTTGTTTCTTCGTAAAGGGCTGTTGCAGATGTTGTGGATGGACAGCATAGGTTTCTGTTTCGCCTTTTTCGTTGCGCTGCAGAACTTCATCCGCGCATCTTCTTGTATATCTTTTCTTGTACGCTTTTTCATCCGTTGTAAAAGGGTACGAGGTCGATGGCAGGTACGGCGGGTCTCTTTAGGGTAGCTGGCTCTCCGCCGTCGTCTAAACAGCCGATCTTGGCCAGTGTGACGCGTTCTTAGAGACAGAACGAAGGTTTGTTTACGTGATGAGAAAAATAAAACTGTAGAGATTCAGCATAAATTCAGCTCTTACTTACAAAATGCTTCGGCTTTTATAGCCCATCGTCTCGCTTCATGGAAATCCTAAGAAGGCGGTGACCACTGTGGCCGCGAATCAGGTGACGGAATGTCTCAGTGGTCCACCCATCAGAAAGGGTGCAGAAATTGGGACACTCGCGAGAACAACTTGGGTGAGAATTTCCAATGGTTATCACGAGCGCACCAAACAATGACGCACCCGGCCCACGCCTTGAAAACATCGCAGGATGAGGAGGTAGAGTCCGGTAAAGAGGGCAAGTTGAGCTCCTCCGGGGAGATGGCCGAAGACACGAACGTCAGCAGTGGTCCATGGCTGCTTTCAGCTACAGAGTTCCTTTGTTGAGGCATGACTTCCTTTGTTCCTTTGTTGAGGCAGATCTTTGTTGAGGCATGACTTGTCGTTCACTGCTCTCTGTTTTACGTATTAAATGGGCAAAACGTTACAAGTACGCATTGGGCTTGTTCGTTAGGCATAGTATAATCTAGAAACAGTTCGAATTACTAAGGCAAGACAGGCTACCAACAGAGCGCTGTGCTAGTAGTCGAAATGCAAGAGCGGGAGGGGGAGTTTGGACCCGTAAATTTGAATCAAGTGTCGCGTTTTCACTTATCTTTTTTTTTTACCTCGAGCCCGTCAGAGTAGTCCACACATAAGAAAACAACACATTGGAGGGGGGGGGGGGGATATTTAGATTGGTAGCCTAACCACGCAAGACATTCATTTCTGAAAATTTTTGATAACGCCTACCTTGAAGTACTTCTTCGTCTCTACACTATAAAGCAAGAATATATTTTAATATTACTTGTGTATCTCCTCAACTACCGCCAAGGTGGGGAACGTGTTTGGTGTTCTTTTGAGAACTCCAGGAAATTCAGTCAGTCTGCAAGCTGAGCTGCCACACAAAACTTAGCCCCGCCGCGGTGGTGCAGTGGTTAAGGTACTCGGCTGCTGACCCGCAGGTCGCGGGTTCAAATCCCGGCTGCGGCGGCTGCATTTCCGATGGAGGCGGAAATGTCGTAGGCCCGTGTACTCAGATTTGGGTGCACGTTAAAGAACCCCACGTGGTCAAAATTTCCGGAGCCCTCCACTACGGCGTCTCTCATAATCATATGGTGGTTTTGGGACGTTAAACCCCACAAATCTAATCTAATCTATCACACAAAACTTACGAAAAACCGTCCTTCAGTAATCCCCATTATTGTGGGATTCTGCAGCGGAACGGGAACCAGCTACGGCCTGGCTACTCGACCGTGTGGGACGTACAGAAGAAAAATTTTACCATCTGTATAACAAAGAAGTCACACGATGCGCTGGTCATCGCGATTAAGCGAGATCGAAATGTAGTTCCCCGACAGTGATTGGCTCTCTTCTGCATGTTGCGAAGACGTTCGAACGTGATCATGCGCGAATGCGGCCGATAGTGACCGTGTGGCGCCGTTATCACACAGGGAAAGCGCGGAATGGGAGAACCGAGTCAAAGTTTTGTCTGTGCGCCCCGACACGCTTCCCTTTCCGAGCATCGGAGAGGAAGAGCTAAAAGCGTCGCCGTGTCGACTTTCTTTGCGTGTCTGCGCTCGAACATTCTCGCTCGAAACAAATGGATTGGAATGGAATGTTCCCCCATCCTCCAGTAACGACTCGGAGAAAACAGGGCATTTGCAGGCGCGCTGTGTGGCCATTTGCGCTCCACCTTAGCAGCTGACGAAACGTATTGTATTCGACGGCGCTTTCAACGGTCCGGGAAGTGCTACGTTGTGGACTGATTTTTTGCTTCGAAGCTATGCGTGCCCCCTTAATACGTATAGAAACACGACACGCAGGTACGGAAACAGTAAACAGCGCTCTAAACTTAGACGAGTTGAGTGGATATGTCTTGAGAATGTAAAAATTGTCTGGATTTGTACGGGCAGGTTCCTCGAGACCGCGGTGACTAACATGAGATGCTCCGCCGTCGCACCTCGAATATCTGGCTACTGTAAGCAAGACAAATGAAAAGTAAAATGCCGAAAACATTGGGCACTGTGCACGCTGTCTATTTTCGTCTTCCCTCTTTCATTGCCCGAGCGTATTAATACAAATTAGATCGCTGTGCGCATTCAGAAACGTGTTTAAAAAGGAGTGTGGCATGATAGCCGACAGAAAATCGCGCAAAGAAACGGAGACACAAGACGAGGACACACGGCACAGGCGCTATCGGCGTCACCTAGCGCCTGTGCCGTGTGTCCTCGTCTTGTGTATCCGTTTCTTTGCGCTATTTTCTGTCGTCACAATGCACCAACAAGCCCGAATTTCGACAGCATGATAGCCGTTGTGTGATGAGTAAGATATCTTTATTTGATTATTTTGGTGCGCTTATGAATATTTTACGGGCGAAGCTCCTTACGCTGTGTATCAGTCCCTGCTCGGTAGTACAGGTGACAGAAGAGCGCTGCGCTGTTGCAGTACGTGATCACTAGATGGCGTGGAGGCGCGGGTTCCGTGAGGTTTAGTTTCATAGGAGCTTAATATGATGCTGGACGAACAGACAGACTGATGGACAAATGGATAGACATCGACAAAACGGACGGGTAGACGAACGGACAAACGGATCGACAGACGAATGGACAGACGGACGGACGGACGGCTGAGAGTCCCCGAAGCGTTTCCCCACTAATCATCATTCACTGTGTGGATACGCGTGAATGTTTTTGTATCTTAATCTCATTATATGTATAATGTGAAGCATTACTTAGCGAAATTTGTTTATTACTTGCATTACTGAGGTCCATGCCTTTCGGGTAAGCTGACTGGGTAAGCTTGTTGGACCATCTGTCGAAATAAAAAAACAATGGGCGGGTCTAATTGCTTTAGTGAAGGAACAAGCCTTCATCAGTTATTTATCACAGAGTGAACTGAACGCCGCATTTGCGTGCTTGTTTTTTACTGGGATTGTTGGCTTTTCTCTTTCACTTCTTGGGCAATGCTAGATGGCCGTGTACTCTGCGGTGTCAGTGCTCGTTAAATGAAACAAAAAAAAAATCCCTACATATCCTCAAGGTTAATGATGACAGGTGGCGCGAAGTACGGATGGATGGATGTATGGACGGACGGTTCGCCCCAGTCATCATAATTCACTTCTATTTGCTATGCTGTGACACCGTTTTTATTGTCATGCAGTGCAATTTTATGACCTTGAAACTGTCTACTATACGATGAAACGGGACGCACGACCCACGGCGTAAGGATCTCCGCTTCTAAAAATTGGCAGATTCCACGTACAGTAAGAATCGATGATATGCGATGCACGGATAAGGAATGCTGCATTGTTAAAGTAAAACTGGCACAAGGTTACGAGGTGGATGTAATTATGCCGTTCATGACTTCCATGTCATGGTTATTATGTATGCGCCTGGAAAGGATGCTCGTCCATTCACGTCACGTAATACAAAATTTGGTATATGTGAACCAACGAAACGGCCGTGAGCACGCTATGAGCGTAGCATGTAGTCATGTTTACGTAACACGCATGTCAATGTTATTATGTTTGCACCTGTCATACATCTTCTTCATCTATCCGCGTCACCTAACACCGAATTTCATATATCTGAAACAAGCGAAACGACCGCGACCGCATAATGAGCGTTGCATGTAGTCATGTTCCTACATGACGCGGATGACATGATTTCTACATAAGGGCCTGTCACTTGTGTTTGCCATTTAGTCATGCCATATGCTACACCAGTTTTGCGATGTCATGCGAGTGATACCCCCGGAAGAGCAACAAGACCATGAAATGTAAATCGTGACATTCATGACATACGTGTCATTTTCGTGTTACGACTATTCACTTATGCTCGTCATACAGTCTTGTCATTCCATACCAATCTTGGTATAGATCCGATTATCCATATGGCCAGGAGAGCTAGTCGTAGGCGGCTAGGCGGACGGACGGACGGACGGACGAATGGATGGATGGATGGATGGATGGATGGATGGATGGATGGATGGATGGATGGATGGGTAAAGGGGGTGGGGTGGGTGGGTGGGTTGGGTTGGGATGAAATGGGATGGAATCGGATGGATGGATGGTGTGGGTTGGGTTGGGTTGGGTTGGATGGTATGGGTTGGGTTGGGTTGGGTTGGATGGTATGGGTTGGGTTGGGTTGGATGGATGGTACGGGTTGGGTTGGGTTGGATGGATGGATGGTATGGGTCGGATGCGGTCAAATACGCCAAGTTCGCTAAGATATGCTTCGCGTATGATGGTCGAAAATTTCAGAGCTCTTCACTAAGGCGTCTCATCATATCGTGACTTTGAGACGTTATTCCCTAGAAATTATTATTTATTTTATATTTTTCGTTTTTCATCAATAAGTTCACTTCCCCTGCCCCGCCGCGGTGGTCTAGTGGCTAAGGTACTCGGCTGCTGACCCGCAGGTCGCGGGTTCGATTCCCGGCTGCGGCGGCTGCATTTCCGATGGAGGCGGAAACGTTGTAGGCCCGTGTACTCAGATTTGGGTGCACGTTAAAGAACCCCAGGTGGTCAAAATTTCCGGAGCCCTCCACTACGGCGTCTCTCATAATCAAATGGTGGTTTTGGGACGTTAAACCCCACAAATCAATCAATCGATCAAGTTCACTTCCCATTTATTACGTGCACCATGCAAATAAAAATTAGTTTACCTTAGCCCGTATTTAATGTAAGCAAAAGCTATACTGTCGTGGCTGACAACAAGCAGGCTCAAATAGACAGCCTAATTATATAACGAGAAGCACATCACAGTGACAATTTTGTCCATATACCGACAACAACAAAAAAGAAGGAACTGTCGACTATCGTGCCACATGTTGACATCCTCGTTTGTCGTACGAGTCAGCTACGCATACGGTCAGTGTCTTCCGCGACTCCGCACGTGGCTATTAGGAGGAAGTAGAAACCAGCTGACCAGAGAGATTATTGATGCACGAAAAATTGAGATGGGCCGTAAGAATGCCATCAATTGCTGTGACAAGCAAAACAAAACAAAAAAAACTTGATTTTTTCGAAGTGTGGCCCCATTTTGAAAGTATATGTCTGAGGATCCGAACTTCTGCACTTAAAATAAAGGGAGACAGCACAAAGACACAAGGATATAAATGATGACTGACTGGAGCACATGCTGAAAAGGCTATGCGAATGTCCGGCTCTGAACATATCAAATGACCTCACTTCACAATTATCTGCGCCTGCGCACCTCGTATTTTCTAACCCGAAATGCCACCGACAGAATCTCCCTATCGCGGTATTAACATTTTGCGACGATAAAAACTAAAGGCAAACAACAATGACAATTTTGATAGCTACGTCCCCTTTTATTTTGCTCCCTTGTTTAGCTTTGTCATAAATCGCACGCGAATATTTGCTTTAGCTTCCTAAATGTTCCTTCCTTTTTGTAGCCGTCAGCATTTTTCTACCTACGTTCTTCTGCTGCCTTCCCTGACCAGTATTTTGATACACAGTGCACACGTCAAGCGCCTGCGAAAATTGGAATGACTGAAATCCCGGTAATAAGAAGATTTCGGGAGAAGCATTATCATCTCCCAGCCAGATGTCCCACAATCCCCGTTTTTCTGCAGTCTTCGTAGCTCGACTTTCCATTAAAATGTTGGAGGCTCAACGGGGGGTAGAAAGCCAGCAGGCAAGTCCGTGCGCTTCACGAACTAATATCACTGCCGGCACTTTCGTGCTTTGCTGCGCGGCGTATCTCGATACCTTATTTAGCCGTATATAACTCGACTGTGGGTTCCAGGCTATGAGGATTGCTCGAGCCGACCTCCTGATCGACTTGCGCCAAGCTTGGTTGACCTCACTGCCTTTCGTCTCCATTTCTCTCTCTTTCTGTACCTTAACCAAAGCGGAAAAGATGAAGTAAAGCGTACGTGAAAACATGTATGAAACTAAAAGTGGTCTTTTCTGGAATGTACTTCGCAGTCAAAATAATGCGCCTGCTGAGGGATAACGTATCATCTTCCTCGCTTCGGTGAGGAGAGGCGCGAGAGAGTTAAGGGTGAGGGTGCTAGCTAAAGACCCGAATTCAAGATCACCAGTGTATCTTTTCGGTTAAAGCACACCGTCCGCTTTCGGTGAAGGTCGAGTATAACCATCAGTTCACAGTAGCTTATATCGGGATAAACACGGTACGTGGGTCTAGGCCCTACGCGAGTCAAGGTTTGCGGGACCTTAAGCTCTTTTCATTATTTTCTACCCACAAATTCACACAAAGGTTCCTTCTTCGTCTTTGTGATTCGGAGCGTGTCTCCCTTTTATTCCGTGCGGCTACTGGAAGCCGTTGGCTCTCAAACTTTGTTGCGCAGGTCCAATGGGGGCGCGTGAAATTAGAATCCCTTCAGCCGCGAAAAAGGGCGGGCCGCCCTTCTATGCGCACTGCCGTGGCTGCAAGGTTCGTGACACCGTGAACCGATAAGCTTTCCGGACGCCCCGCAGAGCGTCCTTAACACCTCGCGTGGCCATTAGAAACATTTCGTGCCGCTTCCCTGAACGCTCGGCTGCTCCCGCGTACTCAGACGGATAGGTCCGCGGACGCAATGAGGCTTCGGTCCTTGATGGGCACTGCTCTCTCCTGCACCCTGTTCCACCATGTCAGCGAAAACCTCCATTATTTCTGCGCGCGGCAGTTACACCTTGTTAATGCGTGTGTGTTGCTTTTAGTGGTTTTAGTAACACTTTCTACTTCACTATTTGTCGCCTCTCATGGTTGAAAAAAAAAAATGACGCAGTTCACTTTAAGAGAGGTGTTATGTTTGCGGAATACAAAGTGAAATTCGAACTAGCAGCCCCTGTCTCTCGTATGCACAACAAAGTTTGCGTGTGTATTACAAAAAAAAAAAAAAACGAGTGTTGTGAAGCAGCTACTTCGGAATTTGGTACACTCTACGTTCCCTGCCGCTGTTCTTAAAGCAAAAAAATGTGCATTTATTGCATACTGCCAATTCTAACATACGGGGCTGAAACTTGTAGGTCAACAAAGAAACTCGAGAAACAGGTGTGAGCCGCGCTGCGTGAAATGAAAATATGACTGGTGTAACATAAGGAGGACGTGAAAAGGTAGCGTGTCAAGGAACAAAGAGTGGAAGCGGACGTTACACGTGATACCTAGTGAAAGAAATGGACCATAAGCGAAGTGAACATTCGCGTACCAGGTATACCGTGGCATTTGGTTGTACAAGCGAACACTAACACCTCAGTGGATGACCACGGCAAACATATCATTTCCCAATGATCTGGTCAAGAGGTGCGGGTCACCGCCGCGGCGGTCTTACGGTTATTGTGTTCTAAGGCTGACCCGGAGGTCACGAGATTGAATCCCGATCGAATTCCGGGATACAATCGAAAGAGAAAATGTGTAGGATCACGCATGTGCTAACACGTTGAATGACCCCACTTGGTCGAAACTTCCGAAGCCCTACACTAAGACTCGTAATGATGTCGTAGTTTTTTTTTTTGTCGTAGAACGTCAACAAATATAATATCCGGTTCTCCATGATAACGCGAGAATATCCCATTTGCCAAATTACCGGCGTGGAATGTGGAATACTATGAGGAGATACGGGCAATGTACAAGCAGGCAGCACCGATTCGCTTGCCGATTTGCGTCGACTGAGTAACGCGCCATAAATGTCGAAGCGCAGTAATCTGTTTAAACGGTGCTCATTTTTTTTAGATGCATTATGGTCAACACCTACAGGGGTAGCCGGATACAACTAAACATATTGCACTAAGACACGCTTGAGCAGGTGGTTAATGTGTTCTTCAGTACCGTAGACATCGCATGCTGCGCTAATCTTCATTCAGATAATTATGTGTGCCTTCGTGAATGCAGACCCCAATCAATGCCAGCAGAGAAGCGAAATTGAGGTCGGTTAAGTCTGGATGGAGTGTTATGTCTGGATGGAGTGAATGTAAGGCTTTAGTTGCTTCAATTTGGAATGTATTGTTGCGTTTAGTGCGTTGCGTTCCGCGAGATATACTGTGCGGCCGGCGCCGAAGCTACCTTGCAGCGTCTGTTGTGTAGAGCAGTACTCGAAAGCTGTGCTATGTGCAAGCAGCGTTACCAGCGTACTCTTTGCAACAATACGTTCCGCGAGACCTGCTGTCTGTCTACGCCTCAGTCAAGTCGTCTATTCTGCGTCCACCTTGGTTGAATAGTGGTTGCGGTGTTCGGCTGCTGGTATGAAGGTCGCGGGTTCTGTCCCGGCGGTCGCATTTCGATGAAGGCGAAATGGCAGAAGCCCGTGAATTGTGCGATGTCATTAAAGAACACCAGGTGGTCAAAATTTCCGGAGCCCTTCACTATACGGCGTCTCTCATAATCATGTCATGGTTTTGGTGCGTAAAATCCCGGATATTATTATGTTGTTGATTCCGTCAGGTTGCGTCGTCACGAAGCCATCTTGGCGTGAAAACATGTATGAGCCCTTCGGGCCTGTTCTCCAAATTCGAAGCAGCCGGATCAAATCTGGACGCACGAGAGAAACATCGTGATTTGTAAAAGGACACAGAGCGAGAGGCAGCTGGGTCACGGAAGCTTCAGGCACCCGCCAATGAAGGGACACTTCGCCCGCTCATCTACTAGCTTAATATCTTCGCTCACTTGGAAGCATGCCGCGACGGCGACAAAAACTTTACCGCGAACCACGCTCATCGCGCTTTAATTAAAACCAGTTTGGGTGTAAGCGACGTCACGTCCAGGGTTCGCCGGCTTTCCGAAAATAAATGATTGCGTCTAATATCAAAAACAACGAGAAAGTTTGATTAGCCCTTGTGCAGTATCGACGTAAACTTACGCATATCCTTCGCCAAGTGAAGGTTCCTGTAATTTAATTACGATCAAAATTCCCAGATCGCTCATCCAGTTTTACTCGAGCTTGACGTCGAAACCGGGAAGTGGTGAGAGAGGGGCGGAAGTATTGCTGTAGGTGAAGAAAGTGGAGGACTAATGACAAACACCTCGTACCTCGATGTCACGTTCGGCGTTCATCGGAGCGCAACCGGCGCTGTAGGCAAGACCTGCGGTCGCCACGCAGTTGGAGGGAGAGCGCGTCGCCGTTCTCGTTAAAGCCTCCGCTCGCCCGACCTAAGAGCATCCGTGCGCGACTCAGAAGTGCACGCGGCAGCCGCACGATGGCGCTTGCGAGAGAGGAGCATCTCTCCGCTTGTTGGCGCCGTGAGAAACTATGCGAGCCGGTCGGTGCTGACAGCTGGTTACGGTCCGCCAAATGTCCTATGTCCAGGACGTTTAATGTACATATCTGAAATATCCTCTTACGTTCTGTTTGTCGGCGTGAGGCCTATAGTCACGTGTATGTTGGTGCCTCATACAGCGGTCACTAGTGCTGTTACACTGTAAAAAATATCCGTGTTTTAACGTCGGAGCAGACCGTAGAAACTACAGAGTAACATCTGTTTCCTGAAAAATAGCGAGACTGGACGTTTAAAGCACAAACTGTGCTGCGGTTTATGGGAAACAGCAGGAGTTGCCGTAAAGCAGCAGTCGATGTTTCCGTTCTTTCGCTCCTTCCGTAAAACACCAGAAAAACGTATGTCTTCTGTACTTCAAGAACACGCTTCCGTGATTTGTGTGCACGGCGACATACTGGCTGAACTTTGACCATTCCCCCCGTTCGACAATGATACAGTGAACTAGAACAGAAAGTTAAGCGACAGCCATGGGCAATGCCTTGAGAGAGCTGTCGGCGACATACTGGCTGAACTTTGACCATTCCCCCCGTTCGACAATGATACAGTGAACTAGAACAGAAAATTAAGCGATAGCCATGGACAATGCCTTGAGAGAGCTATCGTGGCGGGTGGCTAACGTATACATACAGCGGCAACGCTGCAGTCGCCGACTAAGATGAGGCGTCCCACAGTGTGTAAGGAATGCGCAGATTCGCATTGTACGCTCATGGAAAGTCAGAAAACGAAGACGGAAAGTGTGATAACTGGGCAGGCTTTGATGAGGAAATTAAGCTTAGAGCAACATTGGGTTCGAAGATAGACTAAGAAATACGAGAGAATGAGGAAGAGAAACTGTTCATTAACTCACAATGGAGAAAAAGAGCTGCATGCAGGATCACTGGAAAGTGCCAGTATGGATACATATATATATTCGGAGAGGCGGAGAAGGATAGCAGCGGTAAAAAAGAAAAAGAGAACGTTTCAGAGTTTTTACCGATTAAGGAAGAGGATAATTACAGCATTATGATACTTCACCGCAAGGGAAGCTAAATTTACTATTAGTAGCGAAGTCGGGTTGCCATAAAAAGTTATAAAGCGAGACGATATGGTGGGCCAGCCTTCGTTAGTGTGGTCACACTGACGAAGGCTGGCCCATCAGCCGAAACATTTGTAATTAGTAAAGGTGTTTCGGCGTACGTCGTGCTTTTTCGCTTCCGATATATATATATATATATATATATATATATATATATATATATATATATATATATATATATATATATATATCGTCGAAAGGCGCTGCACTTCGTTTTCAATCTTGCAAGATTGAAAGCGAACAGGTACTTGTACTGCGTCTATGAGACTTTATTGACAAAAGATAGTGAAAAAAAAAACATACCCGTCCAAGAATCCCTGCATATATGTGAATCTTGATGGTGTGCATAATAGTTTACGTTTTTTTTTTTTCGTCACATCGTGAGAATGCACGACACACAGAAGAAGAGACAGTGTACATGTTCTCCTATTTTCGTTCCTTTTTTTTTTCGTGCTTGCAAGCCTTGACTTGTTTAGTGAGAGCAATCCTATAATCGTAGCTGCGTTGTATAGTTGGCACACCAATTAACACGCAGTCAATGAAACACAGTAATGAAGTGTATTTTAAAAGGGTGCGGTTTGCTGTTTCTTTGTATGAACTCGTTGTTTTCACGCTGTTTCGCACCGTCAAGCCTACCATGCAAGCTCAAGCCCAATAATAAAATTTGGAAGGCTCGGGGAAACGTTTGTTCTTTTTATGAATTCATGAGTCTACTCGGTGAACACCGACGGCGACTTCACTTCGTCACCGAAGAATTCATCGGTTGTTGAATGGTTCTCACTACCTGCGACGAGAACATCGATTCTTCAGAACTATTTCCCTTTACACCACTTTTCCTGAATAACCGATAAATTTTTTGCACCACCATAGCTCTTCCCAACCACAACAGGCCAAAAGAAAAAAAAATGCGTTGATGGTCACACAAAATAACACGACTGCTGCGGTGTGTCCGGCCATCACTGCCCAATAGAATGGGTGCAAGATAGCATCGGTGCATCGTGGTGTCGGCTAGAATACAAAAACAAATTGTAGGCAGGCGCTAAAGTAGTCAGTTTGCCCCAAAGGGAGCGTCGCGAGTTCGATTAAAAGCCGCACCACCCGCCGGTGCCGTTTCAGCTGAGCGCCTCCCTTCGTAGCCTAAGAGGGCGCTACGAGCGTCGTGTACATCAGTCACGGCTGCATCTGCTCCCACAAAAACGCCGGATTGCCCCGGAACTTCTCTTCCTGCCTCCAAGATTCCTGTGCGCAAGGTCAGTAAAGCTGCTAAGACTCTTTTGCAACCAAAATCTTCGGGACTTAAAGCACAGAAGCGAAAAAAACCCCACAACGAGGACGCGCCCGGGGTACGTTCAAGGCTAGGCCTAACAAAGCACCCGCGCCGACCCAACACTGGCGCGGGCGCAACGCCGGCTACTAGTGACCCCAATGCCGAAGTGCCCATGATGCTGTCCGCGTTCGACATGGACACCACACCACCTTTGAGTGCAACAGACAAAGCACACGTGTTTTCCATGCCTGCACCGCTTGCAAGTCATACGTTCATTACTACAAAAATAGGTGTAGGAGACGACAGGGGCAGGAACTATCACTTGGCTGTGTGTAAACTTATTTTGCCATATTTGGCGGAATCTGAGTGACAGCCGTGAGGTACGATTGGTGCTCGCATTTTGCATGCAGGTTGTGTTGCATCTTGTTATTGATTTACGTGCTCAGGACCAAGTAGTGCTAGCAGTTCATTTGTTTGGTTCCTCACTTGTCAAGTTTTTTGGCGCACTCTTCACTTGTTCAGCTCAGTGGTCTCTGGCACCCTACGTGGTCAAGGCAGGCGGCTATTGTCAGAGCTCTCTCACCTTCCTGCGAAGTCCATCACCTGGCACACATCACAATCAGGTAGGCATTTATTTCACCGTTATCGATCATTACCTATCTTATAAACAGTTATAAGGTGCACTCGCATGCCACAGCTCATACGAGCTAGGCATGTAACATGTCTGTCGCTATTATAAGGTGAATAATGAAACACGTGTTTGCCATGCTTGCATCGCTCATACATACCTTATTACTAAATTAGGCACAGAAAACAGTAGGGGTAGCAACGGTAACATTACTGTGCGTAGGCATATTTCAGTGCATTTTGTGGATTTTTAGTGTCGGCTATGAGGTACGACCATAGTGCTCGCACGCTGTGTTGCACCTTTATTGAGTTGCGCATGCAGGAAGCAGTACAGTGAACAGTTTAATTCTTCGGAATTATATGAAGCATTGCTTGCACTCAGCAATAACGGCATTTTTCCTTTGTTAGTGTCACTTAATTGTATTATTGTGGTGAAGCCTGCTGTTGAGTTGCATCTTTGTAGTTTGAGGATGTCACAGGTCAGTTTGTGCACGCACTCATTAGTGATCTCCTCGGTGCCCATGCACATGGCTGTTATAAGGTGCACTTGTAAGCCGGATCAGCAGGAGTCTGCTGTCACGTACACACCAGGCGTGTACGTGTCTTTGTCGTCTTATCGAGCGCAGACAAAGCACTCGTGTTTTCCATGCCTGCATCGCTTGCAAGTCATACGTCCATTACTACAAAAATAGGTGTAGGAGACGACAGGGGCAGCAACTGTCACTTGGCTGTGTGTAAACTTATTTTGCCGTACTTGGCGGAATTTGAGTGACAGCCGTGAGGTACGATTGGCGCTCGCATTTCGCATGCATGTTCTGTTGTGTCTATTGATTTGCGTGCTCAGCAGTTCATTTCTTTGGAATTGCACGACACATTGCTTACACCCGACAACATTGCGAATTTGCACGTCACTTAGCCATACTACTGCTTAACTGCAGCTAATCCAGCATGGGAGTCCTTGTGTGTACCCAAGAAGTTGGTGTATGGCAACAGAATCAAGCGATCGCATATGCGAAGTTTTGGGTGCCCTATCTTGAAGCCACCCATTTCCATCTCTTGCGCGTACTACTGGCAGGCTACGGTGCAATTCATACTTGGTATCAACTGTTTGATTAGTCAATATATCACAAAAAGCTTTAAGTAATTGTTTAAAGTAATTATGTTTCAAGCTAAAATTTTAAAGTAATTGTATTCAATATTGGACCTGGCTGCACTTGAGAGGCTGAAGCTGCTTTCACATATGTGCAAGATATGAACATCTGTTGTCAACATTAGCGATATAATGGATAGCATTACTTAAGTTGTGAACATGTGTAATGTTGGAGCATATGCTAAGCTCACTTTTGACTGCACATTCAGGAATAGCCTTTTAAGAGACCCAAGTTGCGCAAGTATGGGTGCAGTTTTCTGTAGAATTTGTGCAGTTAATGTTACAGTCTCCGTCATTATTTCTTTTCCTTGCGCCGCCTGCTTCAACTTAGTTTAAACATTTGTAGCAGGTCAAGAATATTTATATTCACTGTGCTCTTATATAGAGGACTGCTTAAAAAGCATTGGCTAATGTTCATATGAAATTGAACATAACCTGACATGCTAACCAGATATTGGAATGATTCTACTATTGTAGACTGTAAGGTATTATTACCATTGTAGCAGTGTTTTTATTATAAAATTGGGCGGTCTGAAAAAGTGCACAAGCCAGTGAATGTAATTTAGCAAAATAAGTGCTCTACCTTCATTGCAGCCATAACATCAATGAAGAATGCCCACTTGCCGGCATTGCGCACAGACATTTTCAACATTGACCGACTACTTCGAGCACTACCACTATCACAGCAGTGTGTTGGGCGGTGCCCTTTGCCCTTGTGAGCCTTGTGGAGCTTTGTTTAAAAACTATCAGAGCCTAAGAAGTCACGTCTTCAGACATCACAAGAAGCGATGCAGCAAACAGACTGATGATGCGTTTGTCTGCTCTGTGTTGTCATGCGGGGCGAGTGTGCCTACTCGCACGGAGCTTCTTGGTCACATAGCTGCCCATCTGGAGAGTGGAATTGATGCTGTTATGTGTCCTTTTGTGGGTTGTGGTAGTGTGCTGAGGTCAGCAGGTTCCTTCAGAACACATGTTTCAAGGTATCACCGGGGCAAAACTGCAACACAGTGCACGGAAGTACCTGAAATTGAATCCAGTTCAGATCAAGAGCACAGTAGCACACCCCCTGCTGATGTTGGAGATAACTGTGAAAGGGAGTCTGGTTGTGACAGCGATTTGCCGCTGAACCCCTTTTTTTTTTTATAGTGATGTCATAATCGTGGAGTGCACGCCATTTTCCTGCTCATATGCTTTGGTGTTTACAAAAACAAAAGGAGCCTTTTTTATTTTGCAAACAAAATCTGTTGCAATCAATGCTCTATCTCGTCCACTTCTTTTTTTCTTGTCTATGTGGTTTACGTCCCTACCTTTCTTCAGCCTGAACCTACTAGCCAACAACATGTTCTAGTAAGCTGGTGCAGTAGTTTCAGGGTGGTATTCCCCACCAGTCTGTTTTTTGTCTTCTTTTTTTGGCGTGTCACAGCTGTTGCACTCAATTGTAGGGTGGTAATATAGTTCTACATTTCAATCAGTTTTCACTTTAATATCTCTACAGATGAATTCATCTATTATCAAGTAACTGTTATTTACTTTGATTTTTGGAATAATTGCAGGAAATCTTCCAGGAGAGGATGGCGGCCTGTGCGCCTGCATTATTTCAGATGATGGAGGAGGCGCCGACGAAACATACTATGGAACTGGTGGTGCGCGTGAGAGACGAAGGACAAAGAGAAAAAGCAGTCCAGGTAGCTGTGCTACCATTCCTCTGCGCGCATTTTAAGGAAGACAAGAACTACCTTTACCAAGTATTTGAAGTAAGTTTCACTTTGTTGCATTATGTTAGTACAAAACTGGACAGTAACATCTTTTCAGAAAGTGATGTATTGGTTTGTTGAGAACAGCTTTAGGTTCTAGATTTTATAGAATACAGTCGATCCCGGGTATATCAAACTATGATATATCGAATTATTGGCTATATCAAAAAGTTGAGAGATCCCCTTGAATTTCCCATGCAAAAATACGGGACTGCTGTACACATCTATCGAACTCACGCACAGCAGAACATCCGCTAAATTGAACTCTGAGCCACGCTAAAGCCCACAAATTGCATTTTTCCTAACAAATAATGATCATTTATAGCCACAATTCGACAAGTTCCGATCCCTTTTCGCGTGCAAGTGACTAAAAGGGGGTGCTGAAAAGTGAAACATTGAAACTCCATCTTGCTGATCTAGCTCGTTGCACAGCACTTGTGAGTGCACCGGTATGCTTGATGTGCGATCTGCAGGTTTTAACGTGGGGGCATGGTGATGACCGAGGGCACCAAAACGAAGTGGAATGACTTAAGGAAGTTTAGTGATCTCATTGCGATGTTCGCATTCAATCGTGTATGATGGCATGTGGGACTGAAAAGCGTGGCCTTCGAGATGTGCAACTTCATGAGGTATTTTGGTGCTTCCGGTTTTAGAACGCTCATTTCGGAGGCTACGCTTTTTTCTAGCTTTCCGCACCAAAGCAACAGCTGTCGGTTACAAAATGACAAAGCCACAAGTGACATCGCTATCACCAACATGCTGACGGTGGGAGCTTGCTCGTTTGTGGGCAGCATCGCCTTTTGTGGCTTGTGGACCTGTGTACTTCTCGCCTCGTTACTGATAAATCATCATTTGGAAGTCGGCGCTACACATTGATACGCTCGTAGCGATAAAAATCATGGCTGGTGCTAGGAGCGACCTCAAGTAAAGCACAGTCGTGAACTGTTTCTTTGCGGGCTTTGTGCCAGGTGACGACTTTGAGTGCGTCATGACTGCTGTCAAGGGCGTACAATGCCTCAGTAAATTCTATGCCTTGTTAGTGTTTTCGGGCACCATCTCGGACAGCGAGCGGCTTCATTGGAGCAGAAGACGACGTCGCTGGTTCTGACTGCATGGATGCCGAGATGATGCCCAATGTTGACGGTGCCGTGGAATTATTGCTTTCGCCACCAACGCTCTACGGAGCTTACATTGGCATTCAGTGCCACTCAGCGCTGTTGTGGCCGAATGAGCTGAATTTGCTTACTTGGAAGGGTCCAGTGATATTGAGGACAACTGAAACTTGGTGGCACGCAAAAAGAGAGAAAAGTTTACAGACTATTTTCAAGTGAAATGAAGTGCGATAACTTGCAAAAGTAGATGTTCAGGCCTTGTTCTTTATCATATTGTGAGAGAATCATTCTTTAAGTGCTTGTTAGGATTTCAAAAAACTGTTTTTAGGTCTGAGATGCTCTAATTTATGCCTTAAATACACATATTTTGTGTTTCGACTCATCGATATATTGAACTACATATATCGCGATCCCCTTCGAGTTCAATATATCTGGGATCGACTGAATGCTGTGCAGGTTTTTAGCACAAAACAATAGCTTTTTCAGTTGAATTTTGTGAAAAAAGCTGCTTTTGTATAAAGGAAAATTAAACTTTGACTGCTGAAATCAGTTTTCTTCTAATTTCACAATTTCTGAACTTTGAGCAGACTTAACTTTTTTACACTTCTTAATCGATGTATTTTCTTCCCATAAAGAACAAGTGCAATGCTACCGTATGAGAATTTAGTGACCGCTGCAGCAAAATTTTTTGACAGAACAAATATGCTAAACATCCAAAAATACCTAATTCATGAATTGCTGGACACAAGTTAAAAGGAGGATAGTGTAGCTTTGCATATCTTTTGCCTTTGTGCTTCATTTTAAGGTAATTTTGGTGGCTTTGTACAGCAGCATTATTCATTAAAATTACACCGGAACACGCGCTTTGTCACAAGTATCAGCATTTGAAGATAGTGTAAAAAAAAGGCAATTTTCAATTTTTTTGTGGAACTTACTTTGGTTATCCGCATTGTGTCGTAGTCACAAAAATGTTCTGAAAAAAAAAATACACTGCCCTTGAGCCAACAGTTAGTGCGGGCAGGTGCCATTGTTTCATCAGAGCCACTAGGATAGGGAGTGAAGTCCCCAAGCATCCGACTATAAAGTTCACAGAGTGAATGAGAAGGAACGTAGCGCTGTGAAAAGTGAGACTTCATGCAACAAAAACTGTGTTGGGGCATGGTGCACGCATGGTGAACCACAGTGCACAAACTTGGTTTACTAGCCTTTTTCAGGCTCAATGGGAAAAAAAGTGTTTGTGTGCAATCAGAGTGCTCCACATGCACAAAGCATTAGTTTTTTGCAATGCACTGCAGAACAATGTTTCTCGTCACTTTGGCTGTAGTGCCTCATTACGACGCAGTGAGGAGGGCACTAAGAATGGGAATAGGCCAGAGTTGTTGCAAGATGTTGCTCACTTTGTCCCTTGCTGTCGCACATGCAAAATAATTTTAAGCAATACTATCACCACTAACATTGATATATTGACCTGCAATCATTCAGAGTTGTCTATGATGTTGCTGTAATCCAAAGAGAAAAATGAATCAAAATGTGAGCAGGTTTTTTTGCGTGCTCGCTATCCATTCTACTTTGCTCTAAAATTGTTCCAAGTTTCAAGGCTCCTAGGTAGGTAATTTGTACTTGGTGCACACAGCCTGCAATAGACCAGGAACCATGGTGGAAAACGGAATTGCAGGGATCGCATCTCTGATTTATATATTGGAATGGCCGCAACTGTACATATCTCTTTGTGCTTTTGTGTACATGGGATATTTTTGCTCATCCAGGAGGGAACAAGCATCACTGAAAAGCTTGCCGAGTTGCCATCAACGCCTACAATCATTGCACTGGGTGAGTTCCCTTGTCGATATCATTATGTGTTGATTGTTGTGCGAGGAGGTCAAGTAAATTGATGACATTTTACAACATGAGTGTGAGCCTAACTCCAGCTACAAGGTGCAGTAGATACTTATACACTTAAATAACAGATGTTGTCGGAGGAGAAGAGTGGAAGATGAGGGCAGACCTGCAACTGGGTTTTATTCAGTACACTCATGCAGGGAACCTGCGTTCATTCTGATAGTCTGAGTGAAGTATCACAGACACAATCATTGCTTTTGTTCATTAGGAAAAAAGCCTAGGCAAGCTCAAGTGCCATTGGGTCACAACTGCATCTCAATTCTTGTCTTTGCCAGTAAAGTCTGCCATGGTTTACTAAAAGTAAACAATTCGTATGCATTTAAGTTGGGCAGGTGAGAACCTTGTCTGGTCTTTATCAAGGGCTGGTGTTCCCTACATCATTCATTTATACATTGACCTGTATGACCAATGTTAACATTCCTCCATGTCTGAGTGACTTCGTTATCCTACTTGACGAGCGCACGTCGAACTCAGTGGGGTGGCACTTAGTGCAATCTTGCACACCTCATAGAGGCAATGCGGGGTCTTAGCATTTACCTTGAACGGCACAGAAGAGTAACCTTCACCCACAAACTAGCTCACCAGACAAAATGCTGTGCTTTAATATTAACCCAACTTTAACATCAGATCATACATTCTGAACATATTTACCACGAGCATGTGAAGACTTATTTTATGATTGTGCGTATTCGAAGACTGAAAAAGGCCATTGCACATTTTTTCAAAGGAAGCCTTGGAAAAATTTTGGGAGCGTACAAACCACTAGTAGGGTGTGTAAAATTGCACTAAGTGCCACACCTTTTAGTTTGTTAGTTGCTTATCAAACCAGGAGGAATGTTTACATCAATCAAACAGGCCAATATATATATGAACGGCGCAGGGAACACAAGTTGTTGATTCCTGACAAGGGTCTTATCTGCCTCTGACTTCAGTGAAAGTCCATTGATTACTTGTCAGAAACTATGACAGCCATTACTGGCAAGAATGAAATTCGGAGATGCAGCCTTGACCAATTGGCTCCTAAGCTTGCTGAGGTCTTCTTTTTTTTTTTCAGGAGGAAAATGATTGGGCCAGCGTATTTGGCTCAGATTGTACAAGAATTAATGCAAGTCTATGATGCATAGATGAGGAATTTGCAGACTGTAGCGTGTAACCATACGTGTTCTAAATGAAGCCCATTGACGAGTCTGTACCCATCCTTGTGCTCTTCTCATATGTTTCATTTGAACCACACCTTGATAACCTTAAAGGGCTCCAACACGAAAAAGGGCAGCAGGTGCGAAGGTGGCCAGAAGTCTCGCACAAGTGTGCACACAAAGATAATGAAGTTGGCCCAGAAGCTGCGTTTCAATCAGTGAAAGTGTGAGCATGAATCATACACATTTTCTGATGATATCCGGTTATTAGAGCTGAATATTATCTTGATTGTGGCTTTGCATTTTCAATTTAATTTGTTTGTAAGTATTATGAGCCTGGCGTTTTCTTTTTTTTTGTCCTTCGGAGTGTAGTCAAAATATACTGCTATTATTTCACAAGAGCCAGCACATGAAAATGCACTCTCAATTGAGATTTCTATATACTGTGAATTGTGCCAAGGACATATAGTATGTTGTGAAAAGAGAAAAATGGAAGGTTTGGCCTTAATTTTATCCTAGTTATCAATCTCACTGATGCTTCGTTAAAGAACCCCAGGTGGTCGAAATTTCCGGAGCCCTCCACTACAGCGTTTCTCATAACCATATGTGGTTTTAGGACATTAAACCCCATATATCTATCTAATCTCACTGATGCTTATGTTAAACAGGGTTTGGAAATTCATTCATCTAAACCAAGGGCATACACAGAACTTTTTAGGGGGAGGGGGCCCTTTTTGATCTGAACCAGAGGTCTGGGCAGGCAAATGGTAATTTTGCGCTAAGTATTTCATGGAGAAAAAAGTTTGGGGGGAAGGAGGGGAGAGGCACGGGCCCGGTGTGCCACCGCCTGGCTACGAATAAGTGTAGTGTATATTCACATGATGTTTCTTAGTTCAGGTCAAGCTCTTTCAGTTTTTTTACAGGATCCTCAACCCCCCCCCCCTCCCACCTCAGCATAGTGAAAAAAAACATTCTGTGATCAATAAACAGTGCTTAAAAAATTTCACTAAAGCTGCTGCTTGGGCGAGTTGGTTCATGATTAAAATATGTGCCGTCTTTTTTTGCGCTGGTAAATCTATATTAAGAAAGTTCAGCCATAATTTGTAGCTATATGTGGCACATAGAGCTTAACAGCAGAATGCAAAGTTGAAAATCAGTATAGGTATTCACCCGTGCATTCTGCTATACAATAGCAACAAATATTTCTGAAAATGTAACTGCTCATTCTGAGCATGATCAGAGCCAGTGGGAAACTTCTCAGGAGCGCCGGGCAGGCCCTATACATCCTGTGCATTTTTGCTGATTTTAGGTAGTTTTCTCAGTGACTAAAAGGGATATTCATATAATCCATACATCATTTTCTTCCAAACTTTTTGCTCTTTTAACTTCATAATATAGAATTTTTGTGAATTTTTTACCACTAGAGCTTGACTTTTGAGTTAATTGGCATCTATGAAAATTTGTAACACAATAACGGTAAAGTGCATAGCTTCTATTTTGCTTCAGTAGCTGTATACAAAAAAAATAATCAACTGGTTATCTTAAAATACATGGGAAATAATGGTAGCTAAGTAATAAAAAACTGTTTTGAGATATGGAATAAAGTTCAAAAACAGGTGAAAAGTGATCGCACTGTCAGAAACACTGTTCAATTATTTTGTTTAGTAGTTACAAGCTTGGTAATCACTGCCAAAGTCAATTTTTCGCCGTGGAGCCTCTCGCAATGCTTGTCTTGTTTTTTTTTTTTTGTGAGATGTCATTCAGCTCTATCTGCAACGTATCGTCAAGTGTGGTCAACGATTTCCAGCAAATTCATTGTAGTTTGGCCAAGCTTCAATCCTATCTCAGAATAGAGGCTCGTGTGATACTACCATTATTAAATGCAAAAAAAATATTCAATGTCGCCATTTCTAGGACTCTCACCCTAAACAAAGAAAGGAAAGATTCTGTGACTCAATTCCCATTAACTCAACACTTACACTGAGTCGTTCTCACACATTGTTATTCAGTTGCATCAGAAATATTAGTCCATGTCCATTAGAGCATACCCGTTGTCCCCATGTATATACGTGATTCACCTCGAAAGATGCTGAAAAGGCTGGGAGGTTTAACAATAAAGAGCTTGCTGGTTCAGCACCTCAGTACGTCACAGGGATTTATTCACATTAACAAGAAAACTGTACGGGCTTCAACGAAATTTACACTTCCTCAGAACCTTCTTTACCCCCAGCATCTAAGGTTATCGACAAGCACGGCAAATGCAAGGTGTAATGATGCTAGGAGCTGAAAGTGTTCCAACCTATGTATTCTGAAGGCGGATTGTGAATACAAAGGTGCACAGTGTCTTCGGACTGCTTTAGAAGTTACCCGACAATCTTCTATACACAGCTGACTCTAGACAAGCATTTTGACTTTTGTACGTCAGAAAATTAGGCCGTAAGCATAGAGCGAATGCAAGGGGCTTGCACTAGAGTGTGTTTTCACTGGCTACTTCCTTTTGGAAAAACTGGTTTTGAGCCACCAAAAATGCTGTTTATGAAAAGCACGAATGTGGATGCACAAAGGGACACCCCTCCCCAAATTGCAAAGAAAACAAAGCGATTTTTTTTTTCACATTTTGCTCTACCACGTGCCCCTACTTTTTGTATCAAGGGCCATATACATACACAGAGAAGGCATTATAAAGTGTGTGTAAGTTGCTTCTTGCATTCATTTGATCACTTGTTTTTCACATTCTTTTCAGGCATAAACATGCTGAAGTGATGAAGAATGGTGATGTAGCAAGCTACAGCACATGTATTATATGTAAATAAATTCATCTGTGTTTTGTTAATGTTGCATTATTATTTATATGGTATGCAGCAGCAGGGGTGGTTTACACACACACAGTACATAAAGACTGCATTAGTGTAGGTTGAAACAGTACATAAAATTGGACATAAAACTCAATCATGAGAATCTACAGGCAGCCACATAAACATTCCATTCCATCCCGTAAAACATCGGCTTTTCGACAGTACTGGTCAACAAAAGCTTGTGTTAGTTTTTCACAAATTAAGTTACTACCAAAACTAAGTTTATTTTATGCTCAGTGAAACAACTCTTTCCTTCAAGGCAAAGAAACTACACAAAACCTTAGTCAAGCACAGAAAAGCCATTAAACGAAACCAGGTGTTTTACTGAAGCTTCTGTTTTCATTAATAATAACGGAATAATTTACAGCCAGACTGCTCTACAGCGATCTCCGTTTATTCCTCCTCTAAATACAGCAAATTCTGTATTCCTACAAACAGAGTCATGATGTGTTTGAGATAACAGATTTGCTGTGTTTGGGATAACAGATTTGCTGTGTTTGGAATAACAGATCTGCTGTGTTTGGAATAACAGATTTGCTGTGTTTGGGTTAACAGATTTGCTGTGTTTGGGTTGACAGATTTGCTGTGTTTGGGTTGACAGATTTGCTGTGTTTGGGTTAACAGATTTGCTGTGTTTGAAATAACAGATCTGCTGTGTTCAGGAATACAGATATGATGTGAAAGAGAATACGGAAAAATGTATAACAGAGACTTCGTGATACGGAGCCTGCTGTTACTCATTTACAGAATGCCTCCGGCAACGATTTACCAGCAGCTTTTGCTGTGTACCGAGACATTTTTTTTTACAGTGTACTCCTGTACAGTGCGCGGCTATTAAAACAGCATGTTTTTGAAAAGAACGCGCTTCATAAAGCAGTGGTCATGGCACTGAGATCACTTTCAACAGAAATAAAACAGCACGTGAAATTGGCATTCACTTTGGCTGACGTATTCTGAACGGCCTGACGCGCTGTACTCTCGACGGGCACCGGCAAACATGACATCATATCAGTTTGCGCTGAAGAGACAACTCAAAGGTCAGTTCGTGACCTTCGCTTTTGTTGAGTTACACCTAATCGGGTGCTAAACAAGTTAGCTGCTAGTTTTACTTAGCACAGCAAATTAGTGTGTTGCTAGCATATTTATTGCTTCGCCTTTACGGTTAAATGACGACATTGTAATAGATACTAATAGTACGCCGAGTGTTTGAAGCTGTGTATGACACCGGATGTTGTATAGTTGGGACGTTAAAAATTTCTGAAACATTCTTTTTTTAATTTCTAAGCAAGCTTCTAAATGCTGTAACCATTGATGCCTTCTGGTACCCACACAGATTAAGTGACACGTTATTTCTTTACAAGAAACCGAATACTCTTGCACGATGAGCGGGAACGTGCGCTGTCGTGGTGTATGTTCCGTATATCGACTCTCGTACCGTGTGGATATTGAGCATAGCGCTTTTAGCAATATGAGAAGAGCCGGCCGATTGCTCAGAGGCATCGATTGCGGTTGGGAGACCGGAATGGTCGTTAGCGAGGAAGTCCCTCATCCGCGCATCTCTTTTCATTCGGTGAGATCTGTTCAGATCCGATGGAGAGTTCCGGTGGCTCTGATCAGAACGGGGCCTCGTGCACGATGGAGGAGCCATTGATTCGGCTGCGTCCCGTTTCACGGCTGGCCGACTAATAGGATTGGAACATTGTAGGCCGATAGGAGATTAGTCCTGTACACAGAACATTCTACGAAAGAACCACCGCCCCACTTCATCAGGGCAGCTTCACAAAGAAGTCTACCGACGGATGTCTCCAGAATGGGATTAGATTTCAAGCGGCGCAGTTTGTGCTGAGGAATAGTTGAACCCGTATTTTTTCAAGAAATTGTGTAGAGTGCACCAACCGCGCTTCATTGCACACTTTTCCTTACTTTTCTGATGTTCTCTCTCTGCACACTGCTATCCCTTTTTTCCTCTCAAATCACCTTTGTGGCATCTACACAGGACCTGTAAAAACGTCGTAACAATGACGCCAGAAAGTGGCCACACTAAATTCCTGATAAGACACTGAAAGCAGTAAGACTATGACTACAATAAGGTTAGGATGAGGATTTGTAAAGGACGTTGGATGTCACATTTGTTTGTCAGAAGCATTGTTAAGTTCATTCATTCATTCATTCATCATTAACCTCCCCGCCCCTGAATCATCTCGGCCGCATATGAGCGCTTGACTTCTATCTGTTTTTGAGTGCCTGCTCATAGGCGCCCGTTGCCGAGTTCAGCGTCATCCAGAATACAGCGCTGCCGCAATTGAGCGTACGAACCAAGCGAGAGATCTCCTGCATCTCGAGCCACGTGATGCACTTATGTCGATGTCAATCTCGAACCTTAGCCGTTGAAGCAGATAACAAAGGAAACAAAAACGCAGTGATAACCTCAATAACACAACAAATAAAATACTATCGAAACCACTTATAACAATACTCATATGGCACAAAACTTTCACTGTTATAACTGATAACTTCTGTAAACGGGTTGCATGAAAAAAAAACAGACTGCTTACTGGTGTGCAAAAACCATAATATTGGATGTGATATGCCAACAGACGTCAGTGATGAACATATTTGTTTGAACATGCTTGAAAATTCGGACCATTTCACGGGACCCTCAGAAGACTTATATACAGCCATTGGATGACAAGATCTGAAGTTTTGGAGGATGGAACTCTTCCAAGCCTCAGCTTTTTACAATGATTGCGTGTCCGAAAGTGCATCAACAGAAGCTACCACCACTGCAGCGTCGTAGTCACGGGTGGCCGTAGTGCAGTTTAGTTAGCTGTGCCGTGATTCTCGTTGTGCGGTGGAGCATATTGCAAAGCCGAATGGTGCTGAGTTACGTTGGGCTGAATGGTGCTGAATTACGTTCATCGCTTGACTTCTAGGTTCCTTCTTGCCTTAAAGATTTCCAGTCCCATTACCTTTCAGTACGCACACCCTACAGCCAGAGTTCATTGTTATTACCGATAACGAAACAATCGGGCATTGCTGTATGCGGGTTGTTTCACCATAGAAAGCATACAGAAGTTGGCGGTGTGGCAGCTTCTCACTGTTGTAAACGATATATTGTTAAAAACGGCGTAGTTCAAAAAGTAGGTCCCGCTGTAATAATGACTACTGTTCCTTCACGTTTATATTGTAATTACGACTACTGCATACCCTATAACTTCTTTGGCATATACGTCTCTGTTTAATATTCTAGCAAGAGGCGCGTACCGTCAGCCAAAAACGCATTTTGCCATTGAGGTCCTGTATTCGGCATCGCAACACAGCACACGTGCACTGGTGTGCCAGAAAACTTGCAGGACAAAAAAAGCTTCAACTTTGAGTCATTTATTAACGAAGTTTGCCGACGTGCCTTCATTGAGCATTGAACGCGGCTGATCTTCGATCGGCTTTCCTCTTTTTCATGAGCGTGCCTCGAGTTTGCATCGTTTCGCCGTGCGATTTGTCTAGCCACGCAGGGACAGGAGGACACGTGCCCAGGTTAACGACGTCTATGTTTAATGAACACGACAGCCGTACCGTATGCGCTGTCTTCCTCAGCCCGTGCTTACACCCGGGCTAGTTCCATTCTCGTGGTATGCAGATATGGCCTCGTTGAGAAATGCGCTGACTAGAAAGACCTCGCACACCTGCGAAGACAAATCGCGCATCTTTGAACGTAGCGTCTATTAGCGCAGTACATAAAAGAAAGGGACACGACACAGACGTAGAGATAGGTCTCCTATCCCTTTCTTTTATGTATACTGCGCTAATACACGCTATACGTTCATAGATGACCAACTCGCCCGATCAGCAATCATTCCGCGCATTTTTGTTTTTTTTCCAGGCTTATTTACAACAGATTTCGTTAGGTAATAATCTTTGACACTGTCAGCTTTAATGCTAATCAGGGTGGAAAAACGATCATTTTGTAGCGTACTTGTTTCGCAAAGCTAGCTGCTTACATTTCAAGTGTAGTCCGTCGTGCTGGCTGAGGTGCTCGGCTGCTTGTTGTTTGCGTCCTCTTTGCTTTTCGCGGGCGAGAATGCGTTCACGTTCGTTTTCATTCATGGAAGACGGAGGTGGTGGAGTCTGAAACGCGCTATTCTTCACCGTGAGTACGGACAAGCCTAGAGCCGCCTGACCCGCAGGTCGCGGTATCGTATCCAGGCTGCGGTGGCTGCATTTTCGGTGGAGGCGAAAACGCTGTAGGCCCTTGTTATCAGATTTGGGTGCACGTTGGAAAACCCCAGGGGGTCGGAATTTCTGGACCCCTTCACTACGGCGTCTCTCATAATCATATGGTGATTTTGAGACGTCAAACCCCACATATCAAACATTACGGAGACTTCGCGCATGTGCCGAGATGCCCTTGATGTCATCTTCCCTCGTTAGTCATGTATATCGGGAGCGTTGATAAGCTCCTTTTTCGTTTTTTTAGCGCTGATTAACAATTTGCGACAGCGGTGGTGCCTAAGGCATCGCTGCGCATGCGCGTAATCTCTGTATATCTCATGTGGATCAACTGACTATACAGTTCGCGCTGATGTGCTCGGCATGTGTCTTTTTCTTCGCAGTGTTTAGTAATTGCCGCACTTCGTGCGAAGAGAGTTGAACCTGTTTATCCAACTTGTTCATTGTACGATCTGTCTTCTGTGATCAGGGTGAGAGCCTTCGATGTCTCGTGAAGTGGCCAATTTGACCGTCGGCGTCGGGGGAGGAGCGATGCATAGATGATGATGTCACCGTCTAACCTCATCATAACGTTATGAATTTTAGAGGGACGTCATGTAACGTAACGTCACACGATGCCACTTAGCACGCTCCTTTGAGCGGTGAGAAAAGAAAAAAAGCCCGGAGAGTACGCGTTCTCAAAAGAAGCAAACGAGGACGACACTTGGCGGCGTGCCCGGCAGTGGCGTGTCAAGCCACGGCTCGTGGCACCTTTACGGAGAACACCTTCGAGTCGCCTTAGGTGAATGCATCAGGGACCGTGTGAGTTTTCGTGCTGTGCCATGATTGGCACTGACGTCTGAACTCATTGTAGCCTCGTATCATGCACGTATTTCGATGAACTTCAGATTTGGGCCACCATGGCGAAGAGCTCCGGCATTTTCGTCAGTACTTCGTCTCGTTGGAGAGGTGAGCGACGTGGGCTGCCGCTGACAGGGTTGTTGGGGCATCGCCTAAGCCGATCTCGGGGAGCGGGTTTCACGAGATCACCTCCACGCCTCCTTGTGGGTGGTAAAGTAAATGCAAACATGAAAAAGAACGAAGAGCGCGTAGGGGAAAGTGATGACGGCATCGAGAGCAGGAGTGAGATGGGGAAAAGCGACGCTTCAGTGAAGCACGGGGCGATATTTATTCATATAGAAGGTTCGCCTCCGACCCTCTCTCCCTTGACGAAGCCCTCCTGGATGGCATTATGGAAGAGCCGCTCGTAAAAGCAGAGACCCATGTAAAAACGTGTAAAACTATAATAAGCCGACTAGATTTGGCACCGACAGAGCGCCTCATCGGGCGACGGATCGAAAATTCATTTTCCGGCACGGTCAAACATAAAGAACTGAATTCAGTCCCCTCGTTCCACGCACCCTTCGCCGTTCCTTTCTTTTTTTCCCCTTCATTTTGCTACCAAAAATGTTTTCTTTGACACCCTGTCAGAAGATATCGATTGTTATATTTTGCGCTTTCTTTAGGAACTTGATTTGTGTGTCATCGAAGGCAATTGCTAGCCGCATGTTCAAGATGGTGATTTGGAGTAATTGGTAGACATTCGTATCTTAAAAAAAATTTTTTTATGTACACCAAAGATGTAGGCGCCGTCCTGTCCGATTCCACGATCTGTGTTTTTGGTCTGCTGAAGATCAATTTTTTAGCACTTACATTACGTGCCCACTTCGTAAACCATCGTAACTCATTAGCAGCAAGACTGTTGTCGCGAATGCCTACGTGAAAGTTTACTTTTCCGTCATGTGAGTTCACAACTACTTCTATACAGAATAGACTTAGAAAACACCATTTTTTGTAGGTGTATTAGAAATATCGTTTACAGAGACCGCTCATAGCAACTGGGAAGCTCAGAAAATATTGTTTTCAGTTGGTATTAGTCAGTTTTATTGTGGCGCACCTGCCGAAATCGCCAAAAGCTTGACTTCAGGTGGCTGTACTAATTCTGATGACTTGACGGAGCAGTCTGGACTGTTGTGATAACGTCGGGTATCAAAACTACCGAAATGGCCGCTTGTGCATGTTTTAAGGTCTCCTATCGCCACCAACGAAGCTAAGGGGTGGAGCGACGATCGAAAATCCTTGGTATTTCGAGTGACCAGACGTCAGGGCACAGTGTACAAGAACTGAAACTATATTCTATCTCAAAACTACCGTTCAGAACTACAAAAGCTACTGGATGTATGCGGGCTACATGCTTGCAAAAAAATCGTTCCAGATATAATTACCTTTCAATTTGCAGGGTTGAGATATTTGCGTTCATTTATCAGGTGTTATGTCACATCCATGATTGATATGCATAGTCGTATTCGCGTCGACGTCCTATGCCTTTAAGTACTGTATCGGTAACTGCCAGTTGCTGCGGCTACAAATCAACATATGACAGCTCCCATGCAAACGCGACCTCCCGCTTCGATCCGAACAGGCGCTTTCCGTTTGCCTGCCCCGCCGCGGTGGTGTAGTGGCTAAGGTACTCTGCTGCTGACCCGCATGTCGCGGGATCGAATCCCGGCTGCTGCGGCTGCATTTCCGATAGAGGTGCAAATGCTACAGGCCCGTGTGCTCAGATTTGGGTGCACGTTAAAGAACCCCAGGTGGTCGAAATTTCCGGAGCCCTCCACTAAGGCGTCTCTCATAATCATATCGTGGTTTTGGGATGTTAAACTTCACATATCACGCTTTCCGTTCGCCTTGTGCACCAATAGCAACAACGTAGATGTTGAACTAAGTCATCGGTTTGTGCCATCTTAGGCTGAAGCATCTGGTGCACTTTGTCGTTATTTCCTCGCTGGGGTTTTAGCCCTGCCTAAGGCAAGAAGATTTCGATGATGGTTCCTAAAATTAGCGCAATGTATTCACGCGTACATTGTTGTCAAAGCATCACCATACTAATCTTAACCAGTTGCGTGCCTCAGTTTCGACACGGCATACGATGACGACTTGGTGAATTCGAAGCGCAGGGCAGCGATCGGTGAAGCAATTTTTGCCTTCGGCAACGCCTAAATTTCAGCGGTGGGCGGCAAAGACAGCTGGCAGTGAAATTCCATTTAAAGGAACGTTGCCGTGAGTACCTAAAATATACGCAGTGAACCGCTGTACATTCTGTCCTTCATGTCCATTAAAAATTGCCCCGCCACGGTGGTATAGTGGCTAAGGTACTCGGCTGCTGACCCGCAGGTCGCGGGATCAAATCCCGGCTGTGGCGGCTGCATTTCCGATGGAGGCGGAAATGCTGTAGGCCCGTGTACTCAGATTTGGGTGCACGTTAAAGAACCCCAGGTGGTCAAAATTTCCGGAGCCCTCCACTACGGCGTCTCTCATAATGATATGGTGGTTTTGGGACGTTAAACCCCACAAATCAATCAATCAATCCATTAAAAATTGGTTCAATTCTAGTGGTTTTCCGGTGTTTCTGTCTTTGTGAGTGTAGGCTAGTAATATAGAAGTTCGGGCTGGCATAAAATACATTTAAAAATAAAGCCCAGTCACGTTTTAGACCATTAGAGCCCCATCAGCGCCAGCAACCCCTGCATCAAGCGTTCTAATCGAAATCTGGCCGAAGTGGATCTTCATTTCATGTTTCCGTCATTCAGGGCGATAACTGTGCTCGCAGAATGTGCAACCTCTGCTTCAGTGCAGTGGCCATTAAAAAGATAACCAGAAAAAAGTACGTTGCCTCAAAGTGCATCTGTAGCGAACGGTTTGGTCGATATTTCTCGCTCGAAGCAAAGAGAGAAAGCTCGCCAAAACATTTCCGCACTTCAGCCTTTGGGTGCCTTTCACATCCGCTGAAAACGCAGCTGAGATTTCCTGCGCGATGCCAGATAAACCATTAGGCGAACCCGGCTCCAGATAATTCTTTGTTCATCTCGCTCTTCGTGCGAATGTGCTCTCGACCTAAGGCACAGAGGCAATGCAGCGTATCGGAGGCGGCACAGTTGACACAGACCAAACGAACGCGACGCCCCATTCTCGGGGAACAAGGGAGCCCTTCCATTAAATCGGAATAGCGGCGAGATAAAGTGTTACCCCGATTGGAAACTACTCGGCTGGCTTTCACAAATCTGTACTCAGCCGAATACCCGTTTCTTTTTTTTTTCTTTGGCTTCTCGTGTGCCGATTCGATTGCCCGCTTCTGTAGAGCGCATCACAGGAAGCCCCAATTGTCGTCGGCCCTGTGCTGCAAGCATGACAGACAAACTACAGCGCTACGAAGCTTAGGACGGTAGCCTATTAATGCCCTGCAAGCAACTCACTTAGGATTCTTTGTAAAGATGCTTCCCTTCGGAGAAAGGTGTGGATCGGAAGTATAATAACCTGTATGCAATAGGCTACCGCCACTAAAGTTCAATAATTTCCCATTTGTTTTCGTGTGCCTGCCTGAATCTCCGCTCTTCTTTCCAGTTTTTTTAGATTTTTCCATAGCGTCGGGTAGCGAACCGGGCGTAATAATTCTGGGCGACCTCCCAGCCTTTCCCCAGGTTTTTAACTTACTTTATCTTTCCTTCAGAGAAACAGCTTTGGTTAATACCAGACGACACTGAGGTTTTCTCGCCTTTTGCGTGCTGCAGCCGGCGGGTTTTTTGAAAGATGGTCCATCTGTAATTCACGGGTTTTCACGCGTATTGCACATTTGTGACATTATAAAAGGTAGTGTCACTTCGGGTGTCGTTAAACTATGCTGGAAGCCTCGTGAGCGAGTGTCAACTTTCTGTTTACTTAACTATTCTGCGACGTAGTGGTTATTATGTCTGCGACGTCGTGAAGTGTAAAAAAAAACAAAACAAAACAAGAACACAACAATAAGTAGCAGTGCAGAAGAACAAGACATTTAAAAAAAATTAAAAAGAAACTTTTTAAGAGTTCTGGTTCATTTTTATATTTTGTCTTCATGACAGTAACATAATTGGAGAGGATCAGACCTTCATAACTATGATGCTCAACCAACCAATTTAAGTGTATAAATATGTCCCATTTTCATTTAGTGAGTAGAAATATCATGCTTGGTTATTCAATATATGTGAGTGGTTGCGCATATTCCTTTTTGTTTCAGAAAAAAAAAACTGAATGTTACAACATACTATTGTTCAAACTGAGTCTTGCAAACAGGTGTTTCATGATCAGACAACGGTGTTTTATGAATTGTGATAAAAAATTGTTTTATTGTGGCTGCGTCTTCGTTCCATAATTTTCCCTATGTGTGCATGACTATCCTTATGCACTTTATTGACCGAGAGGGCTTACGGCACATTGTCAGGCATTAAATTGCCCTTTACAGTGAACGGTGTTGCCAGATCACAACACGGGTCACGCGCAGCGCCGTAGTTGTTCGCCGCCGCTGGTGTCCGTAACCACTACCGCACACACACAAACTCGAATAAAAACACCAAAGACATGTGTGGTTACATAGCGGTATTTGAACCCGGTGCACTGCCTGCCAGCCCAGTATTGTATCGCTGATCCACGCCGGTGCTTGGTACTCGCTCGTACACTTGCCTTAGGCTCGCTTTATGGCGGGAAAGTAATAGCGTTATATGAGTAATGAAGCGTTTTAGAACAGCAAAGGAACAACCAGGCGTCACACAATGTGAACCACGTGACTAGTGAGTCGTCGAACGCTCCAACACATTGCAAAAGCTTGCTGTTCATTACATAACAACGGTGGCTCATACTCACTTCATGCGTGATTCTTCATCGTCGTCAGCCACTGAATGCTACGCAAAATTCGTTGCAAGTGTTTAGCGGATAGCACGCTTCTCCGAAGGAGGACAAAGGATAGCATGGTAGCCTACTTCACAGAAATTATTTATGACGTAGTGGGTATCCAGCAAGTTTGCTTCTAGCATTTAAAAGAGTGCTGATAAAAGACGATGGCTATAGCGCGAGAACAGAACGACGACACAAAGACAAGAAGGACACGAAGGTCCTTCTTATCTCTTTGTCGTCGTTCTGTTCTCGCGCTATAAATATCGTCATGCCATACCAACTAGCCCAAGGTGCCACACTACTAGGCCGATAAAAGGTTCTGAAAGGCCACTCTTCATGATTTCGCTGCGACGGTGCTGTGCGTTCTGTGCAGGCCTGGCAATTTCTCGCTAACACTGTCCCTTATATGAGCGATTAGGTACACTGTACTTTGAAAGTGATCGATTGATTGAAGAAAAAATAGAGCCAACTTCGCACTATAGGGCCCAGCTACCACATAAATGAGATCATGTCATTACTGTAACTATGTGCGGCTTTGTGATTCGTTCAAAACTCAAAATTCGTTACAGGGGACATGGGGCCAAGTGCTGCCCGAGGCACGAGCCACTACGCAGAGTGAGTACACCCCTTTTCCTGACACTCGATCGGTTCGTGCATTCGCCATGTTTCGCGGACATGGTAAACTGTACTGGATGGATGAAATCTTCGAGAAGTTGGCACGCTCAGGAGAGCGCGCCATCGGTGGGGCGAAAGAGGGGTCGTTTATAATTAAATTCAGCCACGAGCCTGTCGAGGTTCCACGCGCTGCTGAACGCCAGGACGCGGTAGGCGTCGTGCGTGCTCTCGTCGCACGAGAGCACTCAAAACCTGGCAGCCGCCGGCATGAGACCGCCCTTCGTCGTCTTTGAAGTCCTGTATCCATTAGTTAGCGACGCGTCGTTCGGCAGTTCGACGACGCTCGCTCGGTCTGCGGCGAGCAGGAACACTTGCATACATAGCCGCGGGCTGTTTCCCTTTGCAGTCTCGCTCGCAGTGAATGCGTCGTGCTGCCGCCCTCGAGTTCCTTCGCGGGGCGCAGCGAAAATGTGTTTACACAGCGGGCGCAGTTCGTTGGCTTGTAACGAGATGGGAGGAAGAACACCGAGCGCAAATTGGAGAGTTCAACGCCGGTGCCGAACCATTTACGAAGCATCAGACAACTGATAATGCGTTATAGCTTGTGCCCTGTGCGACGGGGAGAATGAGAGCTGCCTCGCCTCTTCACACTTGAAGATAGAGATCACTCATTTTTTCTCATTTGTCGCTCAAACTTCGTACCAAATATGCATGCAGCTCTCAATGCGAACTCTGTGGACTTGAGAAGTGAAGGCAAGGAAAACATGTTTTGTGCGCAAAACGCTGAAGGAAACGAAGGTGGCTACGGCAGTGTACTC
Source organism: Rhipicephalus microplus (assembly GCF_043290135.1). NCBI lineage: Eukaryota > Metazoa > Arthropoda > Arachnida > Ixodida > Ixodidae > Rhipicephalus > Rhipicephalus microplus. The sequence goes on from NC_134707.1 coordinate 2,610,942, forward strand.
TTCAATGTAGTGCGCTCGAAGAGGGTCTCCTTTGCCAAAACAAAGGCCTCAGCTATCCTCGTTTAGGGTGTGCACATGAGCGTGTTTTGTTCATATTTATGATCAAACTTCAGCGTATGGAATTGAACAAGATGAGACAGGACGAAGTATTGTGTTAAAAAAAAAAGCGTTCTTCGAAAGAAGCTATGCTTAGCGACACGATCTTAGCACGCGCATTCGTGTGCAGATACTTCAAAACCTGCATTTTTGTCGATGCGTAACCAGTGAGTACTGAGCTCTGCTACATTGTTTGAGCACCGCGCTGCCGCACACGTGTCAAAACTTCTTCTTTCTAGGTTCTAGGAAAAATCTAGTGGGTGAAGTGCTGGTGCACGAGTCACCCACAATGACACTTCACACTGCTTCCATCATTTATCATGTGGTCTTCCGATTAGAATGACCTGGGGGATGTCCAAGTGTGGTCATCTACCAGGTCACTTGTTTGACAAGGTCATGGTGATGCTATGAGAATGGGGCTTCTAATCGCCCCATGATCTCAAAATTCGATAATCTTTTTTGTCCATAAATCCAATAGCGTATCATTCGGTATGCGTAAGCAAAGTGTCGTGCCTTTCTGCAATGACCTGTCGTTTGCATTTTTGCGATATATTTAACGAAACATTCCTAGTGTTTTCATTACTTAATAAATGCTTTCATTTTGTTCTTTAATGTATTCCTTATGGTCGTGATCTTGCCTACTGTATTTCATTTTTATTCTTGTTTTAATGCTGTTTTAGCATTGTGGCAAGCTTTATGGCAAGCACTTTTACATGAAAAACCAATCTGTATTTTATGTTGATTAGCGTTTGACTTTGGGCTACACTGAAAAGTCCACAGAAAAGCGTGAAGCAGATATTTTCCCGCGATCATTGTTTATGCCGAGCAGAAACAGCTAGCCGATGCCCTCGAAGGGGACCGACATTTTATATTGCGTCCTGGCCCATAATCACGAAAATGGGTAGATGAAAAAATACCACTAACAGAGATTTTCAAAATGCGCAAAATGAATCGGACGGTCCCCAACGACACCAAGATGACTGTGCCTAAGACTAGAATGCCGCAATCTGTATCGTCTTCTCGGAAAGTGAAACAAAAATAAAGATACGTCATGTGCCAACCGAAATGCGACAAATGCCACAGCTAAATTATATGCCTTCACATAAGCCTCCTTTCGCATACTTGATACAAACTTATGAATGAAGGAAATGTTTGTGAAGCGGCTGGTTGATATTCTGTGTTAACGAGTAGAAAATGCAAAGAAAAAAAACGCTCAAAACCTAATGCATCGTGAAAAGCGAGAAGCAGTTTCCGGATTAATACGTCACAATCTTTCCCTTCCAACGAAGATAAAACAAACAACAAATTTTTCCCCTTGGCACGAAAGACACAATGAAGGTAAAAAAAAACAACAGAGAAAAACACCACGACATATCGAAACAGTGAAGTGGCGCCCACGAGAAGCTAAAGGGGACAAAATGCAGATTGCCAAAATGGCGGTTCGCAGATGGAGGAGAATCAGATTACGCGCTAAAGTCGAACACAAAAGCCGCAACTTGCCGCGGCTGACTACGTGGGATGAATAGACGTCACGTGACACGCTTAGCGAGAGACGGCTGTCATCATGTATGCAGAGCTCGGCCTCCTAGCAACCGACGAGCCATTCTCATCACCACGACGTCTTGTGGCAGGAGATCATGCGACCAATGCCCCTACTTTTCATCCTCACGTCTGCTATACACCTGTCGTTCTTTGAAACGACACTAACGCGAAAGACGCTGATATTTTTATCGCGTAAGTAACGACTATTTCACGACACTAAGAGCGCTGATTTTGCTGCTAGCGAATCTAAGTCGCGAGAACGTGCGTGAAACAGAAAGAGAGAAGGAAAGAAAGAATGGCGAAGAAAGAATAAAAGAAAGGAAAAAGGAAAGAAAATATCCATCATCTTTATTTCACTCTCAGTCTTTGAATTTCTTATCTCCCCCCTCCGAAACCTATCTACATTTAAGGTGGTTTCGCACTGCTCCCAAGATTAGAGGCAATAAAAGCATTGGTCACTTTGCCTTGTTTTGCACTGTAGCCTCCGTAATTGGCAAAAATTTCACCAAGTATATGATGACGTGCATTCACGAAGCCGTCAAGGTGACCGTACTAAGCCTTTGTGACGTATGACATCATGGTCGCTTCACATGATGGCCTCATTAGACGATGATGATGATTTTTTTTTCATCACCTGAACTGAAGCGGGGCGCTGACTCTGATGGTCGATTTTCGCGTTCGCAAAGACACGTAATGCTTTCGTCTTGATGACGACGACGATGCTGTCTAGATGGTCTCGCAACAACACATATCGTGACGTCGTGTGTACTGACCGCATATTTCTGCGGAGCTGTCCATCGGTAGAAATGAATGTGGTCCTACTGTGGCCAGACGCACAACGTGGCAAACATTCACTAATTTCTTGTTCACCCATGGTGTTTTTAAAGTACAGCGAGTTGACCTGAAGGGGAATTTAGCTATTTTGCATGACTGAAATTTTGGTTCCACAATGATGAAATTTCAGGAAGAATTTTCAAAAATAAAAATTTCAAAGGTGTCTTTCCTTTGATAAACCTATAATGGCGAAATTGAAGACAATCGAGTTTTGAGCGAATGGTTCATCAGTATTAACCGATAGCATCCCTAGCATTACCATAAACTGATAGCGTTTGCGGCGTCTGGGTTTCTTGCGTCCGCGTTTGTGGTCCCTGTCTGTTAGAATGATAGCATCCGTAATGTGCTGCGTCTACGTTAAATGTCGCATTCAGAATGCGACTGATTTCATGAATGTGTGGGCCATTTTGCGAACGCGTTAACCCATGCTCACAAGTGCAAGTAACTTAGTGAATGGGAGGCTTGTGTAGTTTACTGAAAGTGGTATGTAATACCTGCCTAAAAGATGACATTGGTTACACGAAAATTCAGAACTTGGGTTTTCTGTACTGGCCAAAGGCGATATCTACAAAACCAGCCTGTGATGACGCGATATAAAATGCAAAGATACCACGTTGGCATAGCCGGGTGCCGCTAATCTCCCCTCAATCTTCTTTGGACCCAAATTTAGTTTTTGCCATCATCCTGGTCATATACTATTACTTCTAGGGTAATTAGTGCCTGACGCTTGACACACTTTTGTTTTACATGCTGACTGCTGTTACTAAAGGGTGCGATAATTTTATTTGAGATATAATTGGCTTATGCCATAAATCTTCAGGTTCACTCTTCACTGAAGTAGAGTAAACCGTTTCACCGAATGTTCCGTCGTTACGGGTCGTCTAGAATTAGGTGTAATATAGCAACATGGTCTATTATTTCCGCTGCACATTAACAAAGGCCCTCGTAAGTTTCTCGTATTTATTCTGGCAATGTTTTTTGTTCAGCCGCGTTGATTACTATTTTTTTATCGAAATATCCGCGTATTCAGCCAAATACAAAATCAAAACGAGGCGCGAAATGAAACCTGCTGTTCCGCTGTATTAGTGCTTGCCAAGCACCGATGCGTCGAGTAAATGTGACAGCCGGGAAGCTGCGAAGCGCATAAGAGAAACTTGAATCGAGCTGGCGTTGACAACGGGCTTCACCCCGCGCATCTTGGAGCAGAGCGGCAGAAATCTCCGTATGAATACCAACGCCTCGCAGAGAAAAAGCAATTAGATGAGCTCCTATGCAGGCCAGGGGCACGTAGAGAAGGAAAACAGCAAGAAAGCGTTAGTGGCTTCGACGCACTACGCGAGCGCGATAATGAACAGAGCGTTATCCAATTTGCATACCAAATCAGAACCCGGCATCGCGTGCCTGCTGCCAGGACGTCCAGCTTACGACGCTCGATGACGTGTCTCCCTAGCGTAGTTACGTGCAGTGGGCCGACATGAATGGTGGCATGCTGCTCGGGAAAACCAGTGCAGGTTTTACTTCTGAATACAGTTATTTCGAACAAACATATTACCACAACTTCGATGCATGTGATCTCGTGTAATTGATTTTCTTCGTTCAGCGAACTGGGAGCGCAGAGAAAAACACAAAGGACGAAGCGAGGAACCACACAACACGAGCGCTCATGTTGTGTGGTTCCTCGCTTCGTCCTTTGTGTTTTTCTCTGCGCTCCCAGTTCGCTGAACGAAGAAAATGAATTACCAACTGGCCCACATTTTGATCCTTTTGCTCGTGTAATTGGTACCCCTGAACTTGGTAGCTGGCTTCTCCGCACAAACATCCGTGCTGAGGAAAAGCACGCTTTACAGGTCAGATATTGGCCAACTGGCTTTAGGTAAAAATTCTGGTCGAACGTGGAAGGTACCGCGGATATACTAAGACGAAAGCCTTAGATGCCGAATCAAATAAGAAAATGGGCCGTCGGCGTTCCTTGTCGGTGACGTCAACTCGAGTGACGCAAAAAATCGCGCGGAAAAACGTCACTCTATGCTGTCATCATGACGCTACAGATCACGAGAATTTTTGAATACTCGATGACGTCACCCTGACCTCACGTGATGACATGATCACGTGAGTGAGAAAAACTTTATTATGGTCCAGTGCAGGCGCTGAAGTTGCCGTGCACCTCCCCGCCACTCCCACGTGGGGACCGGCAGGCCTAGCGTGACGGCCTTGTCGCGGGTGCATTGGACGGCCAGGATCCTGAAGTCCTGTGCTGCGCAAAAGTGCATCCCGCTCGGCTTTGCAGTAAGTCGGTCCAAGTGACCCGCACTTCCAGAGCATGTGTGCTAATGTAGCCGTCTGTCCGCAAGTGGTGCAACGGTGTCGGGGAATTTGTGAGGATAAATTGCATTAAGGTATGCCAACGACGGGTATGAATGGGTTTGGAGTAAGCGCAACGAGACGGCCTGTGCTCTATTGTGTTTCGAATGTGGCATCGGGAACGCCCGCCTTGCCATTTAGTAATACTTGTTAATCTCGTTTTGTGTGGTAGGGGTGTCTTCGTCCCGCGTCTGGGGCCCCGCCACGGTGGTCTAGTGGCTAAGGTACTTGGCTGCTGACCCGCAGGTCGCGGGATCAAATCCCGGCTGTGGCGGCTGCATTTCCGATGGAGGCGGAAATGTTGTAGGCCCGTGTACTCAGATTTGGGTGCACGTTAAAGAACTCCAGGTGGTCAAAATTTCCGGAGCCCTCCACTACGGCGTCTCTCATAATCATATGGTGGTTTTGGGACGTTAAACCCCACAAATCAATCAATCAATCCCGCGTCGGGGGCGTTGGAGCCGTCGGGCGACCAAGTCGAGAGGAGTGCGGTCGGTGAGAGCGCGTGTGTGGACCGACTCGTTCGGGTTCAGTGCAACGCCGTTTACGTGGACGACATGCGGGGCGAACCAATACATGGTGTGAGGGACAATCTCATCGCTGCTAGAGCTGTTCAAGATCATGGCGGCCTGTGTTGATATGCGGCCCTTTTGAAAGGCTCTGACTGCGGATTTGGAGTCGCTGTACACCTCTTCGCACCGACGAATCTGCAGAGCCATGGCCACCTGCAAGTTCGTTGTGCAGTTCGTAGTCGAGCCCGTCTTCCTTTCGTTCATTTTTTAAAAAGTGAACCTCTTTAAGCTAGCCGTAATTTGTGTGGCCAATTATTTGGGCATCGTGCACAATGCGTTCAAACTAAATAGTACTGTTACACCAGCTAAGGTTAGCACCAATAAATGGTTATGTGGACTCCATGACGACCGCTGTGTCTTCGAAACTGCCCTCACTCGCACATTCAGCTGTACGCCCTAGTGCTCCAATAGTAATGCCTTCCCGTTGAACTGTCACGTGTCATCGCAGCGCTGCAAAAAAACGATGTCGGCTTGACTCGCGCCGAGGCGCGCTCACTCCTCCGCAGCCAACAGACCGCCACTCGCGTTACATAAGTGATGGCCGAGGACGGTATGTCCAGAACATGAAAATGCTTTCTCGCCCAACGCGACTCTGTCGTTTGTGTCTAGCATGTTCGCGTCGCCCGCTTTCCGTACCACTTATGATCTCTTGTTCGAAAGGGACTTTGGTCCGGATCTTCGGCACCTCGCCACTGAGGCCCGTGTTTCGCGGTACTGTGGAGTCATTACGGCCGAAACGAATGCGCCACACTATATTTTTTCTACACTATAGGCTTTCCTTCGCATACATAGATGTTTCTCTTTGTTTGTTTGTTTGTCTGTTTGTTTTTTTCTTTCCTTCGTTCTTTCTTTCTTTTTCTCTTTCTTTTCGACTTTGTTTCTTTTAGAGACGAAAAACAATGCCCTTAAACCGCCACCTGGTGTATACAGCAGATGTAGCACATGTGCATGTGAACAAATCGAAACATATGTGAACAGCAGAAAGGTTATAAAAAAAAGCTGTTACCAGAACAAACAAAATAAAATGCCACAACATCACAAAAACACCAACATCTACCCACCCATCAATCAAAGCAAATGACAGAACAAAGGTTAACAAAAACTAAATAAAATGCCGTTCACTTTTTTTTTATTTCGAAAGTCTGTCCCTTGGCATAATAATTTTTCAAAAATACACATGCAAGTTTTCTTCATGCACAAAGTCTAGTGGAGAATGGTGGTGTGATCCACCAAGCCACAAAATGCTGTTTACCAGAACAAAATAGAATACCACTATTCATGATTCGATGCACACTGCTTCGCCCCATCATCAGCATGCGCTTCGTAGATTTTTCTTCCTTCTTCTTCTTTCTACCTGACGTGCAGTCCCCTTTCTCCCTTTTCGGGGTGGGGGAGGGGACTTCAAGTCAGGTAATAACGTTGAAACAATCCATCCGTATTATGACAAAGGTTTTTGGAACTATTTCCTCTTTGGTTCCCTTCTTCTTGTGCCACATAGGAACTCTGGGGCGCTCGGCACAGCCATGATAGTCATTTTTCGTATACAAGACACTGTTGACTGCACTAATTTCGTTGCTTTCAAAAAGGCTTGTTTCAGGGGACTTTTCTGGCTGCTTAGCATGAGGCACGTCAGGAGCAGTTGGTGCATAGAGGGTGGTGTTTACGCCAATTCTGCTGTGTTACCTGCAGCATCAGCAGGGTAAAGAGCCATCCGCTTCTGCAAAAGTGAGGTACACTTCTGCCTTCACGAGACGCTCATATTCACCGTGTTAGTTCCGTACATCAAAACCATCTAGACTGACATTAGGGGGCACTGTTTTTGTCCGTGTTAAATGACGTCATGAATTGACAGACTGCCTAAGTGGCGTAGACCACTCCCCCCTTCGGGGGTGACGTCAGTGGGTTCCCCACATGCTCGGAAAATTCCGCTTAATTTTTTCTTGTTCAGCAACGTAACATAGTGCAAGCAGCAGGCGTCGACCGAGCTAATACGAAGCACACGCGCACACACGCGCACGCACATGCATGCAGACACGCACGCACATGCACGCACACATTATTTTGAAACAATGTGGTGCGGTGATTTTCCCGATCATATTGATGCTGAATGCTTGAGCCTATACACAAGGCAACCACTTAAGGAGATCTCCGAATGGAAAACGTGACATCGAAGCGATTGAGTTAATATCCGGCGTTCCACCCATTTTAGAGCGCACACTGATGCCCTTAGACATCGAGGTGTGTAGGCCTTGAAGGAACGCTACGTGACTCAAGTCGAGCTTTATACTAGTTGGTACGCGGTCTCAAAAGACTCTTTCGGAATCACGACTGTATCACTAGATGGCTCTTTCCAGCGTGACAGTAAAAAAAGAAGCAAAGCCAAATCTTCAACGGATCGTTAGCAAAACAGTGGGGGCGTACGTTGGATGATTTTACAGGAACGAACACGTCCCGCCTTCGATCAGCTGCCATCGTAGGCATTCGTGACATTCTTGTTTTCCCCGATTTCGTTGGCAGATAGCGAATAGCATTTCTTAAGCCCGCACGATGGTCGGCCCTGTCTCAGATTGGTGTCTCTACGCATAGCTGCGGATTTTATGGCTCTTGCGTAACAGCCGTCGGCGCAGCTTCACTCGCGAGACGTGAGTGCAGTTTATATCCACGCCACATAAGACGAATGAAAATGGCATATTCGTTGCGTTGATACTGGTGTTTTTCCAATTTGTGTGCTGCCAGAATTTTTGTGTGGACAAAATTTTGTAGTTGAAGAACTTTGACTCGGTGCTTGATTGTTGTATCCTTTGCCTTTGTAGAGCTTTGTGGTTTTCTACGTTGCGACCACAACTGTTGTGCAATACAACACGAGTAGCCGGCGCCACGCACCGAGACTGACCCCTCTTTAAATACACTTCTTTAATGCGATCAACAGTGCGCAGCTAGAGCTTTCGTACTCGCGTGTATCTCAGGCTGTGGTTATGCACAGGCTGAACGCAATTCGCACAAAAATTACGCCACCTCCCGCTAAAGGAAACCGTGTGTAGATGCGAAACTGTGGGTGCTGACGCTTACACAGGCGGCAACGTTGATAGCGCTCATCGCGGCGTTGTGCCGGAGCGAATCCTGGGGGAAGCGGGCGCAAAGCACGCAGTGATGGACTAGTGTTTCCAAGCGGAACGTGTCGATTGCTGCTAATGGGCAGTGAGAGTCAGAAGACGCCGGATGGACACGGAGACCCGCAGTCCGCTTTTAGTTAACACGCGCGCTGCGTATTTTTTATTGTACAACAACGCACAGGAGAAATCTCTCACCGGCACTATATTGGAGGTCAAGGTGCTGTGCCTTACCCCGCCGTGGTGGTTTAGGGGCGGAGGTACTCGGCTGCTCACCCGAAGGTTGCGGGGTTGTACTGGGCCTGATCAAGTACTGGGCCTGATCAAGTACTGGGCCTCATAAGGACGGCTGGTCGCTCTCCCACAATAGAGTACTAAGTACTCTAAATCGTTAACCATTATTTCCAAACACATTGAATCCCGGCTGTGCATGGCGGCTGTATTTTCGATCAAGGCGAGAATGCTGTATTTCCGTGTGCTCAGGTTTGGGCGCACCTTAAAGAACCCCAGGCGGTCGAAATTTCCGGAGCCCTCCACTACGGCGTCTTTCATTATCATGTGGTGGTTTTGGGACGTACACCACATATCAATCAAGATCCAGTGCCTATATATACGGTTTGGCCAGTAAATGGCTTTGCAGCGCGAGCAGTCGTTTTTTTTTTTCTATCAAGATATTTGCGCTGTCTGCGTCGGTGTTGCGAGGCGAGAGTGGGGAGCGTAGCGCAAGCAGCTGCTATGAGAGAAGTGGATCGACGAACAGCTGAGAGAGGGGGAAGGAGGACAATCGCGCATGCGTAGTGCGAGTGCAGACGCCGACGCCGCGGGACATGCGCCCGAGCAACAGAAGCTTCGCATCTAAAATATGCCGTGACAGTATGAAGTGCTCCAAGACAAGGGCAACAGAAGAGCAGACAACACGTGCGCAGACTCACTATTAAAATTTTATTGACCGAAGGATGTCGTGTATATTGCGTGCTTGAATAAACAGGCTGAGTTCACTGGTCGTAGATGGTCGCAGGAACGCTTCCATCACAATCTAGCGTCTGGATATCGCGCCTCGCCGTCGAAAGGCAGGACTGGTGGATCATTGACACATCCACTTGTTTTCTTTATTGCATAAGCTTCGAGAAGCTATCGCAAAACGTGGTCCTTATGCTGATAAAGATCTCTAGTTATTTCCAGAAGCAGTTGGAACAAAGTGCGCTTTCTGACATTTACAAACATAACAAATAAACCTGCGTTGTCTCATCGGTTTTCGTCGTAATTCGTAAGTGTGGCTGCATATATCAACCAGTCAAAGGGAAAGTTTTTTTTTTCAGTCTATTAAGCATATCTTACAGCGAGAAGCACAGTATGCGTTCAATTGGACTTGAAATACTTACCTATTTTCCGAATCAATTGGTGTAATAGTTTCACTCGTTGCATCAGATCTACTGCATTGACGTAAGAAGCTTTACTTGAGGACTGTTTGACTGCATTCCTTTCAGCTCTCATCATTTTCACTCAGTGCAAGGTGAACGCACTCTGCAGCGTCGGCTAAATTCTCTCGGCGGGAAATACGGGCTCTTTATTGTTCGCCGCTGGAAACATTGCTGAGTTGGCGTTGCTTTTGACTGCTCGGTTCACAGACTGGCCTGCTCTGTATTCACTGAGCAGCCAACATTTCCCGTCTGTTGCGCGAGAAGGGCTGAGTAAGACGTTGCCCAACATGGTCCTTTTGCAACATGACCGCATACTTGTCAGAAACGAGAGAAACTCTCCTTGCTTATACTTTTCCTTTCACGGCGTGTGTGGCTGCTTCAGATAGTTCCGAAAAGTGTGCGAACAATCTCCGACAACCTTCAACGACCTTTATTACATCTCGTTGTTTAATCGAGGATGAGGAGAAATTTTCATTTTTTTAGAAATTGCGTGAAAAACGAGAAAGTAAGGAGAAAAAATAGCATAGGCACCTAATAACAACTTTCAGATTTCGCATCAAAACAACAGGAACATACAGTATAACAAAAAAAAAAAAACATGAGCATGCTATTTTCCCCCTTCGTCCACGTTTTTCGCACAGTTTTCCCGATAATGGAATACCGACTCGCGTAAACGCGTCCACTCTTCTAAAACATTCACCAGGGGCCCCCTCCACAACGGCGTCTCTCCTAATCATATGGTGGTTTTTGTGACGTTAAACACCACATCAATCAATCAATTCATTAGGGCCGAATGAACGGAGCCGAAGTTCCACGTTCGAAAGTCCACAGTTTAGTGATCGCTTTACACATATACTTGTAATTGTTGGGACTATTTCTTCACCGGCACCGTGTAGTATAGACACGATTTTGAGGCACCCGAAAAGAGACATCTTTCTTTTCTGTGATGTGCACACAAGGGACCAAGATAACACGTACAAAATAGTTTATTTTGATTTCAAAGCTTTCGTGGCCCAGCATCGGCAAGACAGCCCCGCCGCAATGACCATTATCAGGACAAGTCAACAATGGGTTTGCGAAATCTGCGTCTGGCGTGCGGCCTAAATCGCAGAAACCTCTGGATAACAATTCACTCATGGTAACTTACGTGAACCACGAGCAACGTTTAGCAAACCACAGTAGTTGCAAGTATGTCTCGAGTTCGTCTTCCCGTGACGTCAGGCTCGTGTTTACAGGCCGCTACGAAGCCATTTTCTCGATACTGCAACCAAAATTGTTTTTTTTTTCTAGCTAGTGATGATGAAGAGAGACGGAAAGGTCAAATGAGAGGCAGGGAGGTAAGCCAGAAGAAAATTTCCGGTTTGCTACCCGGTACTGGGGAAACGGTGAGAGGTTAAAAAGGTAAGGAGAGAAAAAAAAACGGGAATGGATAAAAATGAAGTAAAAAAAGACAGTTGCCAGATCCCTCGTGGGAATCGTTGATATGTGAAGCACGAATGGGGAATGTTGATATGTCACTTTATAAGATGAGCACAACGTTACGAGGCAGACGTAAATTATGACGTACATGACTTCGATGTCATGATTGTCATGTTTGGACGCGTCATTCACCTTCGTCGTCTATTCGCGTCACGTTATACCAAATTTGGTATATGTGGAGCTGTTGAAACGGCTGCGAGCACTCTATGAGCGTAGCACGTAGTCATGTTGTACATGACACGCGTGCCATTATTATCATCTCTGGACGTGTCATTTCTCTTCGTCGTCTGTTCACGTCACGTGATACCGAACTTGGTACATGTGGAGCTAGCGAAACATGTAATCATGCTCTACATGTCACGCATGTCATATCATATTTGGACGCATCATGAGCGTGGTATTTAGTCATGTTCTTACAAGACACGCATGTAATGATTATCGTGTTTGCACCAGTCATGTACCTTCGTCATCTACTCACGTCATGGAATACCGAATTTGGTATATGGGAAGTTAGCGAAACGTCCGTAAGTGCAATATGAGCGTACGGCCCTTAGTCATGACTAACATAAAATGCATGTCGTAATTACCACGTTGGTCTGTGAGTTGTGTTTGCCATCGAGTCATGTCATACCATACCAGTTCTGCAATATATCATGTGAACGAAACTCTCGCAAAAGCAGCAAGACCATGAAATGTGAATTGTGACATTCATGGCATACGTGTAATGATTTTCATATTATGACTAGGTATGTTATGCCACAGCAATTTTGTTATTGATACCATTATCGAAACGGCCAGGAGAGCTAATAGCAGTATACAGACACAGGCATACGGACGGACGGACGGACGGACAGGTGGACGGACGGATGGACGGACGGACGGACGGATGGATGGATGGACAGATGGATGGATGGATGGATGGATGGATGGATGGATGGATGGATGGATGGATGGATGGATGGATGGGTGGATGGGTGGATGGACGGACAGACGGACGGATGGGCGGACGGACGGATGGATGGATGGATGGAAACAGTCAAGCTCGCTGAAATTCCGCTAAGAAATCTTTCGCACAAAAAAAAAAAAAACGCGCTCACGTGTAGGCGCAGGAATGTCATGATTGTTTAGCGAGGAAATTTCAGGAGCACCTTTCGTATTCTCGTCCATGTGTACTCTTTCCATCATCCCTGTTTGTTTCGCGTAAAGTTGATTAAAAGGTCATTTGCAGTTAGGCTGGCTAGAAGTTTTGCTATAGCGTACCTGTCGAGATGTTTTTTTTTATGTTTTGTCTCTCCCTCTCTTGTGCCGCTGGATCCTTGTCTTAGAGTTCGCGAAACGGCAGCAGCAGGCACAGAGTTTGACGTCTGAGCATGAAATTTGCAATAAATTCTCCAGGTTTTTGTATTAAAAGTGTCCCTGTGCAATAAGAATGGCTCGGTGCATTCAGAAAGAGTAGGCAGGCGTTTTGCCTCTCATGGTTGGCAGTTGTCAGCCTGCTCTGCCTTTTTTCTCAGCCCCTCTATATTTGTGTATGCAAATAAAATAATAGTAATAATACCAATTAAAACTTTAAAGGTCTCTTCTGCATTCAACGCTAAAGCCATTATTTTTTTTTCTAAACACCACCCAAAGAAGGACGCTACAACGGCATCGTGTGGCTTACGTAACTGGACGTCACGCCAGAATTATTGATGTCATGATGACGCCGCAATAAATCGTGATCTGCGACATCATGATGACGCCTTATTATGATGTCATCACCGTCACGTGGTGGTAGTGTTTTACGTCACTATTACCCGATGCCGCGGGATGGCCGCTGCTGAGGGTCATCTTTTACGTTTATGAGGCAGCTAGGCATTTTGCTTCAAAATAATAATAATAATAATAATAATAATAATAATAATAATAATAATAATAATAATAATAATAATAATAATAATAATAATAATAATAATATCCTGATAAAATTATTAGAGGACACCTCCCACACATGCTTGTTCGAACTTGATTCTTTTGGTGTTGGCTTGTATAAAGTTATTGCATCGTGAGGGGTAACCGGACTGCAAGAGAAGGCAAGCGCGTGAGGGGTATACAGAAAGTTATGTGAGCTGATGAGAATTAAAAGTTTTCGGGTACAACGTAGCAGCAACACTTACAGGGATTGGGTTAATGGGAGAGGCCTTTGAGTGGGCGTAGTTCAGATAGGTGATGTATCCGCACAAACAACAAAGCAGACCGCATGAGTGGTGAAGCTGGATTTTAGCCGACACTGCTCTTCATGGTGCGCTACTTGGTCGCATTCTGTATTATTGCGTATTGCTGCTGCGCTTTAAGTTTCGCTTCGGCTACGTTGAACCGACGCGCTTTCGCAAAATCAATATTGTGAATGCATGGTTGAAAGTTCTGACTTATAAATTAAATGTACAGTACCGTCTTGTCATGGACGAAAAAGGAAAGATTGTTTTGAGAAAAAAAACACTTCAACATCGATATCAAAAGTTTAAAAACAAAGAACTTGTTGAGAACGGGAAGTCAGATAACAGCTCATAAAGTAATACCAACTGGTGCCCTATCTGACCGATATAACATTCCCTTTCGCGGATGTTACTTCAAATATTATTTATTCAGACGTTTTATAGAAATTCCTTCTGTTTCTGGCTCTATTAATTAGGAGCTACAAATGAGAGAAATCCAAACACGAGCTTGCTCATAGAGGAGTATCGCAAACAGCGCTTTCATGTTCGTTCATTTCGAGACACGAGCACACGGACCCAGCAGTGGGACACGGATTCCTTGTCTTGCAAATGAGAGCGTGTTGAATTTTAATGCAATTATACTCCGCATGTGCGGCCGTGTAAAGAGGAAATCGAGAAAGCCCTAAGACTGGAGCAATAAGAGTTCTCTGCAATGAAGACGAGCCGAGTCAGGCGCAGTCGCTCTGTCCGCCTCGACGGAACCGTTGTTGTGGGGCTCGGCTGCTGATCCGAAGGTCGCAGCTTCGATCAAGGCCGCGAGGGTCGCATTGCGATAGAGGCGAAATGTTAGGGGTCCGTGTACTGTACGATGTCAGTGCATGCTGAACAACTCCAGATGGTCGAAATTTCCGGAGCTCTCCACTACGGTGTCTCTTACTATGATATCGCGGTTTCCGCGGCACGCAAAACCCAAGATGCTATTAAAAGGCGAAGCTCGTTCAAGCGGCGCCCGTTCCTCCCTCGTCGTGGTGCGTAACCAGTCTCTCGTTTAGACCTGCAAGGTGGTGCCGGTGGGAGATTTCTTCTGTGCGTTGTTGAACAATAAAAAATTTGCAGCGTGTGCGTTAACTGAAAGCCGCATTCTCCTGTCTCTCATTCACCATTAGCAGCCATTGGCATGTACATTGAGCACTATCTGACAAGAAAGGGTTGCTACGTTATACTCGCTGAGTGTAACCTTTTTGGTTTTAGAAAGGTTTAGCGAGCGTTGGGCCGCAGTGCCATGAATACAGTGACCTAGTACATACCATGAACTCGAGGTGGTTAAAGGTGGGAAGTAGACAAGAAACGCAAGGCGTAAAAAAGTCTGCGTATGCCACCTCTCATTTAGTCCTTGGCATGTCCACTGGATGGCGGTGCTTGTATATGCGGAATAGGGAGCCTTCATGTGCGCGCGTCTCCGTGTTGGAGACGCGGGCAAATGAAGGCTCCCTAATGCGGAATATATGATGAAAAGATGCGAGATTGTGGTACTTGGAGTGTTGACTAGATGGACGAACGGACACACAGACAGATGCATGAACGGACGCACGGATCGCTGCACGGACGGATGGATGCATGGACGGACGCAGAGACAGATGCTTGGATGAACGCAAGGAGGGACGCATAGATGGACGTGCGGACGCACGAACAGACGCACGCACGGCCGGGCAGATGGACGCACGGACGGCCACACAGACGGACGCATGGACGGACGGTAGCAAGAACGAATGGACGGACGGATGATGCTTCGCCCCACTCTCCGTCATTCACCCGTGGATATGCTGCCATTTTTTATTGTTATTATTACGTTTCCAACTCTGTTCAAGGCAACATACCAGCTCAGATTCTGTCATTTATACTCTTGCGTCATTTTCAATGATTACGTGAAAGGGAAGTGAACAAAGCGGAAATATTTTCTGGGCTTGAGATATTATTGAGAATGCCTAGCCGCATCGGTCGATGCTGCTATGCTATGCATTCAGGGTCAGGGAAAGCGCTGATGTTGAAATTTGATTAGTCTCTGAGATCGACGCTTTGACAATCATTTTTGTTCTTTCAAAATACTAATAAAAATAGTATCTGTTTTTGTTTTTCACGTCCCAAATCGATGACATGAGAATGGGGGACGCCGTAATGGCAGGCTCCGGAATTTTCGACCATCTATAGCTCTTTACCGTGCACCTAAATCTGACTATACATATATATATATATATATATGCGACGAGCATTTCGCTTTCATCGAAACGAGGTCGCCGCGGCCGGATGTCGATCACGCGACCTTCAGGTCAGGAGTCGCAATAACCGCAAGACCACTGCTGCGGGTCGCATTCTTTAGCGCATACACTCAAAGTAGGAAAGTGACAAACATGAAATTGCAAACGTGAAAACCACGTCACAGGCTGAGCCGCTTACGGAAATGAGCATAAGCCACCTTGACGTGGCGCTTCAAGAGGTTCATTCAAATTCCGTCGAGGAATCGATCACTGTGTCGGGCAAACCGTTGTTCAGCCGAAGATGTTCACGCTGAGCATCAAGCATATGCTTCGCCGTCCGATGACGAGCATCACGCTTGCCTGCTCACAGCGTGTGTGCGCTCTTGTCGTGCACCGAACCGGCAAGGCGCGGCGGTGGCGCTGTCGCGTCCGGGCGCCTGAATGTTTGATGCGAGCCGCGTTCGTTCCGAAAGGACGGCTCGCACAAAGGCGAGCACTTGGCCCAGACAGGCTGCCGCTATTATTAAAGACCACTTGCTGTGCCTGCGGCTTCTTCGCTGCGTCTCTTGCCTGCTGCTCTCTCCCCGGTGGACGTCGTCTGCGTCTACGAGAAATTTGCGTGTCGGCGAAGTCGTTAAATATTAACTTTTGGAGAACATGTTGGCTCGCTACTTTCAGAACGTTGCAGCCTCCACCTAAAGGGCGCTTTCACTGTAGCGCTAGACGATGCGATGCCACTGAAACTTGTACGTCGCAAAGCACACGCACACTTGATACTCTTGCCATTTGCCCTCTGAATATCAGCAGTACAAGGCCGGAAACGGCAAGGGTATGTAGTTGGGCATGTGTGTAATACATAACTAATAATAACGTGTGCGTAAAAATTAAGACTCAGGACAAGGGAATGGGCAAAGGAATGGCACCGCCGTCCCCTTGATCGCCAATGAATAGCAATAAGAACACTTCTACTTGCCAAGCAGACAAGGAAACTGACAGCCCGCACCCGCCCGCCTCAAACGTCTGCATGCCGAATGAAGAATCTTCACAATACACGGATTTGGGCTAAGTCCACATGGACTTCGCACAAACCTCTCTGGTCGTCCGTGTATGTGTACTGTGGGTATAAATTGTACAGAAATAAGTGTGTGTTAACGTTCTATTTCAGAGTGCGCTGTTGCAAGAGAAGTGTTAATTTTAATGTTGATTTCGTACCAACACGAAAAGGTTTCAGACCGGCGTCATTCAAGACTTCGATGACTTATTTCCGTCACGGACATGACGTTGTAAAATGTACACAAACAGATTAGATTACAAAGAAAAACCCTGGTCTCGTATCTGCATGTTCGACTGCAAATGTCGTCGAAATATGATAGTCCTCAGTCTGGAGAGAGTCAATAGAATTATACATTTATTTGATAATTTGTACGAGAAAACCGCTGAACAGTATTCTAGAGGCACTGCGTGAGATATGAGCACCATCTGGCGGTAATCTGAGAAAACTAAAGGATGGCCTCCGTTATAACGAGCGCGCAGCGTGCGCACACAATCTTGAAGGTTATATTTTGTAGATTTTATGGTACGTGGTGGCATGGTATCGCCTTAGCAAAGCGTAGGAAACTCTCATTTTCGTGCGTAGCGCGCATAGTCCGCGCAGCGTAATAAACGCAACAGTTCATAGAATTATTTAGATATGACTTTTCTAGTTTAGGGAAATACACCGCAAAATATTGACGTGTTCATATTTTGCCTCGGATATGCGCAATATTTCCTTTTTAATCGACAATCGCTCAAGTTTGAACGCAAAAACCTGAGCAATATTTGTGGGTGCCAACTTGAGCCGTTTGGGTGGACAAACATATAAACAGACAAACTAAAATTTTTCCGTTGAAGTATCCCAAGAAAGACTACCGCCTTAAAAAAAAGAGAAGTAAGGGTTTCATCTCCAGGAATCTTACTCACAAGCCCTCGCACTACAGCGCGCGCCACTAAGCGACTTGGCCACAAAGCGCTTGTACTTCAGCATACGAAATGCGAGCTATTTATATGCGCTATTTACTATTGTAGGTGGCTTCAGCGTGTTCTTGTCATCACTAGCGAGACTTCGCAAATGGTTTGAATGGAGCGCTTTGAAGGTCGTCGCCCCGACTCGTTGCGATGCGCGTGTGCCTCCTTACACCATCTGTGCGTCGCCATACCGAGCCTGGTTGCCCATACGCGCGTAATCATTTCGTGGTGGACAAAGGCACCGTGACTTAGACAAAGACCGGAGACGCATAAAACACAGATGGGGCCGAAAATTGCTCTGCATTCGTCCAAGTATTTTCAAACTCCTCATGTAAATGCTGGCCACTTTAATCCCTTCTTGGAATGGAATGAAAAAACTTTACTTTAGTCCTGCAGGACGCGCTTAGTGCGTAGCGGGCGTCTCCCACGTAGGGACCGACAGGGAGTACCTGGCGGCCGCTTCGTGGACCTGCTGGACGGTCCATTGCTGGTCGGCGACAAGTGAGCTCCTGAAGGACCTCTCACACTTGTTTGAGGTAGAGTCGGGAGGAGTTGTTCTACACTCCCAGAGCATGTGTGCGAGTGTCGCTGTGTGTCCACATGATGGGCATGTGTCGCTGGGGTAAGCATCGGGATAATAAACGTGAAGCGTGGCAAGGTTTGGGTACGTGTGTGTCTATAATAGGCGTAGGGTTAATGCCTGCGGTCGGTTAGGTTTCGGATCTGGGGGTGTAAAAATGCGGCGTTCCAGGTAAAAGTGCTTTGTTATGTCATTGTATGTAATGGGTGCATCCCGATTGGTATCTAACTCTGCAAAATTGGGTTGCGCTGAGGCGGTGTGGTCGGTAAGTGCGCGCGCTGCATCATGGGCGATCTCGTTGAGGTTGGATAGGGCACCCGGAACCTGGCCGAGATGGGCGGGGAACCAGATGACAGTATGGTGCTTCAGGGCACTCGGGTCTGCTTTGCGCAGTATACGTAACGCCTTGTTGGGGATGACTCCGCGTTCGAAGGCTTTGATGGCCGGCCTGGAGTCGCTGTAGGTGAATTCCCGTTTGCTGTCGAGCATATATCTATAGCTATAGCTATTTGCTTCGCTACTTCGGGGTTTCGGGTGAGGATTGTGGCAGAGTTAAGAGTCTGCTGCGCGGATGATACCACAACCGCGGCGAAGGCTTGGTTGTTGTGATAGGCAGTGGCGTCCACGAACGAGACGTTGTCCGCTTCCATGTGTATGCGCTTGAGAATGTCGGTCGCCCACGCAAGGTGCCTGCCTCTGTTGTATTCGGGGTGTACATTTCGTGGAATGGGAGCGACCGTGATAAGGTCGGGGATTTCTCGAGGAATTATGGTCAACTCTGGGGGGTCCTTGGCCCTCGAGTAGAAGAAGCCGAGCTCGCGCAGAATATGGTGGCCCGCCTTGGTGGTGGTGAGTCGGGCCGATTGCACGCGTTTCTGAGCTTCGGTGATCTCTTCTAGCGTGTTATGTACGCCAAGCTCGAGGAGTTTGTACGTTGGAGTGGTGATAGGGAGGCCAAGGGCTCGTTTGACCACTTTGCGAATAAGCGCATTGAGTTGATCGCGCCCAGCACGTAGCCATTTGTGTTTAGCGGCAACGTAGGTAAAATGGCACAAAACAAACGCGTGTACGAAACACAGCACGCTGTCTTCTTTGGGGCCATGGTGCTTGTTGGCTACTCTGCGTACTAGTCGTAAGGCATTCTCAGTCTTAGTTCTGAGCTTCATAGTAAAAAAAAAAAACTGTGTGAAGGCACCAAGCAAGAGACAGAAGAAACGGGACAGAGTGCTTCCTTGGTGTTTTTGCGCTATTTCTAAAGGTGAAGCGCTTCAGGCTCTGGGTCGCTCCCTCCTCTTTAGTAGTATGTCAGTAGCCAGCTCTAGTTTCTTGGCAAAATCACTAGATGTGTCAGTGGTTTTTGCCTAGTTGATAATGTCATATAGTTGACGGACAGACGCATAGACAAGCCCCGCCACGGTGGTCTAATGGCTAAGGTACTCGGCTGCTGACCCGCAGGTCGTGGGACCGAATCTCGGCTGTGGCGGCTGCATTCCCGATGTACGTGCAATTGTTGTAGGCCCGTGTACTCAGATTTGGGTGCACGTTAAAGAACCCCAGGTGGTCGAAATTTCCAGAGTGCTCCACCATGGCATCTCTTATAATCATATGGTGGTTTTCGGACGTTAAACCTCACAAATCAACCAATCGACGCACGGACAAACCGATGGACACAGACAGACACACAGTCAGACGGACGTAAGCACGAACGGAAAGCACGGACAGACAGATTGACGGAAGCACGGACGGCCTAACCGACAGGAGCACGCATGGCCGCACCGACGGCAGCATGGACCGACGGATGGATGGACGGAAACACGGACGGCAGACGGACGGGCGGATGGACGCAAGTACGAATGGACGAATGCAAGCACGGACGAATGGTCAGATGGTTGTAAGCATGGACGGATGGACGAACACTTCGCCCCACTCATCTTGGTTCACTCCATGAATGTTCCGTGATGTTTTTTACTATGAATGTGTACCAAGAAGTTCAAGTTCACTCGCTTCTCAATTCCTTCCTGAATTCTGCTCCAATGCTCAAGTTCATTATAGGTATAAAGAAATACCTATTAAAAAAAGAACAACAAAACGAGTCCACCTCTGTACAAATGCACCATCCACTAATTCCTTTTTTTTTCCCTCGTCGTTGTGACCTCAGAGAACACATATGTGTGAACTACGAGAAATGCATATTCTTGGTCTTTGCGAACTCGAGAAGCTGTCGAGTATTTCAATGTTTTGTTTTGTTTTTGCTTCAGTTTTGCTACACATGTCTGCTATAGTGCCCTTTCTGTGATATACCTATTTGCCGTAGCACCTCTCTTCTCCGCGAAACGTGAAAATTTGTGTGTGTGCCGCTCTGAAAATATACCAGTGCGTCTGCTCGATGTGTTCCCGTTTGTCATTTCGACATCGTCTAGTTGATGTCTTCGACGCTCTATGCAGATTCACCGTACAATCCCCCTATATGTTCAATAATCACATTTTTGCGATGATGTTGAACGTGCGCGCCAGTGCTTTCTCATTAAATAACTTCTAAAATGCTGGCAGCTAGTAACACGAGTTGCTCTCTTGTCAGCATAGTGAATCACGAAGCTGGGTTCGTTCTAAGTGCGCAGCACCTTACGGGGCCAGCCGGTCGTGTGCTGTCCTCTTAAGCTCTCGCCGGCGCTTGGCGTCACGCAAACACAGGCACATAAATAGCATAGCCATCTGTAGCGTGCGCTCGCGCAAAGCAGAATTAAGCTTTCTTCCTCTTGTTCTTCGAGCGCCTTCATGAAAATGTCAATTGCTAAGGAATTTCGGGGTCCGGCCTAACGCAGGCGAGAAAGCAGGTATAAAAACTTACGAAGAAAATGAAGCAAGTCTGAAATATATGGAGAGAGGAAGATGGAAAAAAAGCAGGACGAATAGAGATAGACAGACAGAAATAAAGACAATCTGGAAAATTCAAAAGGAGAGGAGGAAAGAAAGAAAACCGAATAGAAAAAAAAAGCTTTCTAGCTCCGCACTCCCTTCAGGCTTGGCAACACTAAAGAGGGCGAGAGAGTATTATTACGCGATTTGAGCCTCTCATGCCACAGTGTGTATATGCTAATCAGCAGTACTTTTCAAATCGCACTGGCGAGTGCCGTGGGTGCGAGGGAGAATTTCGAACGTGATATTTTATCGACTGTATTCTTCGTGGATTCCCCTTTCAACGAACAATCTCGCGCCAGTCAGGAGCCACCGCGAAACCATAAATGACGTCTCATTTTCCGCCACGCGCGAGTTCAATATCTGAGCAGAGCGGTTCGGCAAGGGGAGGCATCTCGCTTTCGCAGCTTTTGATTCGTCAGGAAAGTCAAAAGATTCCCTGGAGAGAGGTGGAGACTGCAAAGCGCTTTCTTCTGGGTGACGACCGTCTTGAAATCGAAGCGCGAAAAGACGTCTTTGTTATGGCCAGGCCAGGAGGTATCCACCGGGGTGAAAGATTCGAAGACAGCCCTTCCTTCTGTGGTGGGGCGCAGGATCGATGCTGGGAAATAGTGGAAGCGGCCAAGAATGTGCCGGCAATGCCATCGACAAAAGAGGAGCCGTGGAAATGGGAACCCCGTTTCTCAACTTTGAATGCACAGTTCGCGAGATAGCTCTTAAAGGCAGTGGGCTCGGTGCGGATTGCACTCTGGCACTGACTTCCGCGTCACCTGTGCAGACGGTCGTCGCGTCTTCTATATAGCGTGCTCCAGAAAATTTCAGCTCGGAGCCGGCTTTTTGTTGCTTGCCCTCTCTTCGAACACCATATATGTGCAAAATTCCTAAATTTGGGCTGCTAAAAGTGCGCCTGGCAGTAACGCCAGTTTGGCGGACCGGCGGTTCGCGAGTTCGTTAGATGTTCGTGAGCGATGTACCTGACTACGTTCTGTCTTCACTGTCCGCGCGTAGTAAGATGACTGTCGAAGGTTTCTATTGTGCACGCCGTTTTCCTTAGCTCACACACAGCACTCTCTGGTGCGCGGTGCGTGTTTGTATGGCGTGAAAATTATTCGAATGAGTTAATTTGCGTTTGCGGAGAGGCGGCATGTGCCGTGGTTGCACGCTAGCGAGCAGTGGCAATGGTGAGCTGCCGTATTTGGCTGTAACAGCCACGCTAAAAACAAGCCTCGGGATCGGAATGTTGCCTCCGCAGGTTTTTCTTTTATACCAAAGGTGCTGAAAAGGCAATGCCGCAATACCGCACAGCTACAACACAGTGAATGATAAAGTGGTTTCGTCGCATATTAACCGATGAAACTTCCTGCCCTGCCATTCCGCGACCGTGTTTACCGGATTTACCGGTGCTCATGATCGACAGAAAGAAACAGATTAGAAATAAGCGGCAAGTCGGCTTACCTTTCCGACAACAGTGATCGCGCTGTACCTCAAAACTTTCACGCCAGCACTAAACAGCTACGATCGCTCTGCTACACATGAGCATGATACGCAGCGGTTGTTGAGAAGAAACAGCCACTGCCACGAATGCTGTGATCCTTTTCATGTTATTACTTACCCGTTACTGTGTTTACTGTATCGACAAAGTGCTCGCACGGCACCATGAAAGTAATTACAACTGGACGGGGGAGATCTGTTTACCTTTCCGGCTACCGCTATAATCGTGCGTTGTGGGAAAACCTCCGCGACTGGCTGATGCTCCAATTTTCTCGTCAAATAGTTGTGACCCTCCATCGATTTGTAAGTTTTTAATTGGTCACGACACACAAAACTTGTCGCGTTAACAAGGTGGTCCTATATGTCGGCGAAGTCAACCCGTGGCACGAGTTCAACATCGCGTCGGAGTTAGCGTCCTGACGTGGGCCGCCGCCGCAAAGACGCACTTTTTCCGGGTATCGCTATCGCGCAGGTTTACCTGACTAACGGGCGTACGCACTTAAACCAATTGCAGTCAACAAGTGCGCCAACAAAAGGGAAAAACACGGATATCTGCACAGTGTCACTGCACGCTCTGTAAGCGCATTACAGTAGCGCATCGTACCACCGAGAGGTCCTTTATAACCATAAGAAATCACTGGCATCTTGATGTGATTTCTTGGAAAGTATGAACTTTATTCAAATATCTTACCTCTCCGCCCAGCGTGGAGTGGTGGCCAATACTGGGTATAAAGAGTTCCCGCTGTATGAATGAAATGTGCAAAAACTTCCATCGCTCATCTGCATCCCCGGCATCAGCTTTCCAATGGTCGCTCCGCCATCACTGCCATATGTAAAGCCCGCCACTGTGTATATAGAGATGACGGTCGAGAACTCGTTCAATCTGAGATCGATCAGGGTGCTCCTCTTCATTCATTTTTAAGTGCTGCGTCACATGGAAAGCAATGAACCAGCAGGAACGAAGTAGAGACGTAGAGCGCTGGTCCTCAACGAAAACTTGTTTTAATAAATAACGTAAAATATCTAATTAGTGTTCGAGCGTGCAGTTCCGCATGCCAACATTTCTCCTTCATTTTTCCCCTTTCCTATCTAGTTTCCTATCTAGTTAGTACCAAAGCTTTTTTATGCCAGGTTCTACCAAGACTTCACTGACGAAAACTTGGTGAAGAAAATTTTCGTGAATGTGAGTCTTAGTCAGTCCGGCTGAAGAAAATTTTCGTGAATGTGAGTCTGGGGGAGTCCGGCTGAAGAAAATTTTCGTGAATGTGATTCTGAGTGAGTCCGGCTGAGGAAACTTTTCTTGAATTAGAGTTTGAGTGAGTCCGGCTGAAGAAAATTTTCGCGAATGTGAGTCGGAGTCAATCGGTCCGGCTGAAGAAAATTTTCTTGATTGTGGGTCTGAGTCAGTCCGGCTAAAGAAAAATTTTCGTGAATGTGAGTCTGAGTCAGTCTGGCTGAAGAAATGTTTCGTATGACTGAGTCTAAGCAAGTCCGAAGCGCGAAGTATATACCACAAGCGAGACTGACTGAGTTCCACGAGGTTTTCCGACTTATGGTCACATGATGCAGTTAGTGTCTGAAAATATTTTTTTACTTCTCTTAATAATTTTCATGACAGGGTACTTAACATGAATGCCAGTGAAGTATGAATTTCATCACATGAGCTTGGGCGTGCAGTGGTATTTTTAAGTCCACATTCTGAACTTACAGGTGGCCCCAAAATGCGAATGTCTGGCAATATCGTTTTAACGAAGGGGCGTGATTACCTGAACCTGTGCTGGCTTTCAAGAGATTTTCTTTTTGGGAGCCTATATTGTAATGCTAGATAGTTTCCAATGAACCTTCGCCCTGCACAGCAACCCGATCGGCGCAGCTGTTCGCCATTATAATGAACGTCGTCATCGAAGCCTGTGCTGAGAGTGCACTTTACGAAACCACCCCAAAAGCCACGCTAATCACAAAAGTCAGCCGAGCAAAAGCTTGTCGTGTATTTCTTTACTTTTTACTCTGCACTGCCACTTTCCTGACTTACTTCGCAGAGTGCATATTAGCCTCGCTGTGGGACCGGATACGGAAGGGCTAATTTCTATACTAAGCGTCCAAAGAAAGAATAGGAATAAAAGCAAAGACCTTCTGCAAAAAATCCTTAGCCTGACGAGCAAATGAAGCGAGACTAAGCGCCTTCCATTAACTCAACTCGTATATGCGTCAGGCTTCGGCTTCGGCCTCAAGTGACTCTTCGGCCAGAGCAGCGGTAAAGGTGGGAGGATGGAGCGGTAGGAGCTTGCGCGATGATTTCCGCTCTTTCAGGCATAAAAATGGCCGCGGCGGTGAGCAAACTGGAAAGCACGATAAGCCGCAAGCGGGAAACTGCGCACTTCAGCATGTAGTCTGTAAAATGGCCTGCAACCGACTAAGGGCGGGCTCTCTTTTATGGCGTTATTTTTTAGCGAAGTGCTTGTATACAGGAGCCAGCCTTTTTTTTGTCTTACGTTTTTGTTACTTGAAAAACGACACCTCATCATATCTTTATCAAATTTGTTTTCTTTTTCTCCTTTTCTTGTAACAAATCAGATCGTTTTTTGTTCATTTTTTCCGGTTAAACTTTGTAAGCCTAAATGCGATTATTCCGTTTCCGAAACGCCAGGAATATGTCACTTAACGCATTTTCACAGCACAGAATAACGGGAGTGCGCTGTGCATACCAGTTGCGTGGTGCCAGCTTCCCCGGCAGTACCCGAGTCGTTTTCTGTGGTGCATATGCGCATTGGAGTATATTGAGCCTGCTGACACTGCGCGTAAATGTTACCACGATGCGATGTATTTCAAGCGTTAAATGAATTTAGGTCTCGTTGTCTGTAATCTCGAAGCGACCTTGAGCCAAAAGCCGAAGTGGTGAACCGGGCAGTGATACGAGAACATCCGCACAACATGAGTTGAGAAATTCCAGTCTCTGGACCCCGGCTCTTTGCTAAAACAAGACCAAATTATGATCGCAAGTTACGGCCGAGACAACCTACGATAAATATTGCTTCCAAGTTATCATTTCTTCACAGTATCACTGAAGCTGTAACTGTCAGTATGAAGCTTTGCCACTTTGAATAGCGGCGCTCTAAAAGCAGATACGGGCCACACACATTGCGTGGTCATCTTTTGACTCTTAGGCAGGGCTGCCTGTGCTCTTCTCAACGCCAGATGTTTGTGAGTATCGCGATGCCGGCTCCCTCCTGAAAATGTGGGGCTGTAAACGCGGCAACGTTAAAGTCCCTGAAAAAACCGAGCCGCGCGAATCGAGATTGCCCAAGACTCCCGCCTTGCAACGAGGTTCAGTTCAAGGCAGGTTCATTCAGCCCCAGTAAGACTGCGAAGCGGTAAAAGTCGTTGCAATATCTACGTCATCTATGAACTGTTCTTTGAAGTTTATATTAGGGGCGAAGCTCCTTCAAGCGGCACCCGTTCGACCCTCGTCGTAGTGCGTAACCAGTCTTACGCTTTGACCTGCAAGGTGGTGCCGGTGGGATATTTCTCCTGTGCGTTGTTGGAAAATAAAAAAATTCGCAGCGTGCGCGTTAACTAAAAGCAGGATTCACCTGTCTCTCGTTCCCAATTAGCAGCCATTGGCATGTACATTGAGCACTATCTGACAAGAAGGGGTTGCTTCGTTATACTCGCTGGGCGTAACCTCCTTGGTTTTAGAAAGGTTTAGCGAGCGTTGGGCCGCAGTGCCATGAATACAGTAAAGTAGTTTACACCATGATCTCGGGGTGGTTAGAGGTGGGAACTAGACACGAAGCGCAAGCCGTAAGAAAGTTTGCGTGTGCCACCCCTCGTTTACTCCTTGGAATGTCCGCTGGGTGGCGGTACTTCTATATGCGGAATATATGATGAAAAGATGCGAGATGGTGGTACTTGGAGTGTTGACTAGATGGACGAACGGACACACAGACAAATGCATGGACGGACGCATGGATGGCTGCACGGGCGGATGGACACATGGACGGACGCAGGAGCGGATGCATGGACGAACGCAGTGACGGACGCACGGATGGACGTGGGGACGCACGAACAGACGCACGCACGGACGGGTGGATGGGCGCATGGATGGTCGCACAGACAGACGCATGGACGGACGTAATCAAGAACGAATGGTTGGACGGATGCTTCGCCCCACTCTCCATCATTCACCCCGTAGTTATGCTGCCATTTTTTTGTTACTTTTTCTCATGAAACTTTCACTAGACCTTACAAAAGCTTTAATATTATAACTCCAAGTCGGATCTTACGTGCAAAAGTGACTGGTTTTCACACGTGGCAGAACGGGAACGTGGAAAATCTAGAAACCACAAAAAGACGGAAATCGAACGCAAGTTGTCAGGGCAATGCTTATTTCCGGACTTGTGCAGACGCTTAAGTCGAAGCACATACAACGAATCAACTGGTCTGTGAACAAGTGTGGACAAAACACCCGGTGTAGTGTTTAAAGTCTGTGTGCAGCACTGTTTCAGTATATTTGTGAGCTTTCAAAAAAAAAATCACAGCATAACCACGAGGTGAATGACGACGAGTGGGGCGAGGCGGACGGACGGACAGACAGACGGACGGACTGATGAACGCTTCACCCCACTCATCTTCATTCACTCTGTGGATATGCTGTGACACCGTTTTTGACACGCAGTGCAACTGGCTGCTACGACGACTACGACGACACAGGACCTACGACTCCCGGAGTAGGGTACTCCGGCTCTAAAAACAACAGATAAGCACTAAATAAATAAGGGTTGCGTCGTTATGCCGATTTCGCGCTTGTGCACTCCTCGGTAACGGGAGAACTACGATGACATATTGCAATCATTTTGAATTTCAAATGGGGCGCTTCTTCCATTTGATACTCCCAATCAATCAGTAAAAATCAACTGGCGTAATTTCCCGTGATGACAATGTAGTTTTTTTTTTAATGCATCAGTTGTCGCCAGCTGCGCCTCTTTCAAGGCTTCAACATGTGATGTGCTGAACTCCAGCGAATAACGTACCTCGCAAGCACGCATGTTGGTGCACTTTTTGGAATGTGGAAAGCAAGCACTAAGTCATTAAATTACTCCTAGAACGTCCTAACATCGTTGTCACTATACGTCGGCGATTGCTGCTGACAGCACTTTTCCTTCGCAGTGATGTGCTCCAAACTTTAACTCACCAGGTTAAAAATGCGGCAGAGAGTGAGCGCCCGCTTTTTTCTTCATTGGTCAACGCTCTTCTTTGAAGCCTCAACGATCGTCACGCCAGCTTTCGTTGGCAAAAAAGGGGGACAAGCTTGCTTCCTTCTCATTATATTCTTTCGTGGGTAACGTCTCAACAGCGGTGCTCCATGGCAGACATGGCGCGATAGAAGTTTGTACGGCTCGTTTTTTGTTTCTTGGTTACTGGTACACTGGCTGAAATTTAAGCGGCAACGTTAAACGAAAGCATCGCGTAGAGCCAATGTGTGTCGAGCGAGAAGTTGGCCTCATGCATCATTGCCCCAGCGGTCTTCTTTTTTTTAGGACGAAGCTCCTTTTAGTCTAACCTTGTCATGCGTCACGCGAACGAAGAGACGAAAAAAAAAAGAGAAGGCAGCATCTCCCGAACCGTGTAATAGACGGCGCTGTCTCATAGACGTACATACAAACTGCAGTGTAGTTAGAATATTCTTTAGAATAAAACGAGGACCGCTACGTAAACACGCTCGCTACAATGAATGTGTGCCTCGTTCCTTAACCATACAGTTAGATTTCTCTTTAGAAAAATATATTGTGACAGACGTCAATAAAATTTCAACAGAACATTTTCTTCTTAGACATAGAATAAAGATGATGACAAACAGACTTCATTTACATGAACATGCATATGAGATGATGTCGTAAGAAAATGGACATTCGCTAATTCACACAAATACAGCCTCGGAAAAATGTGCCGCAAAAGGAGAGATGCACGTATGAATATTGCAAGGTAAAGAAGAGGCAAAAATGAAACATTTCTAGAAAGTGCTTCACTGTTCGCGTACTTATGAGAAACGTCACTAATGGCTTATGCGCACGTTTATTAAACAGCGAAGCTGCACTTTTTCGAGCCTTTTATGTCCGGGATCCGTGGAAAAACGTCATAAACGGTTATGCGCCGCACATATTGAGTAAGTCCCACACTTCACTGGTTCACTGAAGCCAGCTGCAGTTATCCCAGCAGGTGGGTATGTGCCACAGAAGTTCGGGAAATCTCAATATACATAAGGAAGAAATTACGTTCGCGTCACTACACTGTCACGTGATATTTCGCTTCTTTGTAAAGCTACGTGTACGGTTAAGATGCAATAAAATTACACTACAGCCTCAAAGCTCAAACAGCGTTTAATGAAATCAGTGATACAGCTTACCTGAAATACTTGCAAAATACGCGAGCGCATTAGCATGACCGAGGCAGCACCACCACCTTCGTCGTTTCATCGGTGTCCGCGAAGCTAGTTCAGTTTTTTTTTCTCTTTTTTTTGTGGGTAATATAGTAAACCAACTAAGTCATTAGCACCATAGCATTCCTTTTCGCTAAAAACTATTGCAATATTTGTTTCTTCCATGTTGCTTTTTGTATACATGTACAATACCTGGTCAGAAAGAAAGAAGATAAGCTGACCTAAATACCCTGATGTAGAGCATTTTGCTTTTCTCCCTCGTGCACCCTCCCTCCCCCCCCCCCCCCCCCCCTCATTCGTTGTGTATGTTCGTGCAGTTAGCCTTATGACAGCTTATCCTTTTCTCTTGCTCCTTTTGTAACGGCTTTCCTTTTTCTCGTTTTCTTCAGTTATTTCTTTTTTTTTTACTTGTTTCCAAGTCCACTCACCTCTCCTCTTAGTAAGTTTGCCGCTTAAATGGGAACAGCAGTTCCTGGCTGTGTCATGTCGACTGCCTGTGCTCCTTAGCAAAGTGGCTACAAAAAGCGAAATGCTGCTGTTTGCTAAGCTGCCAGCACACCTCCCGTCCTATGAAGGTGAGCTTAGAATAGTTCGCGCCAACTGCGAAACATTTATAGACAACAACAAAAAATATCGCACTGCATCATGGCGACCGTTGCGTGTGGCGGTGGCTGGACAGTTCTTCAGCTGTTTTTACATCTGCGTGTTATTTCTATCACGCTCTAGCCTATAGGTTTGGTTTTCTTTATACGACGGCATCTCACCCTCCTCCCCACTTCACCTAACAAAAGTGCTTCTCGAAAAAGGGAGCAGCGTCGACCTCCATTACGACCTTTCGGTCCGATTGTTCTCCGCTTTCATTCTTGGCGCCTCTAAAACCGGCTTTTCCCAGAAACCGTGCAGCGAAGACGAAGGCAGGTGCCTTCGTTATATAGGGTTGATGTTCAACTGGGCGCTGGCTGCCGACTGTGAAGCTGCGATTACGATACGAGAGCTTGGTCAATGTACCTCGACGTATGCTGTCAACTCAGTCGGCAGCCCATGGCACCTTGGCATGAGTTTCTACGATAGCACAGGGTACAGTGCCTCGTTATTCGAAGTCCTGATGTGACAGCCATTCGAAACGAGTATACTGCAATACAGATTCACAACAGCACGATGCATGCGTTCGTCATTAAACAACAACAACAACAACAACAACAACAACAACAACAACAACAACAACAACAACAACAACAACAACAACAACAACAACAACAACAACAACAACAACAAAGCTGCGCGAACTACTAAACCAATTCTAACAGAGTGCCAAAACATTTATCGAGCTGGTCCTGGGAGGGCGAGCATGTGGGATTTGCTCAAGGAAGCCATTAGAGGCGTAGCTTACACACAGATACGGACGCTTGTGTCTATAAAAAAACGAAAGAAACATATACAAGTGATTATTCCCTGAAGTGCATCAGATGAAACGACGTCATAGTGTAAAGAAGGGTGAGGGGGGGGGGGATTTCTACTTACTGTTGCTTCTCGCTCCGTCTCACGGAGTTTTCCAATAGCACTGACGACACGCATGGAGCGGAACGCAAAGGTGCTTTGAACTCTCCGTGATTTAACGTTCTTGTGGCTAACAATATATGTGTGGCTTTACGTGCAAAACCACAATGTGATTATGAGAGACAGCGCAGGGAGGTATCCGGAAATTTCGACTTCCTGCAAGTGTGTGTGCGCTCACATCGCTCTGTTACTTCTTCTCCATCGAAACTTGACAGCAGTGATCGAACCCCCGACCTTCGGGCCAGCAAGCGAGCAACCGCGAATGACTTTCTTCCGGCGAGAAGACGCTGTAGCTGATGTGGCATCCAGGGCTGCTGCACGGTTCTGTTGTCGACTACTCTGGCCCCCTAAAACTGGCTTTTAGTTCTGGCTGGCGAGTAAAAAACGGCTCCCACCTCGCGGGGCGGCATCGCTCGTCGGCCACTCGTGCCGTGGAGGCCGCATTTGTCTTCCGCAATGTGAAATGCGCCGCGCAGTTTCCTTCTTCAAGAGGCGTTGAAGAATCGCGCCTTTCACTTTGCCTCTCGGGCTGTACCGCTCTCAGATTTTTGACGACTTAGAAAAAGCGCTTTTTCAAGCGTCGTTATTCACGCCTGTGTGTGCGCGCTGTGTTTGCGCTTTCTTCCATCAGATTCTCGAGCACGCACCATCCGCCTAAAAAAAGAAAGAAAAAGCTCTTTCACTCATTGATGCCTACTTTGCATTTGTTTACATGTTTGAGGATTATTTAAGAAACACGTGATATATAATGTGATAGCTACTCATCAGTTTCACCATTTTATTTGCCCGTGCTTAGTTTCAGCTTTGGGTGAGCGTTTATTTTTCGAAATATTAAAGCTATGTGGGAATCGCAAAGCTCCATACTTAATTTTTCGTCATAAGCAACAGCCTCATGAGCATCATGTCAAAAGAAAACTTGTAGTTTGCGCACGTAAGAGGTACTGAGACCTTTCTTTGAAGGTGAGTTTACTCTGCCTTACAAATATCCTGCATACAAAAACGGCTCGGAGCGAACATGAAGCTCATCAAACGCTGATAACATGTCTTATTTTTATATTAAAGTCATTTTTTCCATGGTGCACTTACCGACACTAACACTCGCTTGACGTCACGCTACAGTATTGATTGTGATGACTCCACGCAGCAATCTGGCTAGTTATCATGTCCCCAAACTTTCAAAGTGGCCCCATGTTCGTCACCCAATGGAGCCGTGGTGGGAACGGGTCGTGTAAAAGTGACTATATACCTCACGAGCGCGCGACAAAAAGGTAATACCGTGTCAGCACATTAGCGTACAGTAGGAATCGAAAGTAGCTTTTAAAACCTTAGCGCAATTATTTTTTTTTCCAGGCTGCATTCCCGTTTATCGGTACATTTCCCAGGCTCTTGAGAAAGGTTTACTTCTCATTTCACGCAAAAAAAAAAAATACACCGAACACTATTGTGTCGCACCCCTTTGATATGGTTTGCAATATTTTTATTTATTGATATTTTGTTTATGTTAATCCTGTTTAGCCTCCGACCTCATAACACTTTTCTTTTTTGGTTTTGACTTACACTGAATGCTGCTCAGCTAAGCAGTGCTGAGGTGGTCTTGCAGCGGCTCTGCTTATCTAAAGCTATATAGTAGTCCTTTCGATTCGTTTGGAGATTCGATTATCCGGACTTCCTAAGCACGCGAGCTCAAAATTAATCCGCAGCCCCTTCAGTAAGAGAAGCCCCATAAGTAAATCTCGAAAAAAAAAGGATAATTTTTTCGAGGTAATGAGCTTAGCTGTGTTATTTGGTATTGATCGAAGGGGTTGATATTACCAGCGAACACCCACAAGGGCCACAGAGAAGGAGACAGGACAATCCACTAGACTTGAAGTTATGTTTAATTCGCATGGACAGAATATACAGATTTCCATTGCGCACACGCCGGTGAGAAAAAGTAACTCTGTGACGTAGCACCTGAGTGTGCTCGATTCTGTGTATTTGGTCCTTCAAGGTCACGGTTAAATTCAATTCACATGTTTCATGACATACATGCTATCGCTGTCCGCATCGTAGAGGTTGCTGCAGCCTGCAGGCCTCTCTCGGGTTGCTTGATTTTCAAGTGATTTTTACCCGCAGTCTCCTTTATGCTTGATGAAAATGTATTGTTATTTAATGTTATAACTGTTTTTTTTCATCCTTATAATAACACCATCTAAATTAAGTTTACCGTATTCCCTGGTATTCTTTATTTTAAGCCGTTTTTTTTTCCTTTCTCAAGATGGGCTTTCTCCTTAATCCTTCTTATTTTGCCCATATTCTAGATGACTTGCTCTATGCATGTTCCATGGTGATTACTTGCGCTTATATGTTTATTCCTTTAAAAAAATAAATGGATTTTGAGTTAGCGCTCGTTTTCCCTTTTTTCCAAGTGTCACCATGTCGCAGTGGGTGCTGTCCTATTTCACAGAAATAATGAATCTTTGAAGAGGTTGTGTAACTAGAATAAACGCTTGCACAGGCCAACATGTCTTCTGTAAATGCAGCAAACGTTAGCTCCCGCAACACCCTGAGTTCAAGAGCTCTTCATCGCCGTACTAGGACGACCCCAACTTTTGTGCGTGCTGCAAAAATGTTTAAACATGAATTCGAACTGAATAGCACAGCAATCAGTTTTACTGGACTTTCTCGACTCCTCCGCCAACGTATATTGATCGGAATATAGAGGTTGTTTCCAATGAATGTGCTACGTGGGGGTGGTCATTTCAGGCCGCGTAAATCAGAATGATAACGATTATAAAAAGCAAAACTTTTCTATAGCGCTCCAAGCCTGCCCGACTTCATTGACAGCAATCGGTCGTCCTAGTACGGCGATGAAGAGCTCTTGAACCTAGTGTGTTGCGGCAGCCAACGTTTGCTGCCTCGACAAAAGACATGTTTGCCTGTGCAAACGTAGATTCTAGTCACACAGCTTCTTCAAAGATTATACGTCTCGAAAATTGGTAAGTTAACAAGAAAGTATTAGAATGTCACTGACTACCTGCCTAATGGATACTGCCTAATGTGAATTTTGAGCGCAACTTCGTTTTAGGGCAAGGTCAACTGTGTTTGAAGGTATGGTTTTCTGCAAGGTGTCAACTACGCCATAAATCATTATTTCTGCGAAATAGGACAGAACCCACTGCGTAATTATTCTGCGGATAAGCGACGTACCCAGTACTCGTATGTGAGGTAATACGTGCACCCTGCTGTCGATGATGACGATCAATAATTATTGCTGAACACTTTCCAGTGGGTGAGAAGAACTAAACAACACGCACTCGTTGCGCAATCTGCATTGTAGAATGATTCATTGATATTTTACTCTTTGCCACGCTATGTTACATTGGTTAACGCAATTTCTTGCCGGACATCACGCCTGTATAGGTTTGTGCTTCCCTCTGTTGTTGTGCTCCTGTTCGTTTCTATTCCTTTTTTTTTGTTGCGTAGTTATGCTATTAACCTGTATCAACTTGGCCGACTTGCCACTCATCTGTATAGTGTATTTTTGCAAATAATTTCAATCACCACCGCGGTGCTGTGATCATAATTGGGTCCAATGGTAATTCTTCCCATACTCTGTTGCTATCAATGCCCAATTCTACGAGGGTCTACCGAAAATTATTTTTTGACCATTCTCTGTGAAACATTACTGCCTCGCACGAAATCCGCCGGCATATTAAGACACGCTAGCGTTAAATAAATCAGTTCTGTGTGGAGGAAACAAGTACGCTTCTCGAAACGTCGGCCCGGCACAGACTTTCTTAGCGGATTTTTTCCCGCAACCTTCCATCTTCTCCTTCCCACCGTTTTTCGATTTGCGCAGTATTCTCGAATGGCTGGATTTTATTGAGACAGTGACAGGAGACCAGCTTCATATATGATTGAAAGAAAGTATATATAGCAGGATTTATCGAGGTAGAACAAACAAATTATTCTGTTTGGTCGTGGTTAGAAAGGGTAGGAGACTATTGAGGAATTCTAAGTCGCAAAGTTCTTTATCAGCGCAGCCATTGTTGTAATGTTTGCTGCGTCATTTTCGTTGTGCATGTTTGTTATTCCCATGTTACCGTGGGCGTGACGTCCTGCCGAAAATGAATAACAGCGTGGTAGAATGCTCGACCACCACGCAGAAGACTCGGCTTGTAATCTTCTTCGATCCTGAATATGTTTTTTTTTCGTTTTATTTTTATCGGATACCCTTCGTGTCTGTCGCTTACGCCACCAACGGAAACGGCGACGACGCTCAACGCAAGAACGGGTGCCTGCGAGCGGCACTCTAGGATCACACGTCTACAAAACGTAACACCGTTCCCGAAATGCATCGCTGCTATGCAAGATGCTTCGTCAGCGTAGCATCTCAAGGTGTTTTTTGTTTTATCCAAGGAGGCTCGTTGTTTACGCTGGTAACGTGCTTTGAAGTGTATATGAAACACAATCGTGTTTTATTATACTACAGCACTATTTATTGGAATGCATTGGGGATTCTGCACCGCTGACATTGTATTTTACTGCGTAATGAACAGTTGCATAGGTGGTTTCCATTCTGCTATATACAACGCCGCCTCCAATGTGTATGGGACTATGTGTACAAGGGTGAATCAACCAATAAATAAGTTTTTAACGCATAACGGAACAGCTTGTCTACGTAAAAATACTCTATTTGGTGAATTATAGAGACTTTTTTTAGTCTAGCGTTTTCTTTTTCTTGGCGATCTCTGTGTTCTCATTTGTGAAGACACGAAAAATATTTTGTGTTAGAAATGGGGAAAGTTGAGTGCAAGAGAGCAGAGACGATGGGGAGGCCATTAATGCTTCCGAAAACCAGAACAACCCAGGTGCGTTGCGCGAAGTTCGAGGTGACGTAAACTCGACACAGCCTAGGTAACGTCTCCAGCTCGTAAAGAGAACATCGATGAACATACAGGAAAGAGCACTACGAATAAAGTACAAAAAACACAAGCAGGACAGTGCGGAGCAGGCCTGGCCAAGGGTGGCGTCAAGGCGCCTGTATCGACACAGGAGAGACGCGTGTGCACGCTGTAAATACTTCAGGGCCGAACGAAATGAAAGGAGAACCACGTCGGGCGGGAAAAGAAGGCTAGAGGGAAAAGCTGCTGGATTCAGGAGAGCCTGCAGGGTGGCTCGCGGAGAAGGGTCGTATTTACGACACACCGTGCTTCATAAAACAACTCCGCCTCGAAGCACCCTTCACGTGGCTTCGCTTACGTGTCGCCACACGGCGCTGGATGCGTCCAGTGCCACCAAGGGGCAAGCAGAGGGGAACTAACCACGTGTAGACAGCTGCCCGTTGCACATCGAGGAAACCTCTTCTTTCGGAGCTCCATGATCCGGGACGCTATCTTTACGCCCTCTTCCGACGCAATCCCTGGCTCCCTTTGCTTTTAGAGCTCGAGTTTGGTTTGGCATCTGGCTCGCTGCTCCCGCAATGCAGCCATGTCTGGAACCGGCTTCATTCTTCGGCTCGGCGTGCGACCATGAAGTGCACTACGACGCGAGCATGAATTCGAGCGTCTGCTAGGGAATGTATACATAGTGCACGCAAGTTTGATATGGGCGATATATGCAGAAGCATATATGAAACTCTCTGGTTAAACGCCGAGGTGCCTACCGGCGTGTGTATAATAATAATAATAATAATAATAATAATAATAATAATAATAATAATAATAATAATAATAATAATAATAATAATAATAATATCTTAGCGGATTTCACCTGCCAAAACCGCATCATTGCGCAGTATATTGAAGTAGCGCACTTAGCACCGGCAGAAAGCGAACTAGGGCATATGGCGCTCGCTGGGTCGTAAGGCAGCCAGAAGAACTACGCGTAGACTCTATTAATACAGTTTGATTTAAATCTTGAAATTTCATTCCTTAATTATTTGCCTGAAATGCCACGAACTGAGACTAATGTGTAACGAGTGTCGTGTCCCCTTTGAGTGTGCTACTTCACCGCATGATACAATGATCAGTCGCCAACTACGGCCCAGCCTTAATGACCCATGATGAGGCATGCCGTAGCGTGGGACTGGGAACAACTTGGATAAGCCGGGGTTCTTTAGCGGAAATATAAGTTCTTGACTGTTCGTACATATCGTCCCCAAATCACATCCGGTTGCTGTGGCCGAGATTCGAAGCCGTGCCTTGACACGTGCTGACAATGGTATGCTCATCTAGTACGTGTCAGGACGAAAAATTGAAAAACCCTGAATGCAAGAGTCGCCGCTTCCACAATAAAAATAATAGAACGTCATCGCCACCAGCACATAAAAGACTCTTTGGCTACTCAGGGCCCTTGCGCCGCAAAACCCTATCGATAAAAGTGTGGTTAGTGTAAAAAAAAATTGATCGTCGGGCTCACAAGAACGATTAAGTCCGGTTAACTACATCAGACGTTAGCGCATCTTGTGTTAGTCGGTGCACTAGATAATAACGCAATGTGTGGGAGCTGGCAAGTCGGTATTGTTCTCGTTGTCCCTCATAGTTTGTTGTATACCTTTTTGCGCTTCAGTTGTAAAAAGCGTTTGATAACTTGGCTTTCTTTTTTTTCGGCTTTGATAGAGGCAGAATGGTTGAGGTTCGTGTGTTTTAGGCGATCGTTAAGAAACCCCACGTGGTCAAAATTTTCGGAGCCTTCTCCTACGATAATCTTATCGTGGCTTTGGGGCATATAACTCTGTTTTTTCTTCTTTTCGCATAGCGTACACAATTTAATAATAACTACGGGAAAGCGAGAACAGACCTTGTTGTTAACCACTGTCCTTAGCTGCGATGGGTGAAGAAGCGTGCCCTGGTTGAGCACTAGGTGTACATACAAACGAGCCGACGACACTCCGTAGGTGCTGGTTTGCACTAAGGAAGTTCCTGAGGAAGACACCAGCGATGTCGAAAGCATGCCAAAGATCTTAACCCTCCTGCTTGCAAGCACGGCATTCTTCAAGTTGTTCTATTTCTTCTGATGAGAGAAGCGCTCGCCGCGCAGTGCTTAGCGCATCGGTGTGGGGCATAAGGCTGCCAAGTTCGAATTCCACCGGTGGAATAGTGCTTGTGTTTGGAAGAGAGTCGGCTAGGTGGAGGAACAGCTTTCGTGCCCCTGCGAGAACAGTCATCGTGCCGTATTTGAACCGAACAATTTCAAGTGGTTTGATGCCCTAAAAACAAAGCTAGGACGATTACATTCATTGCTCCTCATCCACAAAAATTTTTACTTCAGCGTTCTCACAAAGCACAAACCACGTATTTTATTATCATGTACGTCGATTCTCACCCAGGGTTCTTTAACGTGCGTCTTAATTAACGTTAAATAAGGGCGGCAGCCCTTAACCAGTATTTTTGTGCTGGCTGACATGCCGCGCTTGCAGCCACGGTTAATCGCACTAGTTTAGCGATTGCTCTAGTTAAATTGCTCGTTAATTATCGTAGAATGCATTTACAAATGAAGCGTCTCGGCGCTGTTTCCCATGGCATAACTCTGTATTGTCATCTGGTGTCCTTGTGAGTGGTTACCGCTGCGCGGGTGGAAGGAATCCCGCCCTGCATGGCAAAGAAATACCACCGTCAGGGCCACGTCTAATCTTGGACCGCTGGATAGACAGTACTGAGCAAGGCCACTTAATTTCCAATGCGGCGCCTCTATTTGCGGCCAGGCAGGCGACAGCAGCTCAAACGTGGCAGGAACCGGCGTCGTACCCGTCTTATCTGGGTTACGCCACGCTCTGTGTCCGTGGTCAGCGACGCCGTCACTTCATTGTCCTCTCGACTATCGTTTTCAGCTTTCCTTGTCTCGCGTGTGAAGAGAAAGAAGACGGAGAAATATTGAGCCATCGCTATCTTGCTGCGCTTGCTTGGGCGAAGGGGGAAAAAAAATGCTCCGCTTGATAAATACTCGCCAGACGCGGCAGTAACCATCGTATGACAGCCTCGATGTCGCCATCTATGTACGCCGGGTTGTTCGAAATGTTTTTTTTCCTGCGCACAGAGACAACTTGGACGAGGACCGTAAATCAAAAAACGAGCTACTCACTGCGCCGTCTGGAGAAAACATTGCAACACTGCGGAGGCCAGGATCAGAGCGACCATCACGACACTTCACGTGCTGGATATAGTTGATCGCGAGAACACCTCCAATAATTGGCATAGACGTGCGCGTGAAATCCGTAAGCCGAAGATTTGGCATCTTCGGAAGTGACTAATCTCGAATCGCAGCGATGAGATTTGTGGAATGTAACGGCGATTAAGACAAACCCCGTAGCTTTCGCTGTAGAGCACGGTTTTCGCTCGACGCCCTGACAGCACGCGGGAAAAGTAGCCCCATTCGGGACAGGCGAGAAGATGCATGGCGCGCCACGTTTTGCTGCCTCGCCTTGGCTCGAAAAACAATGGGGAAAGATCGCGTCGCTGGCAGCGATAACCGCACCGCCGTTCTTCTCCCCATTTTCTTCGCGCCGATTCCCCTGGCACTGTGTTCACTGCGCAGTGGTTCCACCGGGGCCACCATGGGCATGGGCGTACCGCTGTGAGAAGAAGTCGATTCATCACTGTTCGCGAACACTGTGCTAGCCCCTTTTCTCCACTGTTCACAGTGAACTCTGCCTTCCTGCGTGTGCGGAACTTTGGGCAAGTCTGTGGTCCAGACTAGCGCTGAACTTGCAACTGAAGTTTATTTCATAAAACTTCAGTCGTAAGTACAGCGCTCGTCTGTGTTTTTTTTTCTATCCCTTCATGACGTAAAAAAAAACTGCTCGAAAGACGACACAGAAAATGAGGATACAGGACAAGTGCATCAGTAAACAACTGTACAGGAGCCAGGGTTATGGCTGGACAGATCCTCAGTAAGGCATCTGTCCGTAACCGGAAAGAACTTCCCGCCAAGAGTGGCGCTCAGTGACAATGAATCGGAATAGAATGCCCACTTTATGCGTTTCTGCACTAAAGAAAATGCAGAACGTGTCCTCTTTTGCCTTCTCAGCGCACAGGGCGAGGCGCTCAAGGCCTAATGCATGCCATGAGCGTGAAAGCTTATTTTTTAACACGAGCAGGTTTGATTGACACCGTCTTCAATGTCTTCTTAGGGGTAAAGATAGCTTTTTTTTTCTAAAAACAATGCGTTAGACATCACAACAAGAGAATCTTCGTTGTTCGACTCTAAAAGCCTATGATTGTTATTCACAGAGTAGTCTACCAGAAATTCCAACCGGGCAGACGATCACGGCTTACCTAGATGCTGGCTCAAAGGCGGTCACAAGTGTCTTTCGTCAGGAGGGGCGCTCCGGTTCGGGAACACAATGAGAAGAGATGCGGAATTTCTGTGGAACAGCGTTCGCCCGTGTTTGCCGCGTAAGCAGCAATGCCCGGCCCCGAAGACTGGTGTGGTTGTTCTTGGGGGTCACATTCTCCCGCACAAGCACCGCACTACCCTCAAACTTGGCTCAAAACATTTGTTTTGAGCCCCAGCTGTCGGTGCTGGACAACTTGCACTGTCACGCTGCATCTCTCATTGTGTTCCCGAACCGGAGTGCCCCTCCTGCCAAAAGACACTCGTGGCCGCCTTAAGCTAGCATCAAGGTAAGCCGTGGTTGCCTGACCGGTTAGAACCTCTGGTGGACTACTTTGACAAACTTGCGACCGAGAAACGAAAAATCAAATTACAGGAAGCGATGCACGCTGAACACTGGTATCGAAAGACAGTGTGTCGGCCGTCAATAATCTCACGAGCGATGAAGCGCATCAGCTGTTACATATCGCTAGCGGCTGCATAAGTTCCAGAACAAACGGTAAGATTCGTGCTGAGGACGCAAAATCATCAGATCGTTCTAAGATGATCTAGAATGTTTCCAGTCATTCGTGTGCAATTTGTGCAAGAAAGCAGTCACACGTGTAGAAGGTGCGGTAACGTAAAAAAAACGCAGCATATCGATCGAGTGAATGATGATGAGTAGGGTGAAGCGTCCGTTCGTTCTTGCTTCCGTCCGTCCGTGCCACTGTCCATCCGTCCGGATGGACGGATGAACACAGGCATGGTTGAAAACACGATAGACTGACGGACGTACGGCACGGATGGATGAACACATGGACAGAGGCACGGATGGTTGTACGAACAAAAGCATGGATGAACGGACGGGCCCACGAACGCACGGACAGAAGCAAGAACGAACGCTGCATGGACGGACAGACAGGCTGACGGGCTGAGACACTGATGTAAAACTTGCGTTGGGTCTAGTTGGTACATAGCACAAAAAAAGAAGTTAACTTCTTTGGCGCAAACAATACGGAAAAAGGAAAAAAGAAGGCGAGGAAAGAAACAGATTGACGCCAAACTAACAACTGCTTTATTCTTCACACAGCAACGCATATATATGCCGAAACCACATACATTGCATGCGCACGCACAGCTTCGTATCGTATACGTAAAAATGAAAATTCCTTAAACCTTAATACATCACACCACACACCTGAAAGTACACGCGTGTTGTCAAATTACACTTGTAGAACACGATATCTTAACCAAGATGTGTACGCAAAAATTCATATTCGATGGCATGCAAAGAAACGGAAGTATCACTGATACAGTCAGCTCCGCTTTTCTTAATATGATAAGCCTCCAAAGCAAGTCTTGCATCTTCATTCCTGCTCCTGCCCAGAATCATCGTATCATGAAACCGTGGCGAACAACCAATGCAGGACTGCAAGTGAGCAACAAGATGTGCCCCTTTGTCTACCTTGTTAACTATTTTTTGCGCATGTTCCCTAAGACGCTCGTTTATGCAACGTCCCGTTTGCCCGATGTAGATCCTGCCACATACCAGAGGTATGCCATATACCACACAGGTGATGCAAGAAATAAAGCAGACACCGTGTTTTATTTTGCACCCAGTTTTGCTACTACCGCAGGTGCGGGAGCACAACTTCAAGAGTTTGTTGGGCGCAGAGAATACCAAGGAGACCCCATGCCTGTTAGCAACTCTCTTGAGTTGATGTGTGACCTTATGTAAATAAGGTATCACAACAGGCCTGAACGTATCACGTTCACATGTCGCCTTCTTTCTTGTTTTCCTTTTCTGAAGCAGGGCTTCAGCTACGGCTGTAAGGAGCGTCATAGGGTAACCTGCAGCCAAAATACGGCGTACCTGATTTTCAAAACTCTCCTGCATTTTATGAGCGCACGACTTTCTGAGAGCTGAATCTATGCAGGTTGAGACTATTCCTCTTTTAACCACTTTCGAGTGGGCCGACTTAAAATGTAACAGCTCTTTCTGTACACGGGGACTGTAAGCCCAACACACATGCCGGTAACATACCTCTAGACTAAGGTCAAGAGCTTGTAAGACATTTTCCTGGGGCAGCTCATGCGTGAAAGTGCTTTATTTCTTGCATCACCTGTGTGGTATATGGCATACCTCTGGTATGTGGCAGGATCTACATCGGGCAAACGGGACGTTGCATAAACGAGCGTCTTAGGGAACATGCGCAAAAAATAGTTAACAAGGTAGACAAAGGGGCACATCTTGTTGCTCACTTGCAGTCCTGCATTGGTTGTTCGCCACGGTTTCATGATACGATGATTCTGGGCAGGAGCAGGAATGAAGATGCAAGACTTGCTTTGGAGGCTTATCATATTAAGAAAAGCGGAGCTGACTGTATCAGTGATACTTCCGTTTCTTTGCATGCCATCGAATATGAATTTTTGCGTACACATCTTGGTTAAGATATCGTGTTCTACAAGTGTAATTTGACAACACGCGTGTACTTTCAGGTGTGTGGTGTGATGTATTAAGGTTTAAGGAATTTTCATTTTTACGTATACGATACGAAGCTGTGCGTGCGCATGCAATGTATGTGGTTTCGGCATATATATGCGTTGCTGTGTGAAGAATAAAGCAGTTGTTAGTTTGGCGTCAATCTGTTTCTTTCCTCGCCTTCTTTTTTCCTTTTTCCGTATTGTTTGCGCCAAAGAAGTTAACTTCTTTTTTTGTGAGACACTGATGGAATGCACAGACGGACTGACGAACGCACGGATGGGCGGAAACAGGAGCGAATGGACGGATGGACAGAAGGATGGACGGGTGGAAGCATGAACGGACGAAAACGAGAACGAACGGACGGACAGGTGCACAGACTCATGGACGTGAGCACGGACGGACAGACGAACGGGTGTATGGGTGAACGGAAGCACGGATGGACGGACAGACGGGTAGAAGTATGGACGGATACGGACAGATGGACAGAAGCACGGACGGACTGATGGACGCACGGAAGGAAGAATGAACGAAAGGACAGAAGGGCGGACTCGTGCACGGAAGCACGGACGGACAGACTGACAGACGGATGGACGGGTGGACACAGGCATAGATGGACAGAAGCCTGGATAGGCGGAAGGACAGAAGTACGGACGATTGGATGCAAGAATGGACAGACAGACGTTAGCATGAATGGCGAGACAGACGGACGGACGCATGGACGTACGGTTGGACAGACGGATGGACGGATAGTCGGACACATGAATGGGCAGATGGACACTTCGCCCCACTCATAATCATTTGCTCCATGAATGCTGTGAGAACCACTAACGATGTCTAGTTTTATCATTCCGAAGGACATATACACACAACGTCATTTATTTAGCAAGTCATAAACTATAGTCGTTGACAACCTAAGAATGAATATAAGCTCCACCCACGAGGCCGCATCGCCCTTATTTTAGGGGTGAAGCTCCTTATGGCGTGGCTTGTGCGTCCCCCGTTGTAGTGCGTAACCTGTAGCACATACCCGCCCTCGGGCACTTATCCGTATGTCCACATGTTACTAAAAACGTAGCACGGCATTGTTATCACGCTCTCAGTGTTTCTAAAGCGCTTACAAACGAAATGTGATATATACTCTCTTTAGTCTTTGGATTGTCCGCTGGATGGCGCTACTTGTATACAATGATGGCGCTACTTGTATAGATTTACGCACGGACGGACGTACGAACGGGCGCACGTACGGGCGCACGTATGGACGGACGCGTGGATGGAAGCACGGACAGATTAATGGACGCTTCGCCCCACTCATCATCATTCATTCCGTGAATATGCTGTGATTTTTTCATGCCTCTGCGCTACAAAGGAAATAGTTCTCAAACAATGACAATAATTTTCACGTATACAACTATTATCTCCCAATAGGTCATTTATATTGAAATAAAGAAACCAAAGCTCGATAGGCAAACTTGAGAAGGCATGGAGCTGAGAGTCAGCTTAGAAATATATCGATTGTGTAAATCACAACTCCCACTGCGCTAATCTCGGAGTCCACGAAGGGGCAATGTACGTCTCTCGAAGGCGAAGTTTCTGTGGGATAGCTATGGTGGTCCTGAGACGATGTTATATTTAACGCAATGTTTAAAATAAAGGAATCATCGCTTTGCGGCCTTACAAACTTAAACAGGGGCATTAATCCATCCCATAAGATCGTTTGCATTATTTTATTGTTTTGCGAAACTTTCCTTTCAACTGCCAGGTTTCTCCGCTGTCTTCGGTAACTAGGTCAACTGTGACTCAAAGCGAAGAATGGAGATTCACATCGTTAACTTTGATTATTGTGCTGCCGTAAATAAGGAATGTGCGTCTTGCGTCGCCTTGCTTA
Source organism: Rhipicephalus microplus (assembly GCF_043290135.1). Classification (NCBI taxonomy): domain Eukaryota; kingdom Metazoa; phylum Arthropoda; class Arachnida; order Ixodida; family Ixodidae; genus Rhipicephalus; species Rhipicephalus microplus. The sequence continues at coordinate 2,655,455 of NC_134707.1, forward strand.
TCATCGTGCTTGAGGTAAACGTGAATGCTTATTTCGACGCCTTGTTTTATCGGAATGAAAGTGCTTAGTGCACATTGTGGTTAATAGTGGGGGTTATTGCATACGTTGTCGTCAAGTAAATGTCATCGTGATATACGCAGCTAAAGTGGCGGTGACTGAAAGCTGTAGATTATTTTTTCTTCTCGCGTCGACAACTTGCACTTCATGGTGCTGCCATGACTCTGTCAGCCCTTGAATATTCAGCTTTTTCAAATAGGGACCCGATTTTGCCGAGACAAGGGCCACTATCTTCTAATACTGTGTGTGTGTGAAGGTATGTCTGTGCAGGCAAGGGGGTTTTCTCTCTCCAGCGAATGCAAGTGAATTGAGTGCCAGACTGCTGTCACAGGGGAGTGCGATGCATCCTTCATGTTTTCTTTCACGGAACTCCAATATAAAAAAGTTATCACTACCTAATACATGCTCGCTCTACTGGCGACCCCCCCCCCCAAAAAAAAAAACACGTTAGACAAAAGTAAGACTTCCAAGTGAGAAATTGTTAAGTGTAATACAATGCTTTAAAAAGTGAATTCTTCTCATTCGCTCAATAACAGTTTTAGCGGCGTCGCTTCAGTAACTGATCATGATTTATTGTGATCACTGCGATCGATGCAGAGATATTACATAGCGCGCGTCACTTCACTGTTTCAAGAACCTCACACGGTGATTCCCATTCAATGCAATTGATTGTGCGTTGAGCGTGAGCCTACGTATCGGGCACAATCTGCGCAATATTCTGAGCCGGTGGAAGTCAATCTGGTAAACATGGCGCAGATGCGCCGATAGACAAACGTCAAATTAATCACACAGGAATCGAATGACCACAATTCACTTTATAATATATACAACATTGCGCATTCTCGCCACCTGGTTCGCTTACTTTCGTAGCAAGTTCTGTTGGTTACTTTTTTTCTCACGCCTCGTCCGCACTTACATCACTCATATGGGCGCACAGAACAGCGCATATCAAAAGAGATAAGATTCCGACACCGCGACTACCAAGTAACAACACATGTGGCGACGCTGATGCCATGGCTCTTGCGGGTGGTAAATCACAGACGCGCACATTCCACAAAACACAGACATTCAGAATTCACCTTCACCTTACTGCACACCAATGAGCGTGACGACAGACTGGTCACTCTCAGGAGATTAGCTTGGTATATTCCCCCGCGACGCAGACAATTGACGCCGTGCTCACGCTGCCGATTCGATGGAACGCGACGAAGCTCTGCCGGTTCGGTGCACTTCAAACGCTCTAAAATCACAAACGTCAGCTTCCAATGACGACCGGCGAGGATGGTGCTGAGTGCGAGTAGAGGAAATAGCTTCGTCTTCAAAAAAGTGCTACCATGAAGCAACAATCAAGCAACAATCAACAATCAACAATGAAGCAACGGACGCCTACTGATCTCGGTGCAACGACACGTCGCATCTCGTCGCGAATGGTGCCATGCGTAATTTGTCATTGCTTTACCGTGACTGTTACGTCATAGTAAAGAGCGGCCGCAGTTGTACACGCATAATGCAAATGGACAGCGCTGCAGTTTACTTTTAGGGGCGAAGCTCCTTTAAACGGGGATCGTGCGTCTCCTGTATACGTAGTAGCCGCCTCTCGTTTTAGTTCTTGGAGTGTCGTCTGCTGGACGGCGGTACTTATATATGGTGAATATATGAAGGGAATATTCGAAATAGTGGTGCTCGTGGTTTTCACTAGGTGGGGGATGGACGGTCGGACAGACATACAGACAGACGGACAGGCGGACGGATGGACATGCATAGACTGACGCGTGGGTGAACGCGGCCATCGAATGATTCACGATTTGTCGATAAAACCTTTCACCCCACTCATCATTATTCACTACATAGATATGCTGTGATTTTCTTCATTCAAAAGTAATAACGCTTATGTATGGTTACGTGAAAGCATAATAAGCTCGTTTTTCTAACTCTTTTGATGAGTTAATTTAAGTTATATTATGCGGCAGCACGTTACACTCTTCAATCGTTTTCGGGAAGATTTGGGTATTTAAAAGTGTCCATTTTTGTAGGCATGGACACAAATTGACCCTGATGGCTCGATCTGACAGACCGCGAAATATGTGACATTCTGTTTTTTTACGTATCTCTGAGGGTTAAAGGTGAAGCAACCTCGTCTCATGAAGTGAATGAATTTTAATCTAGCACTTTTCGGCACAACGAAAGCTAAGGCAAGTTTAGTTGAGTAAGCAGTTCGGTCACTAATTGTATGTACCTATATTTCGTCATAATAAATCTTGCTGCCCGTCTCCGTATTTTTTTCAATTTTCTTAATTCTGTTCTTTCTATGTGGAATCCATAGTGCGCTTCTGTATTCAAGTGGGGGTCGTATCAAAGTCATGTATGCAGTTAGTTTAACACCTCCGGAGCCAAATTTGGGCTTACGCCTTAGTGTCCAAAGCTTGACCTCTGCGGTATTGCAAAAGTTAGTGATATGCTTTTTCCATTACATACGTAATGAATGTTCGCATGCTTGCATACAATGTGCGCATCGGATACAGAGATGAAGGGTGGCTTCAGAAAATATGTCATTTCGCATGATCATAGGATATACAGGCTACGTGGAACCTATACTGGGAGGCCCCAATGATTTCAAAAGCTGAGAGATCTTGTAAAAACTTAAAGGCTGAGAAATGTAATAGCTGTATACAAATGCAGATTAGTGCACACGAGTGATCGAGCCATGTGAGGGTTGAACCGAAATTAAATATGGCATTATAGGTACATTGAAGTGTCGGGCACTTCAAACACATCGGTTTGGCTGGTTTGTTTGTGGAGTTGAACTGCGAAAGTCAGCGGAGAGCCTCGGGTAATTTCGATCACATGTGTTGAAATCCCAATAGAATCCCAATGCTCTGGACTGCAAAAGTAAGTGACTCTTTGTCCTGTCTCTTCCATGAAAATGCGATCATCGTCATCGAACCCGCTTCCTTCGGTTAAGCAGCCGATCGCCTTAACTATAGAACCATTGCGGTGCAACGCCGTCTTCGCGCACTTGATTGTAAGCACGTATTTTGCATTGACGGAAGGAGAGCTTCGGGGCATGTTTTCGAAAGCTGCCGGTGAAGACGTGATTTTCTTCGTGGTCTTGGTGCGGGACTCGGTGGGCTGTTAGAGCAGTTTGTGTCCCAGCTCTGCAGCCAGGCGATTCGTGCCTCCCCCGTAATGGAACGGAACAAATCGAAATTAGGCACACACCGGCAGCGCTCGCATGGCTTGATGCTCGCACAGGGCGTACATGTGGCCCCCTGGGTGGGTCATAAATCTCGCTCTCTGAGCGATCCCTTGCTTTCTTTGTGTGCGCGCTGGTCGTTCGTGGCTGTACCACTTTATTATTTATTTTTTTTGCTTCGTTGTGTACTACTTTTGTTTCGTCGCTCCACGCTCGACCTGCTCTGTACATGCTCGGCGAAATAGACAAAAAAAAAAAAAAGAGGTGGCCGGCTAAACGGAAAAGAGATGAGAGAAGTCCTCGCGACATGAGAAGGTCATCATATTACTCTCCTGCCGACCGTTGCCGGGAGACCAGTTGCCGGCGACGGCTCCACACGACAGCTAACGAGGATCGGCTTTTCAAGTCCGCCATTTTCCCCCCAGAAATACGGAGCAAGATGAATATATCCGACACGGGAACAGCAGAGAGCGCATTGGTTGTCACGTAGGGACGAAATGAGCCACCGCATTCTCGACTGCAATATCCGTAAAACATTCGGCACATCCCACGTATCTGGGAATCAACTTTATGCGAAGCACGTGGAGGGAAGGTGGCCGTGTTGCTTTTTTTTATTGAGCGATACGTGATGAAATGACGCTGAATATATGTACAAATGTAACACACAGAGACATATGTTGCAGACATATGAGTTGCAGATGTTTATATAACCAGTTTTCCACTTGTACACACTAAACGAAAATGACCTGAAATAACCTCAAAAACTGGGTAAACCATTTGTCCTCTAGCGCACTACCTTTCCTGGGTTTTTTTTACTACCTACCATCGAGGTAAAAATTTACTCTCGTGCTGACTGAGTTTTTGAACGTAGGGAGAGTGGTAATTATTTACCCCAGTGAGGTTTTCAGCGAGTATAGGGAGAGTAAATTTTTACTCCCTTCACAAGGTTTTTGAGGCGATTTCTGGGAGTTATTTCCTGTGGTAAAAAATAAAAATTGACAGGTGCATTCGCCCAGAGTCGACAAATTTATTGAATAGCAGAATTGATAGAATTTATTAAACGGTAGAGTTGGTGACACATAGATTCACATACAGACATACAGCAACAAACAACAAATGCAGAATAATACACCACTCGAACAGACTGCACGCGTTCTCAACTACAGTTTGACCATCCGGTATATATAGGCACAAATTTTTGACCGAACGTGTGGTACCGGTAGGAGAGCTCTTTTTTTTGCATCGATTAACTACAACGGTTGAAGGTGCAAGCGTAAATTTAAGGTGGGCTGCAGGGCACTAAATGTCACACCGACCTTTTATTTTAAATCTACCCGATCTCACCTTTTTGAGTATCCAATAATCACCGGGCTCATGGCCCCACGCGTGTTAGCACTGCTGATGCACAAGTCCATAATATATACCTAAGTACGCACAAACCAAGGTAGCTCAATGATTTTCATTAAGCTACGGTGCACAAACACTGTGGCAGCACATATTCATCGCAACGGGCGTAGAGGAGCGGTGGACGCCTGCACACAAGCTTCTTACCGACGGCGTACTAGGCCTTTTCGAGGAGCACGGCTATCCGACGAAACACAGCTGGCGATCACAGAACACATATCATGCGCGAATTTCGTCGTTATTTCACACACAAATGAACACGTGACCGCTATCTTACGGGGACGGGGCGGTGTATGCATACTTCCAACGAAAGACCACCGTCCGGGTATTCTTCGTGCTCACCGGCCGCCGCTTGTTGGTTCCGTCTGCGTCGTATCGGCTTCGCGCTACATGTTTGAGAACTGTTGGTACATGAGGTGGGCGATTCGGGCAGTACTTTACTCATGCAGACATCGCCTACTGTGGAACAAAATATATGCGATGCTTCTTTCACCTGCCCCGGCGACACACTCCCACTGGTCACTGGCGGCCGCGACTCGGGGCCGACGACAGAGTGAAGCATTTTGCCTATTGCTTCTCCAGTAGGCAAGCACGGACGATGACACCAGATTGATTTTGTTACCACTGGTAGATCTTCGCGATTCGGCACGGAAGCGAAGTATCCGCGACGTGCAGGTTCGGAGGCGCTCAAAATCGCACGGTCGCTCGATGATGTATACGAAACACGTGAGATCCATCAGCCCAACCAGACACACAGATACCGAGCTTCTTGCACCGTCTCTCTCCAAGGCCCCCGCCGAGCAAAAACCAACAATTTGCGAAAATATGCAGGACAACTTTCCACAGCAGGTTTTCTTTCTTTTTTTTTTCTTTTTTGAGAGCCCCCCCCCCCTTCTTTTTTTTTTCGTTCACAGAATGCTGTTCTCGCTTGTTGGGCTTATGCTGCCCCTAGTTCCAGTGAAAGTGCATTGACTCGAGGTCAGTCCTGAGGCACGGCGATGCCAAAAAAAAAAAGGAACAAAAAACATCTGTGGTCCTCGCGTACCTTCAGAGTTCACTGAGAGCGTCACAAGGGGGGTATGCATGGGGCAAAAGCCACCAAAGCACCTGCACCTTGCAGTCACGTGGTAATAAACTCTGAAACGCAGGTTAAAAATCACGTGATAGAAAACTCCCTACGTGGTAAAACTGGATTTTGACATCCTTTTACTACTTGCCTGAGAGGTGGTGGTAAAACTATGTCATGTACTATCTTTTACTCCTACACGAGGTAGTAAATTTAAACGCAAGAGAGTTTTCAGAGGTCATGATCCGCAAAAAAACCGAACTCGGATGGTTTTTGCTTACAGTGTACAACGATGTCAGCTGGAAATGAGTTTTAGCAATACTAAAAAGCTTATATGAAGCGCTGATGCTCGCAAAGACGCTGGCCTTGACCAGTGGCGTACCAACTCTTTCGTGAGTGGGGAGGGGGGGGGGGCGAACATACCTCACTCGTTAGCAGGGATACCCTCTCTCTACATAATCGGAGAAAGAGGCGTGACAGCAAGATCAGCGTCGCGTATTGGACACGGAAATTGGCCTAAGGACGACATTCCTCGGCCTATTAAAACGTAATTGGTGATTGAACTTCGTAGTATCTGAGAAAGCGCTCCGTGTCAGCTCTGTGTATGCAAATTTATATAAAACTGCGAGCGTGTTCTTCACTTTATTTGTTTTAAAGAAGAAAATAATTTTTGAAGTTTGCCATTGTTTCCTTCAAAAATTACTTTCTTCCTTAAAACAAAAAAATGCAATAATAAAACTTGCCACATAACAAGAACTTTTTATTTGCTTTCGAGTTAGGTCTAAAGGTGATTTTTAACTGGACCACCACATGGTGCCAATCGCGTCTCAATATGAACAAAAATGTCGATTTTGTGAAATTGTAAATTTTTCCGTAAATTTAGACAATTTGAGTGGTCAAAATGTATTTTTTCTACAAAGTATATCTTCTGTTGAGTAAGTATTCATTGTTTAGGTATTCATACAAAGTGCGGCAGAAAAATTGCAAACATAACACATTTTGGCCGAATTCTTGGAGGCGCATGAGGCAGAAAAATTGCATTAGTATTACTGAGCTTCAAACACATTACACAATCACCTTTACTAAACATGCAGACTAAATTTTGTGCAGAAAGAAAGAGTGGTATCTTTAAAATAAATGTTTTCCCAATCAACACTCAGACGACACTCTAGGAAGTTCAGAAAGCGCTGACGTGACCAAAACTTTTTTTTTTCTGTCCAAAAATATTCTAGCAATTTACTCTCCCAGATGCAGTAAATCAGCACGACTTTTATTTCTAATACATTAGAGATGGTCGCCGGCATGGCTGGGACTATCGGCATGGAATGACCTTATAACGAAGGGCTCGTTTCTTTTGTTAAGCGCAGTAGTAGTAAGAACTGACACTGATGCCAAAGAAAGTATGGGGGATTGTATTAGTAGTAATTGTAATGCTACTGTCGAAGAAAAACATTGGACAAAAAGACGGCCTGCCACTAGTAGGGATCGAACCATTGATTAACGCTTCCGATGCTCCACCACCTAGGCTACAGCGGCGGGTATATATGTGCATTCAAATGTGGGAGTCAGCGTCACCACTAGCCACTATAAGATGAATGTGGAACACTCTTTTTCGGCCTGTTGGCATCACGCGGCACGTTATCTTACTGCGACATGGCAGCTGACCAATAATACCTGGCATACTCTGTTCATGTAAGCGAGGAATTAACAGGACACAGAACGAGTGCAGTATAGCGTAACGAACACAGTTTAACAGAACATATCTTGGTGCCGAAGCATGCGTCATTGAGCTATCAGTAAGATCTTCTGCTGAAATCGATCTCTCGATGCACGTCATGGAGGTGGGTTGAGGTGTACTACCTCTTTCCACGCGCTCTCTTAAACTAGCCAACATGAACCAACCAGCCCTTTCGGTCGCATCACTGGCCAACTATACAAAAAAAGTATTATAAAAAAGGAAACATGCGGCGTCTTTTTGATTCATATGATTATACTTGGCCAGGGGCATGATGGTGCCAGGGAACCCTGCTAAACCCAGGGAACTCTGCCTATGCCTCGGCGAGCTTTTTTCGATAGATTTACCAGCGCAAACAAATACGGAACATATAAAAAGGACACACACAGCGTAGTTGTCTTCACTTCTATTAATGATATCTTTCTGTTGTTTCGTTGCGTGCCTACAAAATGGCCGTGCGTTCCGAATAATGAATCAGTGGAGTTCAGCACTGTGTGTGTGTGTGTCATTTATGGATGCTCCGTCTTTGTTTGGGATGGTATATCTATTGTAATCATTAAGCAACTTGACCAACATCAGCTTTAGCGAGCTTTTTTGTTTTTATTCTCAATAAATTCAAAAGTAAAAGTTTATAAAAAGCTTATTTGGCAACATGTGACTAGACTAACTTTCCTTGCACCATTAAATTGATGCACGAACAAGCCGAAGTGCGCATAGTGGTAATATAAGGCCCCCGAGATTTAAACCACCACGCGTCCTATTTTCGGAGTCTGGCTGGCTACAAACTGCTGGCGGGATTTGTTCTGCTGATTGAGCGCTTCTTTTACGCACTGAGAGGTGCAGTACTGACGCTCTGGCGTCAAAATAGAGGTATCCTAGTTGGATCACACCGCGGGATCGCCATATAAGTGAGTTGAGCGGGCGAGTGTGGAACCAGGGGAAATTCACCAGTGGCTCGCGGAACCCCAAGGATTGGCCTTCGCAACCCTTACGTTCCGCGGAACTCACTTTCAAGACCACTGAACTACGCCTTTGCGCCCCGCCGCGGTGGTCTAGTGGCTAAGGCACTCGGCTGCTGACCCGCAGGGCGCGGGTTCGAATCCCGGCTGCGGCGGCTGCATTTCCGATGGAGGCGGAAATGTTGTAGGCCCGTGTACTCAGATTTGGGTGCACGCTAAGGAACCCCAGGTGGTCGAAATTTCCGGAGCCCTCCACTACGGCGTCTCTCATAATCATATGGTGGTTTTGGGACGTTAAACCCCACAAATCAATCAAATCAACTACGCCTTTGCGAACATTTGAACACTTCGATTATTCGAACAAATGTCAATGAAATCGAAGCCACTTCAATTCCAATTTGAATGATTGGAAATTCCGAAGTATTGCCCCGCCGCGGTGGTCTAGTGGCTAAGGTACTCGGCTGCTGACCCGCAGGTCACGGGTTCGTATCTCGGCTGCGGCGGCTGCATTTCCGATGGAGGCGGAAATGTTGTAGGCCCGTGTGATCAGATTTGGGTGCACGTTAAAGAACTCCAGGTGGTCGAAATTTCCGGAGCCCTCCACTACGTCGTCTATGGTGGTTTTGGGACGTTAAACCCCACAAATCAATCAAATTCTGAAGTATTTGGAATCAACGACTAGGTGTATAGTAATCCGCACGTAACCCCGTTGCAAAGTGGTTTCGCTGCAGTAAAGGAGTCCTGTACCGTGATTACGCCTTTCCGCATAATATCCGCACTGCCGCGAAGCCCCTTTCAAGGTTAATCGAAGATGTGACCCAAACATTGCTTTTTACATTACGAGCTTCCGATATGGGCTTATATACTATGTACAGTCAATTTTAAAACCTTACTTATTTTACACGTTATTGCTTGAATTATACCGAAAGTCGAAACATGGTTCTATTCAAAGTAATTCGCCTCTTTTGAACTAAAAGGAGTGTTGTGTGTACATTCCATGTTTAAATTAAAAAAAAAAGATTGTGCGGGATAGTGTGGTCATAAATATATGCTCTTTTTTTATTCATAATATGTTATATACTGTTCCGCTTCGATTTGAAATTCTTCGAACCAAATAACTCTTCGCTTCCCTATCCTCTTGGAACCCAAGATGTATGATTCGTCTAAGCCAGCACATGACGCATCTTCTATATTTGCAGTGCGAGGGTGTATTGTGAGCACTGCTTCACAGACAAATTGTGGAAACTTCACTTTGCTTGTTAGAAATGGTGTGACGTCACTGAGAAATCAAATGTAAAACAGACAGGGCGCGCATAATGTATTCCCCGAGGGTGTCTCAGCCGCCACAAGGCATCGGAAAGAAAGCGAGTGAACGACCAACGCCAGCATGTGCACAAGGAACGCGCAGTGTAGCAAATAAGGACCAACGCCTGGTAGCGTACGTCTCTCTTCGTATATGCACAGACAAACGGCACCGGAAGCCGCAGTGGCAAGTCTGTGATGTGGAGCGCCGAGCGCCACTGAAAATGTACTACAAGTATACTACGCTGCCCGACGTGAAGCCACTGCGTAGCAAAGCGTGTGGATGCGACATCGAAACGCTATCACCGCTGCCCGCTCTCTCTTAGTGAAGGGAGAAAAAATCGCGCCAAAATTCAGACCTCCGCATCGTAGACGCACCCTTGTTGTCCGCGTTGCACAAGATGTGTCCACTTTGATGGCACGCGAGTGACGCGAGTGCCTGCTGTGGTTAAGTTCGGAAAACCTGGCTCTCTTATAGCTTCGCATGTGTGTCCTCTCTTTTTGGGCTCCGTCTCTTTTTGGCGCACATCTTCAAATGCCATGCGTTTTAATGTGCGTTCCTACTTTGGCATGGTGGGCAAATGTGAATCATAAAAAAGGGCTGCTTTGACTTTGGACGAACAACATCTTTCAAGGAAGGAGGGAGGGACACTCTGAATGGCCTATTTCCGAGCACCGTGGCGTTCCTCGTGACGCAGCTTTGCGCTGTAGGTGACATCTAGAAAAAAGCTTCTCGCGACCTCAATGTGTTAACAAAACATTCACCGATGTCAATCACCTCTTGAGCGAAGGGACACCCTCAGTGCATGCATAGACGCAACTAAGGCCCAATTTGTGTTCTCTTGGAGACATTGCTAAGTCTCTTTGGGGGTTTCTTGAAGTGTTTTTCGTTCAAGGTATGGATATCGCTAAGCAAGTATGTCAATTACTCATTTTACTCGTACAGGCTCCTTTCAATTGTATTTTAGTTTTACGCACCATAAACAGGCTATAATTATGAGGTTATATCCTTAGTTGAGACTTGCGATCATTTCTGGCACGTGTGAGGCGCTTAATCCAATGCACTTGAATCCAAGCACACGCTTGCATTTCACCTCCATCGAAATGCGGTCGCCATCGTGCCCTCATGCTTAGTAGTGCGAACAAACTGATGGTCTGTTGTTTTGTCGGTCTGTGTTTTTGTCGGTCTGTTATTTTGTCGGCCTGTTGGACTTGTTTTGTTGGTCTGTTGGTTTGTCGCTCTGTTGTTTTGTCGGCCTGTTGGGCTGTTGGTTTGTCCGTCTGTTGATTTGTTGTTTTGCCGGTCTGTTGGTTTGTCGGCCTGTTGTGCTGTTTTGTTGGTCTGGTGGTTTGTTGTTTTGTCGGCCTGTTGCGCTGTTGGCATGTTGGTTTGTTGGTCTGTTGTATGTCAACCTGTTGGTTTGTTGGGCTGTTGTTTTGTTGGTTTCTTGGCCTGTTGGTTTGTTGGTTTGTTGTTTTGTTGGTCTGTGGGTTTGTCGGCCTGTTGTGCTGTTGTTTTGTTGGTCTGGTCTGTGTTTTGTTTGGTCTGCTGTTTTGTTGGGCTGTTGGTTTGTCGGCCTGTCTGACTGTCGTTTTGTTGCTCTGCTGTTTTGTTCGCCTGTTGGGCTGTTGGTTTGTCGGTCTGTCTTTTGTTGTTTTGTCTTGCTGTTTTTTTATTTTGTGTTGGTTTGTCGTTTTGCTGTTCTGTCGTTCTGTCTGTCTAAGCATGGCAATGTGCCTTGATGATTGTGGCTCGCTGCTGTTCATGACTTAAATAATGTCACAATCCCGTCGCATACATCACCCTTTCCGTCAGACGTGTAGCACATACCCTTGGGCGAGTATCTATCTATCAGTCTGTCTGTTGTTTTGACATACTTTAGGGCGGGTATATGCAAAATATTTGGGCCACAGGTATGCCGGTATGGGCCGCAATTGATTGACAGTGGTGGAAGGAACGGCGAGAATAGACATTTTAACGCGAAAAAAAGGAAGGGACATATAGCCCTCGCCACAAGGTGTTTGAAAAGCTGTTATCGGTGGTTTTGACCCCCCGAATGAAAAGAGTAAATATCTTGGCCCCAAATAAAATCGAACCTAGAGAGAGTGAGGGAGAAAAGACCTTATTTTTTTATCTGGTGGATGACTATCCTAGCCCTGTGATCAGAAAGTCATCTCGATGCGGTCACAAGCGTTTTGCGTGGCAGTCAAGTATTCTACCACAGAGCCGTGCCATGTCTCGACAATGCTTTAGAAAAGTACGCTATTCAGGCGTAATTTTAGTTAAACATCAATTATGGCTGTAATGCTGGCTATCCAATTTCATAAACATTACAGATGTACTCTTATAATACCGTCGTATCGTCTGGTCTACGTCAATTGTGGTTAAGTGCTATCCATCGAAGTTGATTTAGGTAACCATGTCCAGAGCTACCATCCTCGTCAGCACGAGCGTTACATATCAGCTCGCCGCTTCTGGTGTTGCTAATATCCATGTTGCTGGTGACGTCGTTGCGCAAGCGAAAACAACTGGTTATGTAAATTAGCAGTGTCTAAGCTGGGCTATGCCAGGTTATACGTAGTGGGCGCTATGGATGGATGGAAGGACGAATGAACGAACCATGGACGGACGTGGATGAATGGATGTATGGATGAATGGACAAACGGCGGACCGGACGTATGGAATACCACGGATGGCGGACGGATAAACGAATCAAGAATGGATGGATATACCGCGACGGCCGCATGGATGAGCACGGATAGATGAACGAACCATGGATAGACGGACAGACGAAGAAACACCGATGGACCCAAGGACAAGCACGGATGGATGAACCACAGGTGCACGATCGACCCATGGACAGACGGACAAGCACAAATAGACGGACGTATCGCGGGTGGATGGACGAATTACAGATGGACGTACGGATGACGGACAGGTGCATGTACCGCGGGTGGATGGACGAATTATGGATGGACGGACGAACGAAATACAGACTGGCAACCACCGATAGATGGATGAATGAACGAACCATGGACGGACGGACGAACTAGCGAGCGAGTGGTCCCACGCGAGTCAGGCGCCAGCCCGCTTGTGACACGTCACTACAGGAGCTACCAGGCCTTCGGCGCGTCAGCTGTAAGCTGTGTGACGTCACTGCTCGTTGAGCTTGCGCAGAAATGGTCATCGTAAGTCATGCGAGTCTGCTCAACTATGGCCAGTGCTAAAAAATGTGCGCTACGCTAAAAAAAAAAAAAATATGCGCGACTGTTCAACGATTTCTGGGCGTACATTTGTACCCATTTTTTTGTTTCGTAACGTATCGCTAAATAAAAATATTAAAACTCAGTAAGTTTTCTTTCGCAAGTTTTCACCGGGCGAGGTGGGGGAAAAGAGGATTAACCCCTGTCCCTTCTCGCTCTCCGTCGATTATGATGGCGGTGACCGCTTGAAGTCCTTGGACCCAGGCGGCATCTTCAGCTTGCCGGATGGCCCAAAGCTGGTCGGCCAGCTCTTCGCTGGTGAGTGCCGCCTCCCAGCGGAAACGCAGCTGACGCCGCCGATCGGCAACAGTGACCGCAGCTGCGGCGGAGGCCGGCCCCTGCACGTGCAATATAATTGTATGCTATGCAACGGGAGGGTTTGTACATGTTAGACTAAAATTGAAACAACGAAGAAACGTCCACAAAACATACAGCTTCAAACAACGCGAATGGCGATTCGCGCTGCTCGGTCATTACACTTCGTACATGCGTTCCTGGCCTTGGTCCGTACGGAGAATAGCCACAAGGATGAGAACAAGCTCACAAAACACACTCGTTTGGTTCGTTATACTGGGGTATTTGTTTCGACCAATGGCTGTCGTGCGTAAGCCATGCGAAAGGTTTTACGAAAAAAGAACACATGAAAAAAAATGAATTCAATACTGCCAGGGTCTGAACAAGTCTTCTAAAAGAGCTGTAAGACATGCGCCTATAAAAACTCGCAGGGTGCCTTATGCTTAGGTGACTCCGAGAGCAAAGCCAACGTAATGATTTATTTTGTGAAATATGCACACCTATACGTCGCTGTTCTCTGCGTCGGTATAAGATGGCGTGATAACTGGTAATGATGACGGGGAATCATGACTGAACCCTAAGTAACATGCGGACAGCTTGAACCAACCGCTAGTTAACCAGTGCACACTGCGTAACACCTGCCGGTGCGGTTTCGCACTGTCATTTCCTGCCAAGCAATGACAAGCTAACCAGTTTAAGAAGGGGACCTATCTTATTTTTCTTTTTTTTTCTTTTTTTGTATGTGGTGCTGAAGCGAACAAGTGAGAGAGCTTTGTATATAGTAACGATCAATCAATCAGTCAAAGACCTCTTGAAGTGACGCCTCGCACAACGTGACACCTCATCGGGTCTGGTTTCAAGCTCTGCCCTGGTTCTGTTAGAAGGCTCGACTGCGAATCAAGGTTTCAGGATGGGCTACATGGCAACAAACAGTGCAGATGTGGGCAGCGGATCAAGTAAGGCACAACGGCGAGACCAGCGCCTGCTTTTTAGTGTCTCAGCTGGTGCGTTGTTAGTTCCTGCGCTGTTTCTTGAAGAACAATTTCGATTCCGGCTCAAATCCTTGTTCGAAGGCGAAAGCCTCATCGAACGGGAAATTTGACCGTCGTTGGTGACTGTCCCTCAGCTCTAGGACGAGTGATGCTAAAAAAAAAAAAAATCACAGCATATCCACGACGTGAATGATAATTGTTGGGGCGAAGCGATCGTCAGTCCGTCCGTGCTGTCGTCCGCCCATTCGTTCTTGCTTCCGTCCGTCCATGCGTCCGTCTGCGTGTCCGTCCGTGTGACCGTCGGTGCATCCGTCCTTCTGTGCGTCCCTACATGCGTCCGTCCGTTCTTTCATCTGTCCGTCCGTCCGTCCGTGCGTCTGTTGGTGCGGTCGCCTCTCTGTCTGTCCGTGTGTCTGTCCGTGTGTCTGCCCCTCTGTCTGTTTGTGGGTCCGTCAGCCTGTCCGTCTGTTTAGTGAACGTGCCAGGTACAGCCATCTCACATTTTTTTTCATAATGTATTCATCATTTACCAGTGCCGCCATCCAGCCGACATTCTAAGGGCCGCTATTTCGGGCATGGGCCGCTGGGGGAACTACATACGCTACATAACATGCACGGACCCACACCCTGAGGAGCTTCGCCTCTAAAAAATCACGTGATGACTTCATAATATGACAACATGACATTATGGGACACGTATATTTGTGACTTAATAATGACGTAACATTGTGCCGTGACGTCATGACGTCTCAGTACTCTCCTTGCGGTGGCGAACAGAACCGGGAAGCGTGCAAATGAAGACTGCACTAAATGGTGGTGGTGGTTAGAAGAAAAATGCGCCTAATTTCTGCAGCGAGCACGGCTCAGCGCCTAGAATGGTTTTTGTCTTCGACTCGTCTTCGATTTCTCTTCATGCACGAGAACGTGTGAGTTTGTTTCGCACGCGATGTTTTAACAGCAGCGTCCCACGAATCACTTGATGCTTTCGTCTTACTAATCGACGTGGATGGTGGAGTAAGCGCGCTTTGTTATAGACCACGAAAACATTCTTTTGGCGTCCCTGTGTAGCACTTATTTGTCGGCCTTACATCAGTAAACATTGACGTGAAGACCCAGCAAGACACATGTTGTAGAACAATGCGTGAAGAGAATCTGGTTGTACTCGTTCAATGGAGGTGCACCGCTTTAAAGTAGCTTCGAGTGAAGTGGAAAAAGTGTGCTCCCTCTGGGGGTTCGGTCAGTTGTGCAGGCGACAGGTATTCGAATTCCTTCTCGCTCAGACACCAACCCAAACTGATCATTCTAAAGAAGGTAGCCATTGCAAGAAAAAAGTAAACTCGATAAAACGAAGATGGCGCGGTCAGCAGTATTTTCCATCGGAAGAGATGTTCAACTGCGGTGCGATTGTGCCTGTCTGTCTCATGCTCGTAGAGAGCCGGATCTGTCAAAGTAGACGGCAGTTTACGCCGCGCTGTTTTTTTTTTTTATTTGGGTTTGTGTTTTGGGGCACCTCGCAATCACGCATGCCTGGGTGGTCGTCTTCGTGACTCTTGTACGTCAAACACCGTTTTTTTTTTCCTTTTTGACACGGGGTGGGCAGGTTAAGAGGCTGTTGCAGCATCCTCTCTCCTGGCCTATTGTTTCGTCGGGTCGGAAAAGTGGTGGTTGTGCATTGATGCGATGGTACGAATCCTGCTGGCTTCGTACTATTTTGATTTTTTCAGCATCCGTCAGCTTTGTCGTAAGCTTTCCAAGGAGTTGGCGTCCTTCTGGTTGTGATAGATTATTTTTCTCGCAATGTCTATGTACTTGTTTGCACGAGTTTTTTTTTCTTCGTTCGGTGAAGTTTGCGTATAATTTCCCCACGCTTCAAGAAACACTTATGGATTGAACTTAGCATCTGGCTTTCGGAATTCGGATGTTAAAAGAGCGTCAGCAGGTCGAAGTTTCTATAGTGAACAGATTTAAAAAATACCTTTAGTGGTGTATCGATGTGTGCTTATAGTTTGAATGCCCCCAAATAAATGAACGAATTTTAAACATCTCTTGAATACAAAAAGTATGCTGTGACAGGGGTGTGTCAGTTCTAATACAGCATATGCGTCATTAGCACTGAGTTTGTATAATGTCATGACACTCCACTACTCGGACTTGAATGACTGAAAACTGTGTCTTTCTCATAAATATCTATTACTGAAGTTAATCATTTCTCCTATTATCACCCCAGTGGGACAGTTATGACTGCTTAATATTCACGTTGTATGAACTCATACTGCTTTTTATTCGTTCGTAACTCTTATTGTCATGATTTGTGCACGCCAAGCCTGAAGTTTTATTGAGTCTGTTCAGCACGAGGGCGCGGGTTCAATTCCCGGTGACTGCGCTCGTACTTTGATTAGGGTAGTCCCCGTGACAAAGCCAGCATGGCCCTTGTGCTGAGATTTAGGTACACGCTAAAGGGCCCCAAGTGGTCTAAATTGATTTGTAGTGCCCTACTTCGGCGTGGCTCATAACCGCATGGTGGCTTGGAAACTTCCTACGGAGCAGAAACTTGTCGGCTTACCAGGAGGGTTTAACTTAAATTAGGACGATGCAGCGAGCATTGGATAGTAAAATAAGTGTAACCATAAAGAGCTAGAAGAGAACAGAAAGAAAAAAAAAAGAATATCAGGGGCTCACTTTTTCTTTTTTTCCTAGACACAACGGTAATGAGAACTAACAGACAGTGATGCAAAAAAAAGTATAGGTGATGTTATCTGTGGTATCTATACTGTGAATGTGAGGAAAGAAAAGTGGACGAAAAGACAACTTGCTGCTGGCAGGGAAATAATCTTTTCGATAACTTCCCTTCCAGTATAGCTGAGAAGATGACATGACACCGGTAGAAGGCTAGATAACTTGACCTTCCAGCGGAGAATTCTCTTTTCCTCCGCTTTACTTCATCTTTACATTATGATTACTACAAACAGCATTCAATGTGCTTTCTTTGGATTTCTTGTCTGTTAGTTCTGAACAAACGGTTGGTGAGGACATTTTAGTCGGGTGTATGGATAAATTTCATTAATTGACCGGCTTGTGTTAATTGAAATCAAGCAGAAGAAATTGGCGAGGGTAGGGCACGTAGCACGTAAGCAGGAAAACCGCTGGTCATAAATGACTGAGTGTAATCGAAGAGAGCACAAATGCGAGAGAAGGAGAGGGGGACAGAAAGTTCGTTAGCAGATAAGATTAAGAAGTGTCGCGTAGAAGGTGGCAGACGCACAGGACCGGGTTTATGGCGGCACATGGGAGATGCCTTTGCCCTGCAGTGTGCCTGGTCAGGCTGGTGATGACGATAGCATCAATTATTTCTCTCAACGTTATTTATCTTTTAATATATATGCCTACTTATGCCAGTTCTTTCTCCCTGCATCTGCTGTGGTCGTTGGTGTGTCTTGCCCAGTTCATGTGGCGCATACGTGAGCCCGAGTTTAGTCGGATGCCAACCTCTAATCGAACAGCTCCACTGTTGATGGAGGTAAAATTTGTTAGTCTCGCCTGTAGCCAAAGCGAAAACAATGGAGGCTTAATAGAACTACAAACAACGGGAGTTTATTTACGAGTACGGCGAATGAAGAAGGTCGGGCCAGGGGCACGGGCCATGGAGGCGGCAACAGGCGTGCCTATTGCGGGTGGCATCTTCTGTCCTTCACAGCAACCAAGGGAGGGTAACTTAGTTGCGCGCTCTAAACACAGGAACCAGGCAGACACAGACTAGTCCGTGCCCCTGTGTTTTCAGTGCGCATCTTATTTACCTTGCAAGCATGAACCGACTCTCCCAACAGCAAGTGTTATTGAGCAAAAGAACGTCCGCCCACCGGCACCTGCCCCTGTTAAACTAGTGGGCAACGTGCACCGCCACTGCGAAGCACACAACGCTATCTCGAAATAGAAGGTGCTTCCGACATATATTGTTTTGAGGGTAAACAGCTTTTTCTTGTAAGCAGGTATCTTTGTGTCCCTCTGCGATCATTAAATTAATGGATGTATGCGTTTGCTTTAAGTCATATATGAAAAAAAAAAGAGCAGGGCCGTGTAAAGCTTGGCAAACAGTGAAGCTGGCTTATCTTAGGGGCTTAACGTGGCCTTTTTGGCTGACGCTTTCCTTAGAACAGAGAGGATAAAATTCAAGCGCGCCCCGCCGCGGTGGTCTAGCTGATAAGATACTCGGCTGCTGACCCACAGGTCGCGGGATCGAATCTCGGCTGTGGCGGCTCCATTCTCATTGAAGGCGAAAATGCTGTAGACCCGACTTCCGAGATTTGTGTGCACGTTTAAGAACCGCAGTGATCGAAATTTACGGAGCCCTCCATTATGGCGTCTCTCATAATCGTATATGGTCGTTTTGGGACGTTAAACTAAAGAACCCCAAGTGGTCGAAATTTCCGGAGCCCTCCGCTACGGCGTCTCTCATAATCATATGGTGGTTTTGGGACGTTAAACCCCACATATCAATCAATTGGGGCGTTAAACTCCACATATGAGTAAAATCAATCGAAAATTGAAGCACATACAAGATTGTCCAATGATCCAGCACTAGAAGTAACGTGCAACACTGCCCGATAGAAGCGCGGGTCGCGCGAACTAGGCTTGCGCCACGCCGGCTGCGCTGGCTGTCTGAGTCGGTCGGCGTGGCTGATAAGCAACGACGCGGAGGGTTTTTTTTTTTTTCGAGCTTCCAAAGTTTTACCAAAGCTAGTTTAAGGGCCTTGCTCTTAAAATACCTGGAGCATGCAGTGTCGCTCGAGCAAACGTTAGACAGTGAAAGACATCCTCACTAGGTGACCATGGTCTTGGGGGGTTCATTGGCAGCGAGTCATGTTTGCAGAAAATTTTTGAAAGAAATGCTGGCGGTCGTTTTGTTCGTAGATTGTTGGTGTCCTAGTTTAGTTTGCACTGCAAAAGTTGAGGAAGAAGCGCAAACTGAAATCAGTGCCCGCTGGGTTTGAAATTACATTTTTCCTTTGGATTACAGTTCGGAAAGCGTAACGCGCGAAAGTTCACGTACGCGGTACGCCGTCGTATACACAGCACTGATGCTTTCTATGCGAGCGGGTCGCTGTTTCGTGGACACCGGAAGCATTCCGAGCCAAACGTACGGGAAATTTGTGGAAAACGCGCGTATTCGCTGCGCAGAACGAGAAGAACAGGCGGGGGTGCTCTCGCATTGTTTTAAAGCCGCATTGTACGTGACCAGACAAAATGCGGGCAACATTGCAACGAAGCAGAAGACGACTTTTGGCACGGAATGCACAGAGGTTCAAACCACGCACGCGCCGCATCATTCTAGTGGAACAAGAGCAGCTGCTATCCGAGAGAACAAAAAGGCGAGCGGTGTGACTGCAGTGTTTTAAAATATTACGAAGCAGCGAAACCGGGGGAACATGGAACAACGCATTCTATCACCGCTGTCCAGTAGAGGCTATAGCTGAACTAGTCATTCCGCAATGGAGAAAACACTACGCAGCGTTGCGTTGTTGAGTGGGGGCGAGAATACAACGAATATTTTATTCTTCATTCGTGCAGTCTTTCTACGCAACGAATGTAACTCGAGGCAAAGGAAGCAGTGAATCGGAGAGCAAAATATTCCTCTGACGAGTTGACATAGAAGTGCCACACGACGTTGGCGCCACTTATAGCAGCCAGGAGGCCAAGCGTTGGCGTAGTCACTGTCTTGTCGTAACCCTGCAGCGAAATGCTGCAGTGGGGGTCATCTGCTATTCGCGGGTCAGAAATGCATTTGAGCTCGGACTGCTCGTATCCCTAAAATGGCTACCACGGGCGTGTATAGGGCGCATACATCCTCGTAACCAAGGTTTCGTAGAGGGCAACAGAACGGCGGGCTCAGCATAACAACTTCTCTCTCTCCATTGAAATAAACCTCGTTTAAGGAATGAAAATCAGTAGGCTTCTGGATTTCGGAGGCAATCGTAACCAGCGATTTGTGCGTTTTTCGACCATCTTGACCAAAGTGAAAGGCGATTGTACAAAAAATTCTGGTTCAAGGGCTGTCCTGCGGCGTACGTGTGTGCAGGTGAACGCGTTTACGGCATTCGTCATGACGACTCTCGAAAACGATTTCCTGTACGAAAGGAAACATGTGGAAATTTAAGGGCTTGCTTTTTCTTTGTTGTACACATCGTCGGTAAGAACTAACAGACAATGATGTTAAGGAAAAATAGTTGGAATGGAAGTGTGAAGGCAGAAAACTGGACGTAAAGAAAACTTACCGTGGGAGGGAATAAACTGGCGACACTGGATAACGTGCTCGGTGCTCTACCAACTGATCTGTAGTAGCGGCCATCGCTTGATCTATTTATTTAATATGGTATGGATGTACAGCAGAGCATCGGACGCGTTATTTGAAGCTTGCAGGTTTGGTGTCTGCCAGCGGCAAGTTCTTTTCGTCATCTTTTCTTTCTTCACACTTGCATTGAAATTACTACAAATAACATCACCTCTGACTTTTCTTGGCGTCATTATCGGTTAATTGATTCATAGCTCTATGAGAAACCAGACGAAGAGCGAAATTAGAAAGAAGTGGAATGGTTGCACTTGAACGTTTCGATAAGGAAGGGTTCCAATATCTGACACCACCGGAGCTTCAGTAGTAAGAAACCCATTCTCTCGAGGAAATACTTACGGGGGACGTGCGTCATTTTTTAAAGATATTTTGTCCCATGAAATTGACTTGGACGAAAGTTAGGGCATCATATCAAAAACAATACACATAAATAATTTTTGTTTCCATCCATCACACGCTTCCTGTTTTAAGTGCAACACCCTAAGAAGAAATCTTCAGACACATTTTGCAGGGAATGCTGATCCAATTTATGCATTGTATTGTTACAAGTCATTTTTCACCATAGGCAAGTAAACTTGTTACCCCGCGGGAGTGAGAAACCTTCTTGAAGTGCGCCAATGAGGCGAATTTCACGTATTTGTCAGCTCGACTAGGCCTAGGGCAACGGCAAGCACATAAAAGGAGGCCTAACAGAATTAAGCCTGAAGGGAGGGCAGAGCTGGGCACCTTTTTGTTGTCGCTTGTCTCTCGTTCGTCATTACATTCCTCTTTTTTATTATTTCCCCTTTCTCTCTTTCTCGCCTTCTTCGGCTTTTTTTTTTTTTTCTATTTTGTGCGTGCAATTGCCTGCACTGCACCACGCGACGACAGCACACGCAAGACGGTCCGGGCCCTTAAACTGTTCCGCACCTGATATCATCATCAAGGCGCTCGAAGAACAGAGACGACTCCTCCTTGGCTCTAGTGCGCGCTGCTACAGCTGGCCATGCTACATGTGGTGTCGTCTGCGTTACGCCAAGCGACTACGGCAGCATACGACACCCTGGCCTCTTAAAGTGTTACGCTCTTAAAAAAGAAAGAAACCTGAAATGTCTGAATGCCCGTGGTCAACGACCCCTTTAGCTGCGTGGCGAGCTGCAGCACCCTCGAGCACGCCTGTTACCTGCTCTGCGCTCGCGCCATGAGCACCCGCTGGAAGCACGCAAAAAGAGCTTCGAGGCATTCTCCGAACTACGCGTGTATCGCGCAAAAGGAGCGTCGTCACTTCGGCCAGACAAAAGCAGAGATGAAAACGGGCAGAAATCTGCGCTTTGTGCCTGCGGCAAAAACTCGCCTTCCGAGGAACAACTCGGGATTAATCCAGCCAAAAAGGCTGGCAAAAAGAGACTCCTTCCCGAGGCGGCCATTAAATGCCGAAGGCGGCAAATGCAGTAGCAGAATGCCTTTCAGCGACAAAAAAAAAAAATGCTTTTATTGCAGTGAAAACAAGGTACAAGGAAAGAGAAAGGAAGCCCAGCGCGTGGAAAGGCGGGACTGAGATGCAACGCTTGGGAAGCTTTCCTTTCTTTTTTTTTTTAGTGAGAACATGGTTGCTGACTGAACGCGTGGCTGTGTGCGCTCTAGGCCAAAGGCGCCTTTAATAATGGTGCCGATGGGGGAGGGAAGAGAAATGATAGAGGTGGTTGACAACCGTTCAGGCAGCCATTCGGGATAAAATGCAAAAGAAAGCCAAATAATAATAAACAAATGTTCCGACGACAAATCTTTGGCGTCCTGGAAGATGGCGGGGGATCCTCAAACGGGCAAAAACAGGAGCGAAAGCGGCATTCGTGTCTCGACAAAAAAAAAAAATAAAAAAACGCAGGATGGTGGTAGTTTAGGCAAGAGAATCAATGAATATGAGAGAAACAGCTTAAAGATGGTGATAAAAGTACCAAGCGACAAGGAAATTCGCGCGATATGACGTGGATTTACCTTGGCGTTCCTTTATTTGCCACTTTGGTCATTGCATCATTAGCTATTCTTTTGAGCCCACCGTTGTGCCACTGGATGTGCTGAATAGTCGATTTAGCTGCAGTGTTTCGCTCGTGGGCTGTGAAATGACAAAGTGTTGCTGTACGTGCTTCGGACGTCGTGAATTTCTTCCTATTCAATTTAGTTTCATTTCAAGGATAAGGGAAGGCTAGGGTGAAAAGTGACGTGTGTCCCTTGAGGACTACTCGAGCCTCGCTAATACATGGCAAGCAACGAGGATTTGCGTAAACATAGATCATGGAACATAATCCGTAAACATGTACCATCATATGTCTGACTCAGTAAAGAAGAAAAATGCACTTACTGTAAGCAGTGGCTTACCGCACAAATTTGGAGGTTCAATGCGAAATATAACAAATACCAATTACTACATATACACTAACAGTGTTATGCATATATATATATAGTACATTATATATATACATCTAGTTTAATTAATACTTTAACAGCAATTTCTCTACTTACACAACAACAAAAAAGAAGTCTTACGCTTAGCACCGTATAGGCAGCAGTGGGGTAAATCATGGAGAAGTCGGGGGACTCTTAACCCCCCTCTTGTCGTGTCTGAGAGGGCCATCTCTTGCAAGTGCTCTCTTTGAGATTCAGCTTTTGAACATCACGGTTGCATTGCTTGACGGTTAAATACACCGCAGTTCAATTCAGCACTAGACTATTCCTACGAGCTATACGCGATGGTGAATGGAGCTGAAGTTAACCAAAAGCATACCTTAGTCTGCTAGCATGTACCCTTATTCGCTTAACCAGATTTTAATTATATATATGCTGTAGCCCATTTATGAATTAAAGTTCGAAACTGCTCGTCACCAACGTTCGTTCAGATATCGACTGATGATTTTATTTGATTAGTATGTGGTATTTAACGTCCTAAAAGCACCATATAATTATGAGAGGCGGCGCCGTAGTGTAGGGCTCCGGAAATTTCGACCGCCTGGTGTTCCTTATCGTGCACCCAAGTGTGAGCACAGGCGCCTATAGCACTTTCACCTCCATCGAAAATGCAGCCGTCGCAGCCGGCATTTGATCCTGCGACGTGCGAGTCAGCAGCCTAGTACCTCAGCCACTAGACAGCCGTGGCGGGGTCCGCTGTCAGCTGCTTATATCTGTTAGATGTAAGCTCCGTGGTCCAACGCCGAGGCCCATGCTCGCTTTATTTTATATCAAGGCATGACTCTGGGATTTTCATAGCCAAGATTAAGATCTATATTTATAAAAAATGGCCGCCATGACAAGATGTGTGTCCCGATTTGTGATTTTTCTGAATTCACGCAACTGCTTTGCAGCACAGGGTGCGAGTGACGGGGAGCCACAGCGAGAAGCGATGAACACTGCATGGCGCTGCGCGAACATAGCCCGAGGCGCGTTGGGGAAGAGAAACAACGAGCGCCTATGGCATCGTTGTGCGGTTTATCCCCGCGCCACGATGTTCTCCGCACGGCCGAGGTTGTCGCGCTCCCGACTGAAGCTCAACAATGGCCCTCGCTACGATGTAATGACACTGCGCTCGTGCAACATCCAAAGCTTGGCTCGAGGGGTTGGCTAGAAAAGAATGTCTTCGCCGGCCGTCTTTGTGCTCGCATTCTGCTTAGCGCCATTAGTAGACTAAATTTATTTTGTTCATCTTCGAGTGATAATGAAGAAGAAAACGCCGCATACGCGTCAGATGTTCTGAAAACACCCTTAGAGGGCCCCTTGCTACCCCGCTTTCAAAAATGAGAGGGTGGTTTGCTCTTCGCCTTCGTTGCGACAGGCGATATGTCCTCCTCGCGACTTAGTCACGCGTGCAGTGTCAGCACTAAGCGTTGAGCCTATCAGGATTTCGTGCTTATACGCTGTTATCTACACTTGCGCAGTCGCAAACTTACAAAATGAAGTAAATCAGTGGATCGCGCACGACAGTCATGCGAGACAAGGAACAACGGATGGGTGGCTGCATGGCAAAGCTGTACAGGAGACAATTCACATCCGATATTTCGCGTCTATGGACTATCTACAGTAATGACGTCACGTGAATCACTGTTCTGCGTCACGAAGCGCGCAGACAAGCAATGCCAGGATATAACAACGCAATCGTTTGTTATCTTTTTTTAGAGGCTATTGAAAGGCTCTCAGGAAACACACAAAATGTGACAAGATATTTGGGAGACAAATAAGAAGGCCACGCTTACAAATCAGTACCGCGAAAGGCTTGCAAAGAACGCCCGGCTTTGAATGAGGTTTTTTAAATACGGCAGCATGCTGCCATCGTCAGGTAGGAAAGAACCGCATACCGCCTTCGTGAAACATTACACGCAAAGAAAAAAAAAAGGGTTTGTGTGAAAAACAGTCGTGTCAGTGTTTTCTTGAACATTGGCCGAAGAAAAGGAGAGTAACTACATAGCGAAGGCCGCTTTTCGATAAACGCTCGCACTGAAGATTCCTTTGTTGGAGTAATAGTAGTGGCGGTTGTTTTACGTCCCAAAACCACAATATGGTTCTGAGGGACGTTGTCGTGGAGGGCTATGTATATTTCGACCACCTGGGCTCTTGAAAGCACATGGGTCTCTAGAATTTGACCTCATCGAAAGTGACCGTCTTCTCCACCTTCCGCTGACATTTCCAGGTCTTTTGTAATCACCAATAGATTGATCTGTTCTACTGTGTACATTCAGAGAGATAGAGAGAGAGAATGAATTGAGAGAAAGACGGGAAGGGCCATGCATTTAAGGCTCAGCGTTGTCTACTGTCATTGGCCTGTTTTGAAAACAAACAAAAAAGAGACGCCTTACACATGCGAGTCATGTGTGGAAAAAAGTTTGCCTAGAAAGGTGATGTGCTAGCTCGCCAACGTGTTGATTAATCGTACGCCTTGATGAATTATAAGCCCCGC
Organism: Rhipicephalus microplus; assembly: GCF_043290135.1. Classification (NCBI taxonomy): domain Eukaryota; kingdom Metazoa; phylum Arthropoda; class Arachnida; order Ixodida; family Ixodidae; genus Rhipicephalus; species Rhipicephalus microplus. The sequence goes on from NC_134707.1 coordinate 2,680,985, forward strand.
CGCGGTGGTCTAGTGGCTAAGGTACTCGGCTGCTGACCCGCAGGTCGCGGGATCGAATCCCGGCTGCGGCGGCTGCATTTCCGATGGAGGCGGAAATGTTGTAGGCCCATGTGCTCAGATTTGGGTGCACGTTAAAGAACCCCAGGTGGTCGAAATTTCCGGAGCCCTCCACTACGGCGTCTCTGATAATCATTTGGTGGTTTTGGGACGTTAAACCCCACATATCAATCAATCAATTTAATAATTATAAAGCATGTCACCTAACACGGCGCAATATGTCATTCCACGTGACACGAAACCTGCGCACTTTGTTGCGCATGTGCACAATTCTCTCAGCTTCTGATCTGATCTCCGCTTGCCATTGAGAAAAAATATATGGTAAACACATTTTATCTTGTAATGCCATGATGATCTCAAAGTAAAGTGTTCCCTCATTTGATGACATGTCCCCAAGTGATTTCTGCACAAACTTTTCACTAACGTTCTTTTTCGTTCATTTCTAATAGTTGTTCCCACCGAGGGATAGTCGAGTTTTGATCGTAGGCAGTTTTCTGATGCCACTGCTAATAGGCTTACCATTCCAACTTTCGCGATTAGTGGAAATCGTCCCTAACATTTTCACCTATCGACTCCACTGCTGGCAACAATAGTAATCACTGTATAAAGGGTGTTTCAAGAAATGTGTTAAATATTCTTGAAAAATTGCACAAAGAAGGTTTCTGCATGCTACTTGCGGCGTTGATTTTCCTGTGGCAGAAGGCATCTTCCGATGGGTACAGACAATAATTATGGCAGTGAATATAGAAATTAACAGGATTAATTTTTTAACTGGTAATGATACTGTCTTGCTCTCTTGCGGTCGTTTCATTTGTGGTAAGCCAATATAAAGCAAGTTTGAGGCAAGCGAGCTCAAGATTTGGCCCTACTGAATGTCATTTGTTTTTGATATTTCATTTTCACTACATTTGTCTGTGTAGGGCTTTTTTTTAGATCGGCTTCGAGATCTACGTTTTCTTTTGAATATTTTAGTGTCAACCTTACGTGTGACGCTTTATTAATATGTTGTATTGTATATTACATGCATATCTTGGTATATATTAGAACTAAATTAACATTGTGTCTAACAACGAACAAAGAGTCTTCTAGGTCTCTACTTCTTTCTATTGTCACGGGGTCATGACAACGACGAAGAGAGCAGGCAGTAGGTAAACTGTTTATTCAGCCGAACTTGTGGCCACGTAAAAGGAAATTTAGATTACAGCAAGACACCGACGCAGATATCGGCGAACTGAGCGTCGGCCGTCGATCAATTGACAAGCGGCGAAGCGCGTCGGCATTTATATCCTTGCCATCGAACACGCCAGCGTTATTGCTAGCGGCGACGTAGGTTCCTGAATAATCTGTGATGTTCCCGAAGTGGGCGTAATATTAACAAAACGATCTACTAAAGCCTCCGGGCTTCTCGTACCTCGTATACTGCGATATCTAATGTGAAAGCGCATGAAACCGTCGTAATGTTGCAGAAAGCATTGTAAAGTAGCGAGTAAAACGTTTTCTAACGATAGCAGCGCGAAGGTTAGGTTAGGTTGAGTTACGTAAACCGCGCGGAACGTACTGTTACGGGGTGATGAGAGAACTGGAAGAAAGGAACGTGGCACTATTATGCATTTTTTTCAGTACCATCTGCATTTATATTGTAATTTTGTGTGGCATTATTGCTATAATATTGATTTTAAATGAACGAATAAATCAAATGATACAATTGGTATTGACGTGCCCTTTAAGCTCAATACTCTGAGGATAACAGTCCTTGTTAAAAATGGTGATTCACTCAATATTTTTGCACCATATTGCTGCGCGCATCCGCTCTCAGTATTTTCTCCTCGACAGTGTTTGCTTTCAATGCAGCGCACGTCGTATAGCCGCACAGGGGGAAGCAGAGCATTCACACTGACGCAATGTGAAAATTCGGTGCCGGCAGAAACGACGTCGCGGAGCGCGAGGAAATATGGCATTCGATCCCACGAGACGCCGCCATATTTTCCCATTTGGCTCTTCAAAAGTGCAGCGCGTGCTGAGGGACGGCAAGCAGGCGAGAGGAGGCAATGCTGTAGCGAGTGCGCTTGGAAAGCACAATTTTTCCCGGGTGACACTGCGAGTGCAATCTGGAAGGCGACGACGAAATGAGGCGGGGAGGAGTGGCGTCACTGTCTGCAACACAGAGAGGCTGTGGACGCCGTTGTAGCTTGGCTGTTTGTGGTTGGGAAAAATAGCGCCGCACCTTGTTTCGCGGCAGAATATCAGCATGGATGTCGTCTCCTGTGAGGGACCCCCTAACAACCTCTACAAGTAAGAAGGACGGGTGCGCTATTCCCGTCTTTCCGGCACAATTCTTGATGCAACAATCTGTGCACGGGATTTCATGAGAAAATGTTCTCTCGATTAGCCCATATGTCAGCGATATCAGTCGTTAATTGTCTTCTGCCCTGCTTCGCCACCGAGTCGCAGGCCCGTTCTGCCTTGTTTCGCGTGGCTATTGTGCGCATTCAACTGACGTCACTTCGTTTCGTGACACGTTTTTCCGACTGCGCAGGTGGAGATTGCTATACGTGCAGTTGAAAAGCGCGAAACTTTGATAAGTTCAATGCTTACTGCTTACATTGGTTTTGTTTTACGAGTGAAGAATTGGTGAGCAAATAGCGCAGGTAGGGATGCTTGTGAAGACGAGAGAGAAACCACTCGTTCGTCCTCGCCCCGCCGTGGTGGTCTAGTGGCTAAGGTACTCGGCTGCTGACCCACAAGTCGCGGGATCGAATCCCGGCTGCGGCAGCTGCATTTCCGATGGAGGCGGAAATGTGGTAGGCCCGTGTGCTCAGATTTGGGCGCACGTTAAAGAACCCCAAGTGGTCGAAATTTCCGGAGCCCTCCACTATGGCGTCTCTCATAATCATATGGTGGTTTTGGGACGTTACGTTAAACCCCACAAATCAGTCAATCTTTCGTCCTTGTATTCAGAGTGGTTTGGGGGCTTATCTAAAGAGGCTCTCCGACATCGTTCTTACATTCGGCGAGGCGCACACACTATCCAACTCAGACCGCAACAATGCGAAGCCAGCTCGCGTGTCTGAGCCGAGCATGCAAGCCGCTAGCCAGACAAATCGGAAGGCATAAGAATAAAATGCCTCACCACGTCCTCCGTTGCACAGAAATCGGGTGCATCGGCATCGGGAAAACACAGCGCTTTCTGCCGCGGATGACGGCACAAAAGAACGAAACCTTGAAAATCCACATTATCAGTCTTGGTTGGGGTTGCGAGATCGCAAATGAGAAAGCTTTACAGGGATAATGAAGCTGAACGTGGCACTCCGATGGAATCAGCCGAATGCAGTATGTAGAGCCAATGGTGACGCATGCCGCGAAAGCGCTGCCCCGACACCTAAATTCGCTTAGTACCTTTCGGCGCCAAATGAATGTTCCAAAAGTTATTACTGAATGACCTTGCTATTTATTTATTTATTTATTTATTTATTAGAATACCCTCAGGGCCCGTAGGGCATTACAGAGGGGGTGGGTACAACATATATAACACACAAGAAAAAAGACAAAATAAAGAAACAAGTATCAGATGCGCAAATCAGGAAGGCAACATAAGTCAACTAAAAATGTATAAGAATTCAAGCACATACAAAACAAAGATAGATAATGGAAACTGCGTATAGTTACAAGCATTGCTGAGAAATTGCAGTCTTGAATAACAAAGGGTCTGTTATTGATACAACGGAAGAGGGAAGGTGGTTCCAATCGGCGGCTGTTTTCGGTAAGAAGGCTGCTGAAAAGAATTTGGTGCGGCAAAACGGAATGGCAACCTTATGCTGATGATCAATGCGCGATGAGTGGTATGACGGTTGTGCAATGAGGTCTCGCTTCATTGATGGATTGTGAAAAAATATCTTATGAAAAAAATGCAGTCGCGCCAGTTTCCTCCGGACAGTTAAATTGGGTAGGTCAAGGTTAGATTTCATTTCTGATATGCTAGCAGTACGGGAATAATTAGAACAAATGAACCGAACTGAGTAGTTCTGAACAGATTCTAACGCGTTAATTAAATTTTGCTGCACGGGATCCCATATAGCGGACGCGTACTCAAGCTTTGGGCGAATTAGTGATCGGTATAATAGAATTTTGAGGGACAGCGGAGCGCGAGAAAAGTTGCGGCGTAAGTATCCTAGCGTTCCTATTTAAGGTTAATTCAATGACCTGTTGTCATAACCTGTGTTTGCATAAGCTCACCCCATCGAATCACCATTCTAAGAACTGCGAAAAGAGAATGAATATCAGATAACCGAGTCTGCTGTTGCTGACTGCAGATAAGCGTTAGCGGGGCTGGTCTAATAAATATAAGGTCACCTTTGCATTACACTTGTAGAATATCGGTGCAATGATGAATGGTTATTGAAGTTTTAAACATAATGCGTTGTGCTGCGTCAGAACCAGAGTGATTTGAATAACTTCTGATGCGATTATTAGACGTCGCGGTGTCATAAATAGAGTGTGCGCGTGCGCTTGTTTTGGAACACATGATTACGATACTGACAGCTAATTTTATTGCGTAAGTGACATTTTCCTTATTTTACTATATCTTTGAAATACACATGACAAAAATATCGCGAACACTTCTTTGGTCCCATAGCCTAGCTGGCGAGTGACGGGACCCATTTTATGACATGCCTATGTGATTGTGCACGCGGTTTCGTCAGTGACAAAAAACGTGATCGGAGAGATATGCATTGCTATACAAATGCCCACCTACACAAATGTACATTCAAATATTTATCAGGAAGCGCTTCATGGCCACAGGAAAATTTTTCGCCTCTTCAACATCAGCCGCTGTGCAATTCCGAATAAGAGCCCCGTTAAATTCTATGAGTCTTCGACCGTGGGCATTTCTGGCTACTGGTAAATTGAAGCAGTTGTTTGCTGCAGCTCTTGTACAGCGTGCGGGTAACGTAAAGATGCTTAATGGAAATGGTTCCTCATGTTTTATTATTCTGTACACTGCATCAGCAACACTGGGAACATGAAGAGAGTTCAGCGGAAAAACACGCATCACTTGAAAGAGTGGTTCTGCACTATCCGTCCTGTTCGAAATGGTGATTATCGTAAGTGCCCTCATTTGTAGGCGGCTGATTGATTTCAAATGGGTTTTATATGTACTGCCTCATGACGCTACGCAGTAACTCAAGTGACTGTGCAAAAATACAAAGTATAGGATGCGTAGAATCGCTGCGCTAAAACATTCGTGGGCGTTTAGTAACGTGGGATATCTGTATGCATGTATTTTCTTTGTCTGACTTCCAGTTCATATCCGAGTCAAACCTGACCCTTAGTACATAAACAAGGCCACTTACTGTAACCGTGCATTTTCTAGAAACAAGTTGAACCTTGCATAGTCTAGCTGTTTCTTCCTAGAGTGAAAGGCCATATATTCAGTTTTAGCTGTGTTGATGTTTAGATGATTTAGCTGAAAGTAAAATATACTCTCTGTAACTCCTCGTTCTTGTTATCTTCAATATCACTTAAGCTGTGCAATCAGTTTTATGGACACCACGAGGAGTGTTTTCACTGCTAGTGGGCTTCACTGCATTCGAGGCGGCATGCCGCATAGAACAACTGCACAGTGGTGAAGCAAACTATCGCAAATTAGTTATATGACGGTTCATGTACAGTCGTCAGCAAGCTTAACACTAATTCTCCACGGCGTGTCACGAAGCAGTTTGATTGATGCTTGCGCCTCGTAGCTTTGCGCTCTGTTGCCGAGGGGTTAGCTATGCGCACCAGCATGCTATCTAAGAATACCGAGGTACCACCTCGGAAACAGCGCACAGCGCTTCACGGCTGGCATCAGTCAAAGTAGTCCAGGTCAGGCGTCGGAGCGTTCGTCTTAGGCTTTATGACGACATCAAGTCGTGTAAGCGTGCAGCGCATCGAACCTGAGGGGCACGGCGAACCACCGAGACAGATATGCGCAAGGTGAGCGCCAACATTTGAACAGCGCACGGACCGGATTTCGTTTGGCTTCCACAATTATAGATTATGTTTGCTATCTTCCCCGCTACACAATCGTGCAATTCGTAAAGAACTGAATGCCGCGCTGTGAAATGCCGTCAGGACTCGGAATGACCCCTTGTGAAGCGCGCGTATTAGACAAGGGTTTATAAAGATGAATAATTGGTCGTCTTTTTTGCCCTTATTACTGAATATCAATTTGCTCAGTTTCACATTCTACCGCAGTTTACCTAAACAGTTTACAAAAAGAGTTCAGCGCATTATGTTGAAATAACAATGCTAGAGCACGAGTATGTTGTGAAACATTGACTTGTTCATTCTTGGTGCATCATTAAGGATACGAGAGATCGTCTCTACTCTGGCCGCATTCCTGTGATTCCATTATCAGCTCCCAGTGAAACAACTTCCGGTTATCAAACAACTTCTTGTAAGCACCAGCGTGACTTTTCTGTGAGCGCTAACATCAAGTGTTTTATTGCTCATTCAATGTTACTCTCGCGGACATAGTTTCTGTTGCGACCACGGCTTCAAATGGTATGCAGATATATGCGCATATAACTAGGAGGCATTACTGCATATTCTATCCGGTACACTGCGAACGAGCTTAGCCTATCAAGCGTAGTCACCGCCCCAACGAACCGTGGCACTGCAGCCTGAGAACATGTGTTCGTTTCCATGGTTTGTGCCGACACAGTGCACGGTCTGGGTAATGTGTTTTTATTCTACCGTAACAAAAGTGGCATATTCTAATTTGAGCAGCGAAAACCCTGTTTCGTCAGACACAAGATTAGCATCGGGTACGGCACCTTCGAAATGATCGTTCGACATGCCAATTTTAGGAAGAAAACACCGGGTGTCGTGGGCTGTACAATGAAGGCTTGCTTTCAGCACCACGCGTAACATTTAGTGACGTATTTTCGGGCAAAGCCCGGCGCCTAACTTGAATCCGGAGATTCATCTGGTGTTAAGGAGCAATAACGAGCCATAATTGTTTACACCAGTGTCATCAGGGAGTGAAATCAACACCGGTCGATTGCAACCGCTCTATAGGTATCAGGATTGCGCGAATATTGAACTGTAGAATGGAATGGGAAACAAACTGAAATGATACTGAATCGGATACGAATAGGAATTGAATAATATTCGAATGTGTGGTTTTGAAGAGCTAAAAATTGCCGAAGAATGTACAAATAGCCCAACAGTTCACGTTTATGCAGCTTATTCTGGTATACCGGGTGTTCAAAATTAAGCTTTATGATTTTTTTAAAATTAGGCGCTCGAAGGCACGTGAGAACCACTTGTGCAAATAAGTTAAGCGGCCAGGGGGACAGAAAGTTAGATGATAATTATCGCTGTCAGCAGCCCAATTAACTAAAATTTAATAATTAACTTTTTACTGGCTGCGGTAAGTTGGCATGTTTATATTGAAAAAATGTAGGCAGTGGTGTTTGTACACAGTTTCAGTTGGAAGATTTTTTCTAGCACGCCTGTGTTCCGAGATATCCGGCTCCAAAGTTTAATTGTCTTTCGCACGATTACGCATGCAAGAGGGTGAGGGTCCGCGCAAAGCTCCTCCCTAAAGTGACGCATCTGTTGCGTGTGGTGTTTAGTGTGTGAAGAGGGTGGAAGCGTAGGCATAGGTGATAGCAATTACCCTTGCCCTCTTCGGCCGGCGAAATCAAAATGTGACAGCGCGGTGCGCCATGAGCCTTACGCATGATCCTGATGAACGCGATAACAGGAGACCATTTTTCGCGACGTTTTTTCGTGACTTTAGATCACACTGAGACATCTTCTTGTGAACGCGTTAGCAGGACCGTCCTGCACTAGGGTGCCTCCGGTTAGAGCACAGCGTCTCTGCATTGAAGGTCTACCAAGGAAATCCACGTGGAGTCCTTTCGAGCTAATATGGCTGCTTCTGGCGTGAGGTATTCTACCAAAGTAAAAGTAGACGTGGTGCTTGCAATGGCTGAAATGAATGGCAACGCTTCGTTAGCAATGGAGCTTTACGCGTCTCGCCACCCACACCGTCCCCTTCCAACAAGGCCCACTTTCACAAACCTGTTTCGACGCTTCTGCACAACAGGCTCTGTCCACCTTCCGAGACGGACCAGGAAGGCAATCGTCGATGAAGACTTTGAAATCGACGTTGTCGCGTGCGTAACCTCGATGCCAGAGCTCAGCATCCGACAGATTGCCGATCAGTGCGGTCGCAGCATCGGAACAGTCACAAATGTTTTAAGAAAGCACAAGTTCCATCCATATCACGTTTACCTTCATCAGGACCTAAATGAGGCGGACTTTGAAAGGCGAGTTGACTTCTGCAATTGGGGCCTCATCAAAACTGATCAAGAAAATGACTTTTTGCACAGAATAATTTGGACTGATGAAGCTCGGTTTTGCCGAAATGGAAGTGTTAATCTTCACAACGCCCATTATTGGGCACAAGAAAACCCACACTGGCTGAGGCAGCACAAGCATCAAGTTCGCTGGAGTGTGAATGTGTGGTGCGGCATACTCGGGGACAGGATCATCGGACCTCACTTTTTTGAGGACAACTTGAACGGAAAGATGTACACAGAAGAAATATTAGGTGTTGTCATTGATGATCTTGTCTGCAGTCTTTCCCTGAATGACCTGCGCCAAGTATGGTTTCAGCACGATGGAGCACCACCACATTTTTCTACCAGGGCGAAGAACTGGTTGGACAGACGTTTTCCACAACAGTGGATTGGGCGCGCAGGAGCGATGTTTTGGCCACCAAGATCACCTGACTTTTCTCCGCTCGACTTTTTCCTTTGGGGCTACGTTAAAGATCGAGTTTACGTAACAGAGCCCAGCGATGTTAATGACATGAAGGACAGGATAACATCTGCCTGTGCGAGTATTCCTGCAGAAGTACTGCGCCGAGTCATCGAGTCGACGCGACAGCGGTTCATGCTTTGCGTTGCTGCCGAAGGCAGGCATTTTGAACACTTTTTGGGGCATTGACGTCTTGAGAGGTGAAGAGTTTCGATGAGATTTGTGCATGACCGAAATATGCTTATGTAGCAGCAGGAAATATGCGTTAGCAAGGATAAAACTGTTTCAGTTATTATTGGTGGAGTTGTTGCTCTTGTTTCAATAAAAGTTACAGTACTCGGACATCAGCAGTCACGCTATTCGCGTAGCCCAGGCAACGACCACGCATGCTTCTCTAGTGATTATTACGCACGCGCACTGGCATCCAGATTCTCCGCTCGCACCATTATCTCGGCATGGTATCTGCCACTATCGTTAGAGGCTCTGCAGTTGCGTGTTACGACACTGGTTGCAAGCGTTCTTCGATTTTTGATTTCGACGGCCGAAGAGGGCAAGGGTAATTGCTATCACCTATGCCTACGCTTCCACCCTCTTCACACACTAAACACCACACGCAACAGATGCGTCACTTTAGGGAGGAGCTTTGCGCGGACCCTCACCCTCTTGCATGCGTAATCGTGCGAAAGACAATTAAACTTTGGAGCCGGATATCTCGGAACACAGGCGTGCTAGAAAAAATCTTCCAACTGAAACTGTGTACAAACACCACTGCCTACATTTTTTCAATATAAACATGCCAACTTACCGCAGCCAGTAAAAAGTTAATTATTAAATTTTAGTTAATTGGGCTGCTGACAGCGATAATTATCATCTAACTTTCTGTCCCCCTGGCCGCTTAACTTATTTGCACAAGTGGTTCTCACGTGCCTTCGAGCGCCTAATTTTAAAAAAATCATAAAGCTTAATTTTGAACACCCGGTAGTTCTCGAATAGCAAGACAACTGTTTGCGAAGCAGCTGTCGATTAACATATCTTATTCGCTTGCAGCATTCCAATATTAACAAAGTAACATTACGATCAACTTGATTGATTGATTGTGTGGGGTTTAACGTCCGAAAACCACGATATGATTATGAGAGACGCCGTAGTGGAGAGCTTCGGAAATTTCGACCACCTGGGGTTCTTAAACGTGCACCCAAATCTGAGCACAAGGGCCTACAACATTTCCTCCTCCATAGGAAATGCAGCCGCCGCAGCCGGGATTCGATCCCGCGACCTGCGGGTCATGATCAACTTCATCCGACAAAACTGCCACAATGATGTGAATTGGGGTAAGCTCGTATGGATGAACGAAGCAATGATTTTAATTTGGCGTCAGTGTACGCGTGTTGCCTGCGTCATATCCTCAAGCGTTCATAATGTGTGGGAGCCGAAACGCCGTGTGTGTGTGTGTGTGTGTGTGTGTGTGTGTGTGTGTGTGTGTGTGTGTGTGTGTGTGTGTGTGTGTGTGTGTGTGTGTGTGTGTTAAATATTTTACCTTGGTTCTCTACTTTTGTCATCCCGACCAGAGGGGCTTCCGTCAAACTTTGAACTTCAAGAACAAATATATGTTGAAAAGCCAGACAATACTATGCACGTAACCAGACTCTATGCTAGTAATTACTTCTTGTGCACCTGCGCTGCCGCGGGTCTAGTAATTGTGACCCTCGACTGCTAATGCGAAGGTCGCGGGATTGAATCCCGGTGGCGGAGAATGCATTTTCGATGAAGCAGACCGTGTTTGAGGCTTGTGTATTTAGATTTAGGTGCATTTTTAAGAACCGCGCGTGGTCGTAATTTCTGGGGCCCCCGGCTACGGCGTCTTTCATAATCATATCGTGGTTTTGGGACGTTAAAGCCCAGTTATTATTATTATCACTTCGTGTTCTCTTTTTCGCCTCTATCGACCGCTATACGATGTGACGTTCTGGCGGTTTCTATTTTATGCCTATACAGTAGCCATAAGTATTCATGCAACAAACAAGTAATCAAAAGAAGAAAAAAAAGAAAGAAATCACGGTGAGCATATCTGGCCATCGCCCTTAACTTTCAATTGTACATATACAGCCATGTTCGGTAGTCACCGAAGTAGTGCTGCCGCAGAAACCTTTGAACATTGTGGCAATTTATTGATCGGTTATCGACGATTTGTGCATTGCTAGACGCACCCACTCACTAGTTTTCCAACGTCGCGTACGAAGTGGCTGTTTTTTTTGTTTGTATTATAAATAGCATCCCTTCAATGTCAGCTTTTATTGCAAAGTTGTCTCGCAGTGAAATGAAAGAAACAGCGAGCTCCGTTTTGCGGACACTGACGAAATAGCAAAGGTTGTAGCGTGCAGCGAGGTCGAATGGAATGAGAATGACGTACAGTAATAAAGTACGAAAAGTGGCGGGAGCAATAGTGGGCGTGAGTCGGGGCAGTAGTGGGCGTGGTGGGAGATGTGGCACTTCCTGTCTATCCGGATTTACCCCCTTTCTGCGCCTAAGCCTCACTACGATCTATGAAGGAGGCCGGACTTTTGAGGCTCGACCAAGAACAGCTTCGCGGCTGAAACTATTTTGAAGCCAGTTTCGCCGTTGCAGACTATGGCAGTGCAGTCACGGAAGCAAACGTTTAAAGCTGTGGCATTTGCATGTTCGATTCAAATCCATGGCGCTCACGATCAAATCTGCGAAAACGTGAAGTGAAATGGGGTTTGAACCTGGAGATCATTGTTTGTGAACCAGTTCAAGAATACAAAAGGCTTGACGGGATGAAGAATCCTTGAACGGGTGTTCTAGCGGGTCAAAGGGGACGATTGGGCCAGTTGGTGATACATAATCTAAGTATACTACGCTGTTGCCATCCTTTATAAAGAGCTTCATTATCTGGCAAATGGCGCATGTGTGTAATGAATCAGATATTCTACCTCGTGATTCGGCTATATTAAGTTTGTCGCTTGTTCAAATGCTAACTTGTTCAAATGTTAACTTGCTAGCTTGTTCAAATGCTGAAAAGAGGGAAAATTTCCCCTTTTTTAAATCCTGGTTGTCTTATATACATGCAGTGCGGCATAAATAAACCGTCAGTTTATAGTCTGCGCTTGTTCTCGCGGGGCCAACGTTTTGATGAGCAGATTCGTCTCCGTCAAGGTGCGTGGACGAAGAAGCGTTTTTTTACATGCGTGAAGTTTTAAGTTCAAGATCTATATTTCTTGTATTGACCTGAGGGGTTTTCCTAAAGTCAATAATCATTGGCCGTGGGGGGGGGGGGGTCAATTGTAAGCTTAAAACTACATCTTCTTTGTCTATTCAAGGAAATCTTGTGCCTTCATAAATTTCTTGTCATAGCAATATTTCGGTACCTAAAACTGCGCACCGAATCAACGCGTCCCGTGACAACTAGCCACGTGAATTAAAATCACGTAACAGCTGACCACGTGACGCTTGTGTAGTGTGAGCAACCCACCGAAACCAAAAGATGGCCAAGTCTAGCCGTCATACAAAGTCCTACCAAGAAAAAAAAAAGAGAATCTGTAGCAATACATTGACACCACTATAGCAAAAACTTGTAAAAAGCTAGGTCTGATATTGTGGTTGCAAGCTTACGCCACCAGTGTAAGCTGCGCCTTTTTTTTTTTCTTTGAATGAGAGGAGCAAGAATCAATCCCCTGGCCACTCCACTAGTCAAGAGTATCGCGTTCTGCGTGCTTTTGGTGGTAGGCAGATAACGGAATGTCTGTCGAAGCCTGAGCACGTGTTACGCTTGCCTGGTGGCTCACAAAGTCTTTCGCGAAAGCTGGGGGGGAACCGCAACTGTTGGAGACAACAAAGTTGGCTTTTCGAAACCAGCGCGCGTACGTAGACCTCGTTTTTCTCCATCGAAATTCAAAACGCGTGACGAGGATGACTCCAAGCGGGCGACTGGAAGAAACGAGCAATCCCGCGTCGATGCGAATGTATACACTAGCTCCGCGCGGTCTGCATTGTGATCTGTCAAATCAAATGAAAAGACTTCCGAAACAAACGGTCTTTTTTTTTTCGACTGCTGAGATGCCGCTTCGTTTGCGAAGTCTGGGACGGCGGTATATATCACGCAAACAAGTAGGCACGGGGAAGCAATGCCCGAAGCAATAAGGTTAAGGATGGGGAATTCGGGAACAAGAGCATCTAAGAACAAAGAAGCGAACAACTACAAGGTGAGGGCATCATGTGGAAGGACGAATAGCGTACTGAAATCACAACACGTTCTTGAGGCCACGAAAGGGAACACGCGGCGTGCATTTTGTGAATGTCTCTCCGGCAGGCGGTCGAAATATCGAAAAGTGCGTGGCGAAATTGAGAAACAAGCCACGAATTGATTCCGATTGTTTTTTTTTTTTTCTTATCGCTTTGGGTTTTCTGGGCTTTCTAAAGCGCTTTCGAGACCTGAAGTAAAGAACTATCCTACAGGCCGTCTTCGTATTTAAGTGCATTTTATGCGCTTCGAACACAGTTGCTTGGCCGTTGCTGACCACGCTTTATGGAAATTCTAGAATTATACTCTTGCCTATAACTCCATTCCTCCTATAATTTCATTTATGTCCGTAGAAAAAGGTAGGTGTCACTAATTCAAGTATTCTTCGTGCGCGCAAATGCACGCCAGTTGGGTTATACTATAAAGTTTCAGCAGGAGTTGTGTGCACGTAACAACTTGACAGACCCCGCAGATCCAGAAATTTTGGAGTATAAATGTTTCAGGGCCTTTTCCGCGTTACCGTTCTAATATAATGTACTTTTCCATAAGCACTCCGTGGCACTAAAGAAAACAGGTACCATGAAGGTTGGGTGTCGATTCGTTAAACCGACGTGACGCTACGTAAAGTGTTTGCACCGTGCAGCCCGTATCTTGACGCTATCAAAATACCCGCTATCTCAACAACGAGCGCCTCGGTGGTATAGTTACGATGCTCGGCGTCTGACTTGAAAGTCGCGAGTCCTGCTACGGCGCTAGCGTTTCGATGGAGGTGACGCGTTATAGGCTCGTCTACTGTGCGATGTCAGTGCACAATAAAAATCACCAGGTCAATACTGGCGGAGTCCTGCGCTACAACGCCTCTCGTAATCTTATCTTGGTTTTGGCAAGCGCAACCCCTGATCTTCTGCACTAGTTTCGCCCTAGCTATTCGCCGCCGATATATCTGTATTGATAAGGACATCTGTATTGGTAAGCCGGTAATTAGTTGGTATTGAAAAGCCGTTGCTGATAAGCGTCGAACACAGACTAGTACCACGGACCAACAAGGACTCGACTGCAAGAGACTTCCAGTCGCCAAACGCTGAAATCGTAGCAGCAGCGGCCGTATAAAATTTTGATCGTTGCAGCACATCATGCCCGGCCCCGTTTGTGCGCTCGACGGCGCAAGATCTGCATGTGAGTGGGCGAAATCTCGACGCGAAATCGACCCGAGAATTCGTGCTCTGGAATGCATGAATATTCGATCACGCGTAAAGGTGCTTTAATGCTTGTATTGGTTGGGTTTACCTACTGTGTGTTGATTCATTTTGTATTTTTGGTGAAAACTGTGAGGCAACCGGCACATCTGTACAAGCAGTACAATGCTACATATGAAGTGATTTGTTACACAAGCGATGTCTTTCGTGTGAGCTATTTGTCAATTAAGACCGCCGCAGCAACAGCCGCTGCCAAACAACGTTACGGGGGCCCATAAACACTTTTATTTCCTCTCTTCGCTGCGCACGCGGTGAACATGTAACGCGGTCATCCTAAATAAAACTCTCCTACACAGCTATCCATACTCACAAACACATGTTTCGGGTTAAAAACTTGCGCCACGTCGTCTTTCGTGTCCTTCTTGTCTCTGTGTCGTCGTTTTGTTCTCGCGCTATAACTATCGTCGCTAAAGCCTCGAAGAGCAGCTCCGCAAACTGGAAGTTGTTCCGCGATATGTTCCTTTTTTCTTCTTCAAACATTCATAGCTGATTTGAATCAGAAACAATGCATGAAAGCATCGATTCACCTCAAGTATTGGCGAGGATATATTTCTTCCAAGTACAAAAAGAAAAAGAAAGAATAATCAGCTTTCCTGAAGAGGAATTCTGCTGCTGCTTTTTGCTTTTCGTCAGTTAAGGAGAGCGGGCTTTTTTTCTTCTCCCTGTTCCAATAGCCACTCGTGCTCTCTTGTTAGGAGCGTAGTTTCTTTTCGGCATACATCACAGTGGCATTAAGAACCCTGCACAGTTCAGTGGGTTTCTTGGGGTCTGAAAAAAGAAACAGTCGCTTTTTCTCGGGGACGTTCGTCTTTGATTAAAGCGAATTGAATGCACTCTGACTATTGTGCGTAGACGGGCAGGGCGAACCGCGCCGCTTCCACGCACAAGACTATTTGCCTGATTGGATCTGGTCGCGGCCTCAGTTTCATGCCACGGAGAAGGACCCTCTTCGCTTTGCAGACATCTTGAACGCAGCGTTCAATCGTAAGAAGAACCGACGTCATTTTAAGCATTTTTCTTCTATTTTTTTATCGATAGTTTTAGGAGAGCGTCACGAAACGACGGTAATCACAAAGTACAACAAACTTTGAAAACTTCGTGGAAGTTTGCAGGGTGTATTTGAAATATGTGCAGGTATACCCTCTCGAAGGCCAATTTGGAATGATTAGAAGGGCGTGTTCCTAATTAATGCTTCATTATGTTCTCTTATTTTCGTTGCTGTAATTTCTTATTAGTATGAAATACACGCAGGAGATAAAAACTGTTTAATACGTCACTCCGGCACGTCTTGCAGCAAAAAAAAAAACATTAACGTATTGCCGAAAATGTGCACTCACTAAGTCGATAAGCGGTTCGTCATTGCTGCGTAGGAACTATCTCATTTCTTAACTGTGCACTATACTCGGTTTTTGTCTCCTACTTTGATAAATTTTCTATCATTCTTGTTCAAGTTCCTCGACTGCAGTCATAGTACTTCGCTGTAGCCATACCGTACGTTAGGCTCACGGCAGCATCTTCCGTGTGCGACGAACGTAGCGAAACACATGAATATTGATTCGCGAAGAATGTAAGAACTCTTTTAGTTTGGATCATGGCCGATTCAACGAGGTCATATTCCCTCATTTAATTAACTACACATATTCATAACACAAAAACGCCGATACTAAGTGTTCCAAGTGCCTTCTGTTGCGGTGAAGTTAACTCTGAGGCGCAGGGAAGGCCGTTCTTTTTATTAGTCGTCTCCAATGACACGACAAAATATACAGCACTCTTTACTTCAAATATGTGTGCTTATTCAGGAGTCATCCCTCGCGGTGTGCCGGCATATATATATATATATATATATATATATATATATATATATATATATATATATATATATATATATATATATATATATATATATATATATATATATATATATATATATATATATAAGCCAGGGGCAGCAGTAAACCTCTGTTGTGCCTAAAGAGTATATAGACATTCCTCTCTCTCAGAGGTAATTAGAGCATAAAGCACTTTCCCTCCTTTCATACAGAGTGAACATGTGTTTCACTCCATCCCATTTTTTGCCAGAGTAGAACACTCTGAAGAGTAAATCGTCCTTTTTACTTCGGTGACCGCAGTGTTTAGAGACGTCATGACGACACATGTTGAAATCCTTTTTTGATTTCACCGTTCGTGTTCATGGTCTCCTTTCGCGTTTGATGGGACCTCAAATGTTTTAGCTTTATGAGTAGTGCTCGCAGGATATAATACAACTGAAGATGCTCTCAGAAAAGTCGCCTGGTGCTCACACGAGTAGAAAACTGGCCCTCTTCTTCTTTCTGCTCTCAAACTCGCTGCCTTCGAGCTCGTTCTTTTGTACTAGACCCTTGAGATATCTGCCTTCCGCAGACCCACTCATCGTCAAAATGAGCTCGAATACTCCAGCAGCGGAACCGTCCTCCAAGCATAAATTTAATTGACTACTTGCAAAGTGATCTCGTCAAGTGCGCGTGTGAAATGCACGACTCGAAGTTTCAATCGCATTATTGCGTGGCTTTACAGCTTCACGTACCCACATGTTCCTTCTTTTTTTTTCTTTTTTTTTCAATATTCAGCAGGAATGGATGGATGCACGGTAATTTGCAAAACTACTGAAAATTGACTCGCGTACTTCAAGGATAATTATTGGCCCACTCCGAGTGAACTGATGCGACTTTTTTTTTCAGTACTCTAACTTTTCGGTTCGTGGTTCCTCAAAATCTTTCGGCCTTCCGACTCGTATATGCGTTCGTTTCACATGTAAATAAGTTCTTTAAG
This sequence comes from Rhipicephalus microplus, assembly GCF_043290135.1. Classification (NCBI taxonomy): domain Eukaryota; kingdom Metazoa; phylum Arthropoda; class Arachnida; order Ixodida; family Ixodidae; genus Rhipicephalus; species Rhipicephalus microplus. The sequence continues at coordinate 2,698,175 of NC_134707.1, forward strand.
GGGCTAGGCTCCTCACGCCGTGGGTCGTTTTCTCCTCCCATGTAGTATGTAGCCCCCTCTACATTATCACTTCCTCAATAGATGGCGTTGTGTGTATATGTCCTTGGGAATAATATAACAAGATGGCGTTAGTGCTTTTCACAGCATATCAATGGAGTGTATTTCCATGGACGGATGGACAGAAGCGCGGACGCACGGATGGATTCACGGCTGGACGGATAGATGAATGAACGGGTGCACGGATGGACGGTAGCATGGACGGATAGACACACGGATGGACGCATGGACGGACTTACGGGCGGATGGACAGAAGCACTGAAGGACGGATGGATGCACAAAAGCAGGGACGGATGGTTGCATGGATGGAAGCACGGACGGATGGACGGACGGGCGGGCGGACGGACGGACGGACGGACGGACGGACGGACGGATGGATGGATGGATGCATGGGTGGAAGCACTGACGGATGGACGGACGGACGGACGGGCGGACGGGCGGACGGGCGGACGGACGGACGGACGGACGGACGGACGGATGGATGAATGGATGGATGGACGGACGGACGGACGGACGGACGGACGGACGGATGGATGGATGGATGGATGGATGGATGGATGGATGGATGGATGGATGGACGGACGCATGGATGGATGGATGGACGGACGGACGCATGGATAGTTGGACACACGGGCGTACGCTTCGCCCCATTCGTCATGATTTATTCTGGTGTATGCTGTGATTTTTTTAAATTGCGAAGCATTTCTGTATGCCTGTCTGTCGGTGTGTCTGTCTGTCTACGTCATATGGCTCTTGCGCTGTTTCATCAATTTTATACGTGCTAAAATCGGTATCGCAGCATTTGCATTTATGACGAACGTGAGTTACTGGTCGTAACACAAATATCATGTCACACATATCATCTGCGGCATCATCAAATGCATGAAATGGTCCTGGTGTATTCGCGGCCGTTTCGTTAAGTTGATATATTTCTTAATAGTGCATAGCTTCTTATGTTTTCCTTGTGTTCTATTTTGTTCTAGTTTCTCATTTCTTGTTGTACCGGATAATTGCGAGAAAGGTGAATTCACTTCACTCGGTCAACTTGCGCTTGCCTCACAAGCTAGGGTCACGCAACGGCCACTTCCGTTGCACTGATCTCTAGAGTCTGAATTCGCGTGCATTCAGTTTCGGCTTTGTCTGTGATATAAGAAATAATGTGGCAGCTTGCAGACAACTCCTATCAAACAACTCGATTCTACATGGGAACATACTTGTGTGTTATTCTGCATGCCTTACTTCGCCCCTGTCTTAGAAAGCGCAACCCTGCCAATATGAGATTCTTCCTCGTCTAAGTTTTAGCGTGCTGCTATTTAGCGAAGCATGTCTTGCATACACATGAGCCAGGAACGTAGCGTTTCTTACGCCACTCGCGAACTAACTTTGTGGTAGGCCCGACAAAGGACTTCAACGTTTAGCCTTTTTGTCTGCATTACCTGCTAAAGCGGGGTCCAAAAAAGACAACTAATGACGTATCTGCGCATGTACACAACGCATTTCACAAAATTCTCGTTCGTTTCCCCCGTGTGGTGGAGTTTCAGCGAGAGCAGATCGAAGTCTGATACGGAGGCTTCCGAACAAGAACTTTGCTCAACCTAAAGTTTCTAGTCTTTCCGGTCTACAAGACACGGCTGATTCGATTTGCTACAAGCTCCCAAACCAGACGAATCTGCCGCGCGGAACGCCGGGATCACCAAAGCAAGCACACACCGGTCTCCCCAATGCGGATTTGTACGTGGACGACTCCGCAAAGCAGCAGCGAATTACTGGAGCCAGGTCCGTGATTTGAGTTCGAAAGCACCGGCATGCCTCGTCGCTCTGTGTCCCCACATCTCCTCGGCGTTCCCGGCTCGTGAAGAAATTGCATACAGCGTAATGCCATAGCCAACGCTGCCATGCTGCTGAGCAGGCTTTCATCTGCGACTGAGTCGTGGGTGCAGCGCGAGGTCTTCGAGACATCATGAAAACGCATTCACGACAGGGCGCTCATACGTCAACGACGCCGAACTCGCTTTGCTGGTCCTGTGGTAATGCGTCCGTGAACGTGTATCCGCATCAGTGCACGCAACTTGTGTGACCCGAACGCAAGGACCACGAGGGAACCGTGTTTGACGTTCTCATTGCTCGTTAGCGAATACGCGGCAGCTCCCCCCTTCGAGAGGCGAGGAGCGGCGCCGCAGACTGCCGCACGGAAAAGAGCGGGAAAACTGGCGCCTTTGCTGCGCAACTTTATCCCGAGAACAAGGCACGTACGCATCGAGTTGTCTCCGAGAGAACAGTTCGTTTGACAAACGGTTGTTCCACCTTCCCGTTCGAATCGATGCTGCTTTGGAAGCCTTGCGTTTTTCGTGTTTGGGCGAGTGACTAGCTAACTTCGCGACAGTTCAGGAGGCCGTTCAGTTTCTCATCGTTTTCCTGAAAGGTAATGAAATTTATAGGGCCTAAATTACGCACGCGTACGGACAGCACGGATGGATGCTCGACTACTGAACCGAAGGTCGCGGCATCGATTCCCGGCCGAGTGGCAGCTGCATTTCGATGGGCACAAAAGAGGCACGTGTATGTAAATCTGGGTGCACGTTAAGTATGCTATTCTAGAATGGGGCACTGTGCCCTTTTCACAGCAATCCAGTGGGAAACTGGTGGTCGCTTTTACGATGTCGCCACCAGTTGGGCGCCACCACCGAGGGGTGTGCCCAGCGTGCGTAAATTAAATGTCTTTTTCGGACCTTTCCGCGGTTTTGAGTAAAGTAGTCACATCACACGATTGAAATTAAAAGTATCTGCAATATTAAAACACATCCAACACAAAGAAATACAATAATGAGATACCTAATGCTCATTCTGCACAGCCTTAGCTCGCGCTATTTCTACCGCAGAACAGAGACCCAGACCGTCTCTTGCTGACTGTTTTGATTTCAAAAATCATAAACAAAGCACTTCGGTATTCATTTGATCCATATATACCCCTGCCTAGCTATCACACTAACTTTAGAGTGTGTGACGAAACATACAAAAGGCCCTGAAGGATACCGTTATCAGGTGAGTTTGAAGACCGCCACTTACCTGCATGAGTCAGGAGAGCAATAGTCGCAATGTTTAAAAAAAACACTAAATTACGAATACTGATTTACTTCTATATACATTTTAATCATCTATAGGGGTGCCAAAGTCAAGGAACGCAAATAAAGGTACTCAGGGTGATGGATATAGTTCGTGTGTAAACCCCTGAACAAAACCCCCGGTCTGCAAAAACTGCTATGTATCAGCCTTTTGCAAATACCCTGTGTTCAATGCACACGTTAAAACTCCCTGACGTGTTATCAGATACAGACGACGGTAATCGACGAGTTTCACCCGCACACACTTGACCAATGCGGCACAACAACTACCAATCTCAGAGGCTTTGTATCTCCGCTTCTCATAAATTCCTTCAGGGGGCGCTGACAGGTGGCGACACAGTAGTACGGTGTGCCCAGAGACCCAAGAGGCCCTCGTGAGGCGAGTAAGGACAGCGGCCCGTGCCAATGGGATCCCGGACAAAGGAACCCACTCACCGACATTCCTTCTTTGGTCACAAATTAATGTTTTTTTCTCTCTTTCTCTTGGCACCACTGGCCGTCATCGCAAAAAAAAAAATCGCAGCACATCCACGGAGTGAATAATGATGAATCGGGCGAAGCGTACGTCTGTCCGTTTGTGCGTCCGGACGAACGGACGGTTGGACAAACGGACGGACGGAAGCACGGACAGACGGATGGATGGAAACACGGACGGACAGACAGATGGACGGATGGGCGGGGGGATGGCTGGAAGCTTAGATGGATAGACAGATGGACGGACGCATGGACAGACGAACGGAAGCACGGGCGGATGGATAGAAGCACGGATAGACGGACGGGTGCACGCATGGTTGGATGGAAGCACGGAGGCATGGATGGACGGACGGAAACAAGGGCGGATGGACATACGCACGGACTAATGGACAGACGGACGGGTGGACAGAAGCATGGACGAATGGATAGAACGAACGGATGGAAGGATGAACGCACGGGTGGATGGATGGAAGCATGCACGCATGGACGGATGGACAGAAACACGAACGGACGGATGGACGCATAGATAGATGGAAGCACGGAGGCATGGATGGACGGACGGAAGCAAGGGCGGATGGACAGAAGCACGGACGAACAGACAGACGGACGGGTGGACAGAAGCACGGAGGAATGGAGAGGACGGACGGATGGACGCACGGGTGGATGGATAGAAGCACGGACGGATGGACGAATGGACAGACAGACAGACGGACGGACGCATGGATAGACGGACAATAAGCAAGGCCAGACTGACGGATGGTTGGACGCACGGATGGATCGAAGCACGGACGCATGGACGGATGGATGGCAGCACGGGCGCATGGACGGACGGACGGAAGCACGGGCGGATAGACAGAATCATGGACGGACGCACGAATGGATGGAAGCACAGGCGCATGGACGGATGCATGGACGAACCGACAGACGCACGGATGAATGGAAGCACGGAAAGGCATGCAGCTGAACGGACGGACGGAAGCATGGACGTGCCATGTAGGGCAAATGCGTGACGTCGCTACCGCTTCTGGTTGTGACGTCCTATTTTATTCTTTGTTTGCTGGTAGTTGTCCCGTCCTCACGTAGATGACGACGGTGACAACAAGCCGCCGACTACTGGTTCCATGGGCTTCTACGGAAGTTGTGCTACCAGTTTACATGTTCCTTGCAAGTACCGCCATCAAGCGGGCATTCCAAACACTAAATAAGAAGTGGCTACTTACCTACTACTACGAAAGGCCAACGACGCCACAACAAGGTGACCGCGCGTGTGCAACAGTCATCCAAGTGACACGCCGAACCCTTGCAACATCCAAGTGCGTATATGGAAACGAGCTAGCAGCACACTGCTCGGAACATGAGTTGCAAGCCGCCAGATAGTTTCTTATGCAAACGGGAACTAATGTTTGTAAGGAAGTTAACTGTAGGTCAGGCCACACGCACATAATACCGGCTTTTCGCGTTCTTCGGGCGATGTGAAAACTTACGTGCAACTGTCGTCCTTTCTTTCAAGACGCACGTTCTCTTCTCGGTTTTAGCATCGTTATTGACCCGTTTCTAACATCGTTACTAACCCCAGACCATTCATATCATAATAGTATGTGAAGTTTTATGCCCCGAAACCAGAATATGTTTATGAGAAACACCGCTGTGAAGGGCTATCAGAAATTTCGACTATCAAGTGTTCCTTAACGTGCACTGACATCACACAGGGCCTCTGTACCATTTCGCCTGCATCGTAGTGCGGCCGTTATCGAACCAGTAACCTTCGGGTCAGAAACCAAGCACACTATAGCCTCCTATCCCCCGAGGTGGGCTAGTTAACGCCTTTTGGCCCCTTGATCAAATCATCGCAGGCCGTCATGATTTAAATATCGAGGTATAGCCTTCCAGCGCTGAATGAAAAAAGACAGCTTCGCACTAGGTGGGCCAAGCCTGAAGGAGGTGCGGAGCTGTTTCTTCGTACTGGCACATACCCACTCTAGTGTATTGGCCAAGAAAGCGTGTAGTAGCCTGTATGTGCACACTATACAGTAATTGTCAGCCTATTACTGAAATGAACAAAGAGAAAAAAAAGGATGGGAAATTATCTTTCAAAAATTGTGCGCAGCTGCACAACCTCCCTTCTTTCTCTTCAGTTTTCTTTTCTTTTCCTTCTCTTTGTTTTCCTGTTTCTTTGCTTTATTTCCTTTTTTCTGTCATCGATTTTTCTCTTTACTTCTATTTATTTCTTCGTATATATCTATTTCTTTATTTCCCACTCTTTCATTTTTTCCTGTGTCTCGTCTCTATATATTTATTTTTATTTTTTGCTCTTTCTATTTTTCTTTCTCTCTCTATTACTGTTTCGTGCTTCCTTCTTCCTTCTCTTTTTTTTCTATTTATAGATAATTCGCTCACGTTACGTGAAGCGCAGTAGTTCTTTAGTGATATTTATGTGTGATAATCATTCGTGTAATAATAATAATAATAATAATAATAATAATAATAATAATAATAATAATAATAATAATAATAATAATATAACACCTGGGGTTTTGCGTCTCAAAACCGCGATACGATTGAGAGACGCCGTACAGCGGAGGGCTCCGGAAAGTTTTATTCATCAAGGCACTCGAATAGCGAAATAAGTAGAAGGCTTCGCGTCGGTGCTAGCGTGCGCTAAATATAAGCCACGCATTTTTTTTCTCAAGGATATTTTTCTAAGAAATGAACATTTGCGTTATTGCTTTCGCAAATATTTAAATATGTATTTTTTGTTTAGCTACCTTATTCTTGGCCTATACCCTATATAGTGGGTGTGAGCCAGAAATTTAGGATCCACATCTACATGAGCACTTTTTTTTTTTGTCGCTATACTGTTTCCTAGCTCGGGTAGGTATACCTTGCGCATAATAGTACCCGTGCAAGTCGAAAACCAACAAGCGCTCCTTGACACAGAAAACCCAGAACATCTGCGCACAAAATGCTGTCGGACGGAAGGGAAGACAGAGAAACACGGCGTCACTTTCGACCATCTCATCGTCATTCAATGAATCTAGGACAAATGCAGCCCGACTTAAAAAAATAGTTTATTTCGCTTTTACACGGGCCCTTTTATGCACCCGGATTGCTGGCTATATCAGCCAAACAATTGATAAGAAATATAAAGGAACGAGACCAGAAACAACCAGAGGTTCTGTAGGCAAAAAATAGTCACATATTTACAGTGACGTACAAGGATCCTCTTTACACGAAGCAAGCTACTTCAGAAATGAGAAGACTGACAATGCTGCTAAGCAGTTCGAAAACACACTGCAGAATATCAAAAAATAATATTTGCAGAGCGTGAATTATTTATACCGGTTCGTGGTGATAGGTGAAAAACTGCCAACAAGTGAATATACCACCTACATGAACACGGAAAGACCAGGTGAGGATAAAACGACTACATATTACTATCTACAGGAGTGCTCTCAGCTTCTTTGAGTAAAAGCGATAGTGCTTGCTTGCGTAATTATCGGGAAAAAATATAGTAAAACATGAAAATTAAACATAACAAGGAAGGAACCAAGGTAACTAAAAAACAGCGCTGTGGTGCGGGTCGCACAGCTCGAAAATAAGAACTATACCCGATTCGTGTGAAACCTAAAAGTGCCAGTGATTGAGCAACAAACAACACGTAATTGCACATGAGGTTGAAACGACAAAAGTGAAGAAAATCACACAGAAAGTCAAACTCATTCACGGTTAGCAATTATTCTAGCATGCCGAAAATGTTGATTAGTATGCTCGCTTTGTTTAAAAGAACATGCACCATGCTGTTATTTTTTTTTTTTTTGCAAAGCAAGTATTGTGCCGCAGTCGTCCTTCATTTCTGGATAAAACAAATATATATTTATTCGAATAAAGACTTACCTCTGTTGTGCTATATTGCTATCGCATGAATATTTCGCTTCGCTCCGTCGTAGAAAAAAAAAAAGAGTAAACACGGCCATATTTCGTGTTTTCACCCTCCTTCAGACAGAGCTCTGGAAAAGAATGTGCCAGTGCCTCTCGAAGTTTTCAAAATTTGCTCTGCTCACGAAATTGAAAACAAGAAGAGCAGTGGTTCTAATGAGATGCTGAGTAACCGAGAGTTTAGCGTCGATTTTTGTTCCCTTACTTTGATCGTACTGCAGCGCAACGTAAAACGTAGAGTCAACACGGAAAGCTGAAAAATGATGATCTCGCGACGGGAGAAACTCGCGATGCGTGATATGAAGCCGTCGAAAATTTTCCAAGTGCCGTAAGCCGCCTTTATCACATTTTCCGTGGAGGGAAATTACTTTGGCCAAGTCGGGGACGCTTCGACGCCTAGAGCTTATGAGCTTTCGCGCTCGAAAAGTAAAGCGCACCAATGCTCGAATGAACTGCCTCGGTGCTATGTTTCCAAAAGTAACCACAGCCATTGAGTGTTGCTCGTTTTTACGTGGATAAACTCGCCAAGGAATGGCTGTACTTGTTATGTGCAAGTCTTGGTTTCATTCTTTCCACAGTGCACAGGTCAAGAACACCGTGCAAAAAACACCGTTCGATCCAAAAACAACGGCATAATAAGCGCGGGAAATATTACGGATAAATAGTTGGGCCTTCACAAGTGATCGACCTTAAAGGAATCAATAAAAAAATTTTGACGAAGAGTCATGTGGCGGTAGTGGCAGAGTCCTTCAACACGTGAAGCTTCGTTGTAACTCTATGCGCTGCAAGCGGAGGCCGCGGAGCGGCGCTGCATCACCGCGTGGGTGATGCAGCGCCGAATCAAAAAGAACTATCGGTTAAGAAGAAAGTGAAGAAAATGGAGACTGACATGTGGAGAATGGGCATGATTAAGAAGTCCGCACTAGAGACCTATCGAACTTTTAAGCAGGAAATTGCCAAGGAAAGGATCTATGATAATACTCGGGGTAGTTCTCTACTGTTTGAGGCCAGGACGGGAGTACTGCGAACCAAGACATATCGGGCCAAATACGAAGGGGTAGACACAGTATGCAGTGCGTGTGGAGAGGAAGAAGAAACTGCCGAACACTTGATAATGTTCTGTAAAGGGCTTCACCCTATAGTTCAGGAGGATGGCGCAGAGTTTTTCAAAGCACTGGTGTTTAGGGACCGGGAGGGCAAAATTGACTTTAAGCGGGTAGACTTAACTAGAAGGAGGTTATCTGATTGGTGGCTAAAGTCAAGGCACGAGTGAAATTTAAACTCTTCACTGCAAAGTACGAATCCTCAAACTCACTTTTTAAAGAAAAAAAAATAAATCTAGTTTTTGGTTCATTAAGTATCACGGCTTGGTGGCGCTAGCCACCGCCCAATCTAAAGGGTACAGTCATATCCATCCATCCATCCATCTGGTGGTGAGCTTACGATACAGGAGGTCACGCTAGAGATAACGAATAAATGCAAATATTTAGGCGTATAGATAAGAAATGGGACCGAGTACCTAAGGGAGCACGAAATATGCGTAACGACTAAATGAAACAGGAATGCAGTGGCGATGAAAAATAGGGCACTGTGGAATGACAATAGGTATGATATGGTGAAAAGAATTTAGAAAGGTGCCATGGTTCCTGGTCTGACTTTCGGCTATGCGGTCTTGTGCACGAGATCAGAGGTTCAAGCAAGATTAGAAACTAAGCAACGAGGAATAGGTAGGCTTGCTTTTAGAGCTCACAGGAATACACCAAATCAGGGAGTACAAGGTGATATGGGATGGACATCATTCGAGGGCAGGGGAGCTAGCAGCAAGATAAAATTTGAGAACCGATTGAGAGAAATGGGGGGGGGGGGGAGCGTTGGTCTAGGAAGGTTTTCAGCTACTTGTACATGAGGAATGTTGGTACAAAATGGAGAAAGCGAACCAGGAAATAGACGGGTAAATATTTAGAAAAGATCAAGGGACCAAACCAAAAAGAACTATCGGTTAAAAAGAAGGTGAAAGAAACTGATACCGATATGGGGAGAATTTGCATGATTAAGAAGTCCGCACTAGATATCTATCGAACTTTCCAGCAGGAAATTGCCAAGGAAAGGATCTATGATAATACTCGGGGTAGTTTTCTACTGTTTGAGGCCAGGACAGGAGTATTGCGAACCAAGACATATCGGGCAAAATGCAAAGGGTTAGACACGGTATGCAGTGCATGCGGAGACAAGGAGGAAACTGCCGAACACTTGATAATGTTCTGTAAAGGCTTCAGCCTATAGTTCAGGATGATGGCGCAGAGTTTTTCAAAGCACTGGGGTTTAGGGACAGGGAGGGCAAAATAGACTTTAAGAGGGTAGAATTAACTAGAAGGAGGTTATCTCATTGGGGGCCAAAATCAAGGCACGAGTGAAAATTAAACCCCTTACTACAAAGTTCCACTCCTCAACTTCACTATTTAAAGGGGAAGAAAAGATACATCTAGTTTTTGGTTCACTAAGTATTACGGCTATGTGGAGTTGGCCACCGCCCGATCTTAAGGGTACAGCCATATCAACCCTTGCATCCACCCATCGGGCAGAAAGGAGGGAAGCTGGCTGCTGTCGCCGCTGTGAGGTAAATGAACAATATCGTGGCGTGCCATCGCGTAGTTTTTCACTGTATGCTTACTATTGTGCCAAGTGTGCTGTGCCTGAAGATCGGGAAAAATACCATATACCTTTTGGGTACCTGGTTGTCGATCCGGTTAAAGAAAGAAATGACGAGAAAGTCTCCGCATTCTCGCTGCCTACAGTGATCTGCGAGAAAAGTGGAAGTGCGCAATGCTGCTACAAGATACTGGTTGTTGCACGTTTGCTCCCCCGAATGTGCACGTGTCCGAAAGCGCTTTGACGAGAGTGGCATCGTCCGCGTGGACCAGTGGTTACTCGGTGGCGTTGTTGTCAAGTCACCGCGCGACTGCTGGTACACTCTATAGCTGTGCCGAGGATTTTCCACGGCCTTGTGGCGTATTGGTGCAAAAGGCGCAGATCTCGTCCGCCTACCAAGCTTCGACGGGAATCGTCAGCGAGGCGGAGACTGTTGAGGCTGCGTCGGACTGCGCATGAGCCCTCTTGATGCAGCTGCAATGGATAATTACGCAGTTAACGAAGGTGAGTATACCGGCCGCCTCTTCCTAGTTCCGTGCCATTAGGTAATAGAGAATCCCAATGAGTGAAATGCTCACAGTTTTCGTTTATACTGGCACTGAGAGGTAGCGGTGATATGCCGAACCGGCGGAGTTGTACGTGCAGCTGCTCACAGGTTGAAAAAAAATCAAAGCACACATCCGTTGCATGCAACGGAGACTTCGTCGCTATATGTTTGCTATGGTGACGGTGCAAGAGTGGTTGCACCATAATGCTGTACAAAACTTGCGCAAGCTGTGAAAGTGTCCAAAGTCAATTTTCGATATCAATGCGTCATGAGCACGAGAAGATAACTTTTTGCGTCACATGTTGACGCCTCCGGCGCGGGACGTGGTCGGTCAATTTTCATGTTTGGGGAGTCATGTAGGGCTTTCGCCTTTGCTGTAAAAACAATAAAGAAGAACAAGGAAAACACAGCATGAGTATAAGCTGCACAGCAGAGGGAGTAAAGGACTGAGAAACTACACTGCATGACCATCCGAACTTCGAACGCGCTAAGGCACCGTAGTGAATAACGTACGAAACACGAAATTGAAGCAAATGTCATAAAGAGTATTGCTTGATCCGCGTCACTTGGTGAATTAAAAGCACTGATTTATTCAAAGTGGCCGTTGGTTTAATAAGTGCAAGGCAATTTTAAGATATATATCTTCGTATATAGAAACACAGAATGTATATGAGGGGTGTCCCACGTACCTAATTGAGCCAGAGTTTAAAAATATGCCGGAACACGTAATTACGATGTGACCAAATGCATGTTACTCACCGTTTTCTGGAGTTAGTCAGACTATTTTCTGTTTTCTCACATATTGTTTACTTAGATATGTTTAATTGACTTTTCAAGAAACGAAGGTAGATAAAATAATTTCTTTGAGAAAGTTGTAGATCAGTTTGCAAACCGTCTGATTAGAGACTTTCTAACTTTATATCTGTTAGGTAGTAGTGTTTTTTTTTTGCTAATTACAAACGCCCGCAGAATACAAAAGAAAATACCACGTGACAAACCCGCTCGCGCGTTAGTGCACACGATGATTCTAGTGCTCTCTAACGTTCCGCGTACGAACGACACGCTTTCCTCGCAACGGTTCATGACAGCGATAAGCAGTCACAGCGGTTGTCATTTTTGTGGCCGATAGAAAAACGTGTTCATCGTAAAGCTACCACCGTCGTTGCGACCCTGCCGAGACAGAACAATGAGGCAAATGCTATGGTCGTATTGACAGCACTGACCTTTTCGTGAAATGTTAGAGGAGGAGCTCAGTGTGGCAGCAGTAATAAACTACTGATTTTTCAAAGAAACTGCGCTTCCTTGAAGTGCGTGCTGGCGCATACATATGTGACAGTCCTGTTCAGGCACTGCTCGGCTGCTGACTTAAAGGATTCAAGCACGACCACGAGCTGGTCGAACTTCTATGAAGGAGAAATGGCAGAAGCCCGCGATGTCATTACTGTTAAAGAGAGGGTCCAAAATTCTGGAGCCCTCCACTGTGGTGGCTGTCATGATGACAACGTGGTTCTCGGAAGGGAAGTCAGAGCAATTACTCCTGCGCAGGTTCTGAGTAATATTTCGTGTGCAGCAGAATATCTTACACTTTCTGTGCGTTGCTAAGGTATTCAGCTTCACCAGCGGCCGCAGCCTATCACAGATCCAAGTTCTCTGTTTCAACTTGCAAGAAACAGCAGGGAACACCCATCGTTGTAGAATTCTCGATTGCCGGTCGACATGCATGGCTAGCTGTTTGTAGGGGAGAATTATGCCGTCAAGCAGCAGGCGAAGTGATCTTGCGCGAAATGACAGGTTCTGACACACAGAAAGTACTGGAAGAGAGCGGCTAAACAGACAAAAAAAGAAAAGAAAAAGGAACCTCCGAAAAAAGGAGGAGCGGCGGGAAGACTGCCGCAGTGAGCAAAAACGGACAAAGCCAGTGAGGTGGCCGAGCAAAGCTTCGAATACCAGCTTCTCTCCTCCCGTTTCTCACGAGATTTGACGAGAAGATTGGAGCCCAGTTGTCTATCGAGCATGGACCACGTTACGTGTCGCTTCCGCTGTGTGATCGGACACGTCTATTTTGTTCCCGTTGATAAGCTCGTAGAGCTCTCTCTAGTTGCGCAGCTTCCCTGAGAAGCTTTGGCGGGCTGCTGCTATTTGTCCCATGCGACAGAATATTGGTGCACTGTTTCAGAAGCTGCTCACCACAGCTGTGCGTAGCAGGCGCGAGGTGCCGCATTGCACTTGCTTGATTTTGTTGTCTTCGTCGTTGTGGTCGCTGTTTCAACTGATATGGCTCTTGTGAATTGTGATGCGCACATCATCCCTGATTTTACTCTTTCAGTACGACATCTATGAAGTCCCTTAGTAACACTTCTGCAGTGACGTGAAGGGCATGTTGTAAACACAAATGTTTATATAAAAACCATGCTTATATATCGCGTTGCCGTTGCCCACGTCATCTTCATATGCTTTTATGGAGCTTCTCTATGCTCTCAACACATATTGTAATTCATTCGCTGCATCATTTGTAAATAACTTTAAAACAATGAGTGGTTGCATGGCTAGCTAGCTATGCATGCAACCAATTATGGTTGCATGCATACGCACTGGCAAGACAGTCGTCCCTCTCTTGTTCAGTTCCACGAAGTCTTCATGCCTTCTTTTCACGCAGTGCATGCACTCGTGTAGATAAAAAAAAAATGTGCACTCTTGCCGACATCACAGGCTTTTTGCGGCGCACAAAGACTTTTTATTCGGTGATGTTCCACTGCACTGCGACACAACCAATGTGTTGAGCTAACGAAGCGAACTCGTGTTGTGCCCGTAGTTTCAAGTTGACTGTTCTTGTTCGCCTAATAACTATGGCCTCTGTGGGGAATTGGCAAAGAATTGAGTGGTTTTATGTCCATCTCTTTCTTACTCTTCTCCTTCTTCTTTCTTCTGTATCGTTTTTCTTTCGAATATTCACCTCTTCCCCACCCGATTGTAGGGTAGCCAACAGAACCAAATTTTAGTTAACTTCTCTGCCTTTCCACTCTCTCTCTCTCTCCCTGAGACGTTTCAGGCCATTTTGTTTGGAGCTGTCGACGCTATTCGTGCCACAAAGTCTTGCTGTGCCCTTTGAGAGTTGCATAGCATCGCACCACGACACTCCTTGTTACGCTGTTCTGCGATATTACGTCTAACGTGGCAAAATACGTGGCGTTCCACGCAATGGCACAATCTTTATTGCTGATGTCATATTATGGATGCACTGGTATATGTGCATAGCACGACGTCATGATATCCTTTGTTTTATTAATGTCACCAAATAAATAATAGTTGTCCTTTAGGAAACATCGCTAAAGCACTTGTATAGAAGTTATTTCGGCGGGAGGCACATTACGGACAGCAGACATCCCAATTTTCCCTCCCCGTCTACCACTTTCGCAAACCCGAGGGCACTTTGGTGGTGCAAAAAACAACAGTAATTAGTGTTGTACATTAATTAATGACATAATTGCATGCTGGACGAAAATGAGCAAGAGCGCCTACGCCACGTTTTATTTGTCTCAGAATTCGCAATTCGCTTTAAAAAAAAAAAGAAGATAGCATGAACACAAGGAAGTCAATGTTTATTGCATTACTATTAGTTCATTTGAATATTTTCGGTGCAGCCTTTCTTCTACTCTTTGATGTGGGCGTCTTTTAAACATAGCGGAATATCCCACCGAATTCATTAATGGGGTAATGGACCGATATTAAAAGAAAAAGTAGATGGCATGGTACAGAGAAACTTTTGCGCACCTTTTCTACGCCGTCCTTACGAGCCGTTTCCTCAGTTAACAATCCCAGCTCGAAATAGTAGATTTCAAAATTCTAATTGGAAAGTTTCATTGGGTCTTTGGGTTCTCGTGAATACAATTCGAAAACGCTGCAGCCCTCATGCGAGGCCAATCCTCACCGCTACGATTCTGGCGTATATATGCGACAATGGGCGCTTGCAGTGTAAAGCAATATATGACCTAAAAAAGAAGCGACGCGCAACGAAACGACGGGGGAGAAGCGAGAGTGCTTCCGATGTCATTACCCGCCAATGCTTTCACCTACACTCCGTTGTCGTCCATTTGTTTCCAGTGAGAACGCGTGTGGCGACAGAATAAAAGAGAAAAGTTTCACGCGTGTCTTCAGCGACGCTTTTAGCTCGTCTGTTTGACGTCGGCAGAGAACGAGCACTCAGCGAACGTCGTCCTCGCACTCAGTCTCGATGACACTTGAGGCGGACAGGCGTGATGCCGGCGAAACGCCCTCGGCTGTACTCTTCCCGCTGCGCCACCGTCTCCTTCTGTGCTATTGCATGTCCGTTTGTGTGGATTTCTTTCTTGTGCAGTCTTCAGTGGCGTTTGTGGGCCAGCAGTTCTTTTCCACAGCTCTTGAAGGCCTACTAAAGCAAAATTTTCACCTATAGAGAAAAATGTGTTTTTAATAATGAACCCAAAAACGTCACCTATATAAAATTGTGCGTCTAAAATACGAGCCGACGCTTGATGTATCAAATTTTGTGAGAAGCCTGCTTTCACTTATGAAGGCACGGGTGATTTTTCCTTCGTTTTTGCAGCATTAATCGACCTATAAATCAGTCTCGCGAAGCGCAAAAATGTGCGTTCACGGCAAAACGAGGCCTGCACGCGTGGCTGAGCTATTTCGATCTCCCCCGTAACCATAGCCGTAGGAGGATTCACGTGTGGATTACTCGATCAGCGATAACCGTGCAAGCATATCTTTAATGCGCGCTCTAGAGCGGGTATGTGCCACAGGGGATGCAGGATGTGAGATGGCGGTACTTAGAGTGTTCACCAGGTGGACACACGGACGGACGCACGGACAGACGGATAGACTCATGGACAGACGGAAGCAAGGACGAGCGGACGGACGGAAGCATGGATGGGCTGACGGACGCTTCGTCCCACTCATCATCATTCACTCCGTGGATATGTCGTGGTTTTTCATAAAATATACTATAATAGCTACCTCAAAAACAAGATACTCGCAAGACCCTCGTATATATCAGCTCACACTGATCACCGCAAAAAGGTTGGAATTCTATTATGGCATACTAAATGTTTTCATGACTCATTCATACCCAGAGCTTGTGTCACTTGGAATGGCCTCCCCCTTAACATCGCTGACATAACTGATATTAATTTGTTCCATATAACAATTGCTAATTTGTGATTATATTTATGTTTGTTACTGCTAGCATATTTTTTTCTCATTATCAAAATTGTTCCATTGTACTCCCGCTGACTATACTTCTCTATATTGGTCTTGATGTGAGTTTTTACCGTCCACTTTGTAGTTTCTTTTTCCTTCATGCTATGATGTTTTTTTTCTGTATTCTTATGTATCCCCACTCCCCTCTGTAATGCATTCGCGCACTGAGGGTACAATAAATAAGTAAATAAATAAATAAATAAATAAATAAATAAATAAATGCAACTCTTTTCTGTATCACTTGGTGTACAAATTTACTTCACGCTTGGCTCATGCACATACCTTTGTTAATAAGTATGTTACTTATTTAATATCGTGGCTTTCTTTGAGTAACAAAAAGATACGAGTAACTAAATAGACTCCATTTTGTTCGACGTGTAATTTGAACATCCAGGCTGTTAACTGCTAAACCATCGTCCTGACCCAATTGTCATTGCGTGATTACACATAAGTTTTGATATAGGTTTTTAGGGCAAGTTTACCTGCAGTCGCGCATTCGTGGGGCCACCTTATCTATGTATAGTGACGTACTGAATGTGAGAGAATGAATAAATTAACGTCGTCAATCAATCAATCAATCATCATCATCATTAGCCTGACTACGTCCACTGCAGGACAAAGGCCTCTCTAATCTTCCGCCAGTCAACTCGATCCTGTGCTAGCTGCTGCCATGTTACACCCGCAAACTTCTTAATCTCATCTTCCCACCTAACCTTCGGTCTCCCCCTAACCCGCTTGCCTTCTCTGGGAATCCATTTAGTTACCCTTAATGACTAGCGGTTATCCTGTCTTCGCGCTACATGCCCGGCCCATTTCCATTTCCTCCTCTTGATTTCATCTATGATATCCTTAACCCCGGTTTGTTCCTTGATCCACTATGCTCTCTTCTTGTGTCTTAAGTTTACACCTACCATTTTCCTTTCCATTGCTCGCTGCGTCGTTCTCAATTTAGGCTGAACCCCTTTTGGAAGTTTCCAGGTCTCTGCTCCGTAGCTAAGTACCGTAGCTTATTTACAAGTAGGCGGTACAAAATGAAGGTGGACAGGTATAGCACTGATACACTGGTGCAGGTATACAGAAATATTGTTTCGGCTACGAACGTACACAAGTAGGCACCCTCAGCTGACGTGACCAGGCGCCTGTGCTCGCAGCCCTCATCGCTAATGACAAACACTGGTCTGCCATTGTCACGTTCGCTACCCCTCGGAGCGGAACCACGCCGGAGCAAGTCGCCGGCCATCAGTGGCAGCTTCATGGCGAAACCTATATAAATGTGTGCATTGTTGCACAAGTTAGGGTTCCCCGAAATTTTCCTCCTCCCTTGCTGTAAATGTGACTGTTGAGTTCGAATGGTGTTCGTGCATTGTGCTCATGAAGCTCGCCGTGGGGATTGGCTGCCACAGTGCTGCACGCTTCAAGCGAGACGCTCGGGGGCACCAATGCACGATGGGTGACGTGACGCCTACTTCGGGGAAGAAGGTTGAAATGGCTCGTTTAACAATGATCAATGACGTTGACGAGCTGGTGAACATAGCCGGTAACTGCCAAAGAACCCTCGCAACTACAACTTGCATCAAATACGTGGATGTCGTACTGGTCACAGATTTTTGATTGCCAATGTCGCCACGTCGAACACCGAATTAAGTGAGCCGCATTGACGTATGTGGTTAGGAAACTTGTGAGGTGAAGGAGAAGGAATAAACGTTTATTTTTCGAAACGGTGTAGCGGTTCAGGTTCCGCGACCACCTTAGGTGGGAGGTCTTCTCATTCCAAGAACCCTCTGGCCTTCGGTGCCTCCTCGACCCAGGCGACGAGATGTCGTTGTTGGTCCTGGTTCTCCAAAGCGAGCTTGGCCTCTCACGTTTTGAGAAGGTCGCAGGTATTCGGTGGAGGCGATAGATCTGTATTTTCGAGTGTCCTTGTGAGGCGAATAAAAAAAACTTCAGGCCTTCGAGGACCGCGCTGCACAGTCACAGCGAAAAGTGAAAAATTGGCCTTACAGCACCTTTCCTAAATACTCTTCGGGTAACAGCTACAAGCGCACTTACTGGGTACCCACTGCGTCATAAATACTCATAATTTTTGTGTAGTAGGCTGGCATTTGTCATGCTATTCTTCGTCATTCTTCGGAGAAGCGTGGTATCCTATAAACACTCGCAACAAATTTTGTGCGAATTTCGTGTTGCATTCAGTGGCTAACGACGTAGTGGGTATGAGTCACAGTGAATAGGTGATGATCAACTTTTTGTAGTGGGTTGCAGCATTGGATGACGCACTCGTTACGCAATTCGCATTGTATGACTCCTGGTTGTTCCTTTGCTGTTATAAAAAAATGCTTGATTACTAATATTGACGTGATTTCTTTCTCGACATCACTGAGCCTGCCTAAGGCCAGTTTGCAAACGTGTTCCAAGCAATATTGGGTGTAGTGCCGCGTACAAAATTCTAAAAAGTAATAGTTGACAGGAAAGAGGCGCTCCTGTCAACCACTTCTTCTGAGTAGTTTACAGGGCGCCTTTTCCTGTCAACAGTTGTTATAATTTTGTGCGCGGCACTACACCTAGTATTGCAATGAAATACCAACTGGCCTGCATAGACATCCTTGTACAGTGTAAAGCACCGGCGTGGCTCAGTGGCAATACTGCGCTGGCACGCAGGGGACCGTGTTCGAATCCCATTGTGTCCGTGGTGTTTTATATTTACTGACTTTTTTTTTCCTTATTTCGTGTGATAGTGGTTACGGATACCGGCGGTGGACAACTATATTCGCTGGACGCGAGCCGTGTTGTAATCTGATCACAGCTTTCGCTGAAAAAAAAATTGTGCGAATCTTGCTCTGCTTGCACTTGAAAGAGTCTGAAGACTGTTCTCGTTGCTTCTATCTTAGGCGTTAGCTGTGGGTTGTTTGTGCGTTGCTTCTAGATCACTGCTAGGGCGTGTTTCTACCACAATTCTCAGCGCAGGGTGTTTCGAGTTAAAGCACAAACAGCCAGAGACACGTCACGGCCACGTTGACGTCGGTCTGCAGCGTTTGTTTATCACGTCTCTCTCTCAGCGCTCGTTTTCCCGCCTAACAGAGCTGTTGCATCCCAGGACGAACCGATCGGCGCACATGATCTGGGAGCGAGGCTGAAGAGGAGGAAGAGAGTGATTGTGATCTCTTCTGTTCACCCCTCGTGGACCAGTGCTAGGCTTAAACAGCTCCACTGTTAAAAGAAGCGAGACAAGATATGAAAAAAAAAAAACAAACGGAAATATGTGGTGGTATTGCCAACACATAAAAGATACCTGAAGATGCGGCGTTGCCATCTGGTAATCTCAATTCCTTTCCTCGTAGTTTTTGTCGTGGCTAGCTGGGGCCAGGCCTCCAGGCTAACTAGGCGGATTATACCAAGCCTTCGAATTCGAACACCTGCTTTATATACTCGTTTGAAAAGCGCCCGATTTAGTGATGCATATATCCCGGAGTCTAGCTGATCGTTACAGTGGGGGCGCTTGTACTAAGCACGTATTGACCCGGCTGTATCTGACGTCACCTCCTAGTGTTCGTCTTGGGGGATTCAGGAGACTTGGTTTCACCGATATGGCAAGTTATTCTATTTCAACTTAGGTTGTTATATATACGCTGTCATGGCTGCTAGCGGTGCCTACCAGGTTTTCACTCACAGAAATACGCGATAAAGTGAACGGGAGGGTGACCTCCGCTCTAGCTCAGTGAATAGAGCATCGGACGCTTTATAAAAAGTTTTCAGGTCCGGCCCCTGCCGGTGGCGAAGTGGCGTTTTAGTCCAGTATATTTCTCTGTGATTTATGTATGCTGCAGTTACACTACAAATAATGTTCCCCACCGTGCTCGACTGCTGACCCGAAGGTCGATCCCGGCATTTCGAAGGAGGTCAAATGCTATAGTGTCGGTAAACACTAAAGAACTCAAAATGGTCAGAATTTTCGGAGCCCTCCACTACGGCGTCTTTTGGTATCATACCATAGACTACAGCTTCATAGATTATTATTATTATTATTATTATTATTATTATTATTATTATTATTATTATTATTATTATTATTATTATTATTATTATTATTATTATTATTAATAAACGTTCGTTGTCTGCGTTTAGCGAAGGGACGAGCCCTCGGTTCACTGTCGTGCGTGCGGTATACACGGGGTGCAAGCCGTGACCAGTCGTCGTGGCGCCATTCCAATTTCGTGCTTTGCTAAACAGACCTTTGTGGGCTCTCGGTAGAGCAGGGCGTTTTGTAAGCAGAACAAGCCATTGATGCATAAGGCCGGGCAGCAGCAGCCATTGACGGTGGCGACCAGCGCCACAAGAGCAGCGCGTGGGAGGATCCACAAAACGGCAGAGGATCATTATACGTTTCCGCTGGCTGAGTTTCGGTGAACGCCTCTCCCCTCCCGATCGCAGGAAACCTGGACGCCAGCGGCTCGGAACAACAAACGATTTCAGGGGGGAGCCCAAACGAGCACTCAAAAGGACAACTCCGATTAACTTAGGTGCAGCGTGCTCCAAAGCTGTAGTGATCTGCGGAGTCAGCTCATCGGTGACGTGGCTTTAGCAGTTGCTTTGTTCTTGCTTTGAATTCTGATGTATCGCGTGTGAAGGATCGAGTCGTTTTCGTCCGTATATCGGATTCTGCTTGCTTGACAAAAGAAATACTTTTTTTTTTAAGGGCTGGCTCCGTCGCATGTCAGAAGGGGCTCCTCTGGCAACTCGAGAGCTGCGCTTTTCACTGAAAATGATGATCAGTTAGGTAACGCAGAAAAGAACCATTGCCACTTCGTAAGATCAGCGCTTGCTCCATTACAATGAACTCTACTCGAAGGACAGAGAGAGAGAGTGTGCGTGTGTGTGTGTGTGTGTGTGTGTGTGTGTTTCCTAATTTGGGGTGGCTTCACTTTGTTGAAGGATGTGTACCGTTCGCAACTCATCAACGGTCACCGACGAAGGTGTACTGGTAGGGAGGTCTCTACTATTGTACATTATACCTCGTAGTAGGTGTCATTACACTTACAACACGATCATGTTATGGCCGAATGAATATTTCTTTCTTCAGTCTTATATCGTTCAAGTAATTTCATGTTTGCACATCGCTGTCTTCTCTAAGAATGTAATCACTCAAGAGAACTGTTCCGATTTCGAGCGTGCGTTTTCTTTGCTGCTGCAAGTTTTCTCATAACTTGCCGGTGATTTCGGGTGCGCTAGTAATCGACCGCGATGGCCATTCGATTGGTGGCAATGTAATCAATGCTCACTTTAAGCACCACTTTCACAGGAAGTGAAGAAGATCAGTCTCAGGTAGGAACATTAGTATCTATGTGCGATCTCTCTCTTTTTTTGTATTTACTTTAGTTTTTTTCTTGTTTTACCTTCAGTGTGTCTATTATTCATACCATTTTTCTCCGTAGGGCCACGCCGTTCTTAGATTATATACACGCGTGGTGGTGAAAGTTACTGAGAGTCATCGTACGTGTCACGCTTATTTTTCCAGAGCGAGAAAGGCTGTGCAAAGTTTGCGCGCTAATACTAGGCTGAGTAATGCTGGCTTGTGCACTCTCTGAAAAATGTTGTAAAAACCTAGTAACTTAGGCATTTACTTCCCCATGAACACGTTTAGTTCCTTGCGCAAACGTTTGCTTACTTCAAGCGTCGTAAATATTGTCTTTACTGGCAAGTTACCGAATCAGGGATAACAGAGGTTACTACTTGTGTATGTTTTGAGTTAGCAAAACGTAACTACCCATATCAGCTGCGATATGTTTTGCTGTAATTGTGATGGTATTATGAAATCTTTAGCGCAAATACGATTTTAATAATTGCAAAACAATCTTATGATACGCCATGGCACGTGTATGTGCCAGCAGCAAACTATAAAAATCCGGGTGTAAAACATCGAAAGCTAGTGTAGATTGATTATTAGCTCTTCTGTACAAGATGGGCTAACCCACAGTAGAGTTGATGATTGATTAATATGTGGGGTTCAACGTCCCCAAACCACCATATGATTATGAGAGATGCCTTAGTGGAGAGCTCCGGAAATTTTGACCACCTGCAGGGGGTTCTTTAACGTGCACCCAAATCTGAGCACATGGGCCTACAGCATTTTCGCCTCCAAAGCAGGGTTATGTATATGATATTTCCGTTAGCTCGCTGTTACAGCGAGTGCCTTGCGAGTGCCTTGGTATTCTGTACGTGTCTATGTGCGTTAATTGGTATACTTAATTATCAGAAGATGTCGTTGTGGTGGTTATTTACAAGGTTGATCACATGAAGATGTAGTATTATACGTTCTGACTTTCTTTTTTTTTTATTTGAACTTGCGAGAGTTGTATTAAGGTACTACTGTGTATTACTACTTCCTTGTAGGTAGTAGCCCTAAGCAGTAAGTGTCCTTGTAGTAAAGGTACTAACTTCGCAATTACTGCGTGACGTTCCGACGTGAGGAGTGAATATTATGACAAAAGTTTACCACCTTAATGTTAGTAAGTACTACTACTACTTTTCTCAACAGTACACAGTTCATCTCAAGGCAAATGTCAGTGGAATAACGACATAAAAAACGAAGTATGGTTTGCCTCATCGCAAACGGACGCACCGGCTCAAGTCGACTGCTCTTCACCACTGACTGCTTCCAGGCGGTTGTCATATTCTGGAGCAGACAAATGGACCGTGCACTCAACTGTGCGGCCATGACAGAACACTCCGTGTGGCGAGTAAACCCCGACAGCGCAATTGCCCGTAGCCCGGGGACTTTCGGGACAGACTGCGCCGGTGGAGACAGTCCGGCCTCACTAATGGCCGCGCAACCGAGGCATTACACGGACCAAATGGCAGCGGTGTGTGCGCGAGCGGCCGAGCGGAACGTTTTGCGGACGAAAGGCGCATCCTGGGATGCCCGCTTTGAACGGATATTCTTGGCTTAGGAACCATCCGAGTGGCCCTGGTGCACTGGACGCCATGCCGGCCATGCAACCGTCCTGCTGTGCTATTACACGACCACAGCGCCAGGGTGCCTGCGCGCTTCATTTCGTCAATGTTCCTCGTGCGGCATTTTCAAGGGCAAACTGGAAATGTACAAGTATCAAGCCCCGAGATTTCTCATTGGTGTGGTTTTATTGATGGCTTTCTATTTATTTGTTTACAGGATACCTGCGTTGCCTCAAAGACATTATTGCAGGAGAGGCAGCCTTAGGACAACATCCTACATGTTTTACCCTTGTAGGAAACGAAATATATAAAGCTGACGTTAAAAAGAATCAAGTGAAAAAGACAGTAAGTTACATTTGCAAGGGCAACAGGAAGCTCAAATGAAATAATGATTATCAGATATTGTTGTGAACGCAATCGGGGAATCAAAATTATTATCTGATACAGTAGCGTAGTCTTCCGGTAACAAGTTCCAATATTGTATCTTGTGGGAAAAAATGCTTCGAAAAGTGGTTTGTATCACAACCGTATGCGTGTACTTTCTTGGAGTAGACATGCTTAGTCGAAACGTAGGGTGGTTCTGGCAGGTAAGGTTGCGGTATGCACTGCCTGCCGCAAGGAAGATGTCTTTACGGATGACGGGGAACTCGGGTACCGAGTCGATCTCTAAGACTGAAGTGTTTGTTTGTGTTCCGGTGCAAATCTTGGAAGAAGTGCAATATAACAGCGGTGGGTACAGAACGAGTACTTTCAAAAATAAATAAATAACGTGGAAGCTGTATAATAGCCATATAAAAACCCCATTATTATATAAAAAACCCATAAATATCGATGGCTAATGCGACTTAAGCGCAAGTTTTTGCATAGCTGCCAGCTGTAAATGAACGAAGCACCCATAGCGTTTTGTAAAAATCAGCCTCCTCAGTTTTCACACTTCATTGACGTTGTTATCGACGCCATCATCTTACACTAGATGTGGTTTCGAAAACTAAGAATGCTTCACGAGATTTTACAGTAACAATGATGAACTCCACATTTACTTACATATTTATTTATTTGTTTACTTCAATAAGTACCACTGTTATTACCTTCCACGTTCGATATGGCGTCCTTTGACGGCTTTCTAGAGGAGTTTTACGGTAGGGGAAGAACTATAGCTTGCAAACTTATTATGAAGTTGCGTTCTAGTAGCAGCGCGACAACAGCAGGAAAAGACAAAAAGGACAGGAAAGAGAACTGATTGTCAACTGGACTTTATTTAAGGGACTACGACCACTTTTATACAGAGTGCAAGAACAGTGCCCATGCGCAACGACACATCTGTGACTATTACAAAGTAATCTGAACTGGTAAAAGAATACTCTATCTCGGAAAGGAGAAGGGATGAAGTACTGATGCATTGATCAGTGGCCTTTATGATAAAAATGTTTCTATAATCTCTCTTTCATACTTCGTTCTTGCTGTTTTAAAAAACGGTGTTTTATGGAACATAGGGCTGCACTTACATTCTTTGCAGTGTACGGCCATGAGACTATCATAGCCATCATTGACATTTAAATATTGCTTTCTTGCTCGGTCATTGAAGCATTGCCCTTCCTTTCGATAGTGGGTATTCAAAATTAGTAAAAAGAGGAATTCCCACCTCGTGTATTCAGGCTGCCCGTCAGAACTCATGTGACCAAAAGGGTGAGGTCAACCTTGAAAACCAGATTAGAACACTAAAGGATGCTATATATCCCCACAGCATCATCACACTCGTTTGCAAAACCCTTCTGCAAAAAGTAAAGCTTAACAAAACAAGACCAAAACAAAAACAGAATG
Source organism: Rhipicephalus microplus (assembly GCF_043290135.1). Taxonomy (NCBI): domain Eukaryota; kingdom Metazoa; phylum Arthropoda; class Arachnida; order Ixodida; family Ixodidae; genus Rhipicephalus; species Rhipicephalus microplus. The sequence goes on from NC_134707.1 coordinate 2,722,967, forward strand.
ACCAAAGATGTTTGCATGTTATACCCGTACATACATAAAGTATCTCGCAATTTAAAGAAAACAGTGAGCAGATATATTAACTTGTGGTTTTCTGCCCCTTGCATGCTTTCAAAAGTGTGTGTACTAAATGACAACAGGAGTAAATCTTGCACCATTCGTCACGAGAGTAGGTTTACTGGATGCCAATCTAATGTTGTTTATGAGATACCGTTTACAAGTGAAAAAGTAAACATACAAGACAAACTGGGCAATGCTTCAGTGACCGTTCAATGACCAAATGTTAAGAACGGCTATGCTAGTCTCATGGCCGTACACTGCAAAGAATGTAAGTGCTGTCCTATGTTCCATAAGACACGGCTTTTGAAAAAAAAAAAGCAAGGAAGAAGTATGAAAGAGAGATTACAGAAGCATTTTTTTATCAGGAAGGCCAAGGATCAATGCATCAGTACTTCATTACTTCTTCATTCCGAGAGAGTGTATTCTTTTTTCAGCTAAGATTACTTTGTCATGGCCACACATGTGTCGTCGCGCATAAGCACTGCACTCTGTATGGAAGCGGTCGTTGCCCCTTCGATAAAATTAAGTTGACCGTCCGTGCTCTTTCCTGTCCTTTTCGTCTCTTCCTGCTGTTGTCGCGCTGTTACTATAACCCAACCACGATGAACTCACTCGCCCAAATTAAGCTAGCGTTATTACGAAGGTGTGTTTTACAGTCTTGAAAGCATGTCTGCAAGCCCCGCTATAGCATGACGATAGTTATAGCGCGAGAACAAAACGACGACACAGAGACAAGAAGAACACGAAAGACACGAGCGCTTCCTTCTTGTCTCTGTGTCGTCGTTTTGTTCTCGCGCTATAACTATCGTCATGCCATACCAACTAGCCCAAGCTGCCACACTCCGCTATCTGGAACACTCGCGTAGATTTCTTGCCTGAATATCTGTACTCTTTCAGCACGCTGGCGTTCATACACCAATGTTCAAGTTAGAAATGATCCGGGTCCTTTTTTCCTATGTCTGCTAATGCATTATTTCTCTTGAGTTGAACACGAATTGACGGGCCGCTTAGTTCGACGTAAGTAAATCATCCTTTGTGGCGTATGTTTTGACTCCTTGGGTCCTTCTTCGATTACATTCACGTTTGCGAAATTGGACGGGGTTGTAGTGGAAGATCTATTTATGCTGATAGCCTCGTAAGCGCAGAAGCCAGCAGATGACGCCCACTGCGGCTTCTATAAACCACCGTGGCTACAACGGGTGGGCTCATTTACAACCCGTCCTCCCTTTCGGCAGAAGCCGTGCGCGTCTCCTTTCTCGACGGGGGTGCTCACTGGAGCGCGTCGCCGAATGAGTCAGTGGTGGTTAGCGATAGCCCGTTCGTTCCGCTCGTTGCGCATTTATGGGCGAGCCAGGACCGTTTGTCTTTCGACTTCGCCCGGTTGACATCGCGGAGAGAACTGCCCACTGCACCTGGCTTTCGACCTCCGCATCGAAGTTGAAGCGCGTACAGTTGGGAAGATATTCTATCTACACGACATCATGAGCGTCGAGCTTGTATAATATGGAGCTTTTTTTGCTTTGTTCCATTACTTGTGCATTACAAAATGTAATGTTGAGCCGGTGCCAAATCTTTAGGAGCCACCAGCATCCCGGAACAAATGACGTACTTCCCTAACCAGGAATGACTACAGCGCAGGAACGTAGTCTGGAACATGATCTTCGGCACCTATAGAGTAAACACCTCATAATACTCGAAAAGTATTATTGTGTTTATCACCACATAATATTTCTCTCGGGAGGTCGAATTAACACTCCCGTTTCACCGGCTTGAATACTAATGAGGCGCTAACCCTGCCTATGCTAGACCCTGCACATCGCAGACGCACCAGGACACAGTGCCTGCGCCTTTTCTTGTATTCTTTGAATAGGCGGAGGAGCTCTTTCCGAAGCTCTTCTACAAGCGGTAGTTAATGGCGTCAGGTGATGATCGATGTTTGGACAAGGCAAGTATAGCTTACAGCAGCGTTCCATAGAAACAGTCTACGCGTGACGTGGGATCAAATAGTGCTTGAGCTTTGGAACTCTTCTATCTGAGCTCGTCTCGCCAGCAGTCGTTTGGCTGAAGGTGTCGCCGATGTCGATCTATAGCTGTACTGCCAGTGAAGAACGAGGAATGGGTAGCGTTCACGAAACGCAACATGTACGACAAAAGCTTCCTGGAAATGCTGCAGAGCCGTAAATTATATTCACCATCTTGTCCAGTCGCTACTAAAAAGAAAACAGGAAAGACGGAAAATATATTGACCAGTTTACGATACAGTATACCTCAAAGAAACGACTTACACGAACTCGTGGCTATAGTGCAATAACAAAGGTATTGCTCATAATTTAGGTAATGTAGGCAAACCGAGTCGAATATAGCGATGACATTCCTGCTTTCATTCGCCCAAATACATTTCCTTACGGGCGTCTTTCGAAACGCAAATTATTGCACAGGTGCCTCTTCTGTTGAGGCCTCGCAATTCTTTGCGGGTTCGTGCATTCGGCCTGGAGAGGCTACACTTTGTTCGATCACTTTAAGGCGAACATGTAGGCCGGACTAAGCGATTTGTAGTGAAGATCTAACTTCAATAGTATGTGTGGGCCTAACCAGCGGATGTCTTCAATACACCTTGCATAGACCCTGTGGCGATCGACAGCGTTAAAGGGGTACTGACAAAATATTTCGTGGTTGAGATAGCCGGCGGGGTCGATTCTCGTGAGCATTCGTATATCATCTGCAAAATTTCAACAACGAATATATATAGTCTAAAAGGCATTTAAAATTAATTTTGAAGTTTGCGGGAGCGTGGTGACTGTCCTCGCGTCACCACGCTGCAGTCAATAAAACAAGAGGTTGTCATAGCCGCCGTTTTTCTTTTTCGCATTTGTTCTCGCAGGCTATGCTTCTCGGCGGCTATAGTGTGATATGGCTGATTGGGCGGGCTGGTGATACGTGATAGTTTGAAATAAGAGCGCGCTACTTAGACACGGAAAACACAGGGACAAGCGCTTATTATACCAACTGAAAGTTTTTTTCGGAAAGCTATGAAATATAGATGAACAAATGAAACAGTGTGCTAGTGTGAGTGTGTGGCCATGGCGCACGCTTTGAATGTTTTGTGTTTTGCGACGCTGGAAAAAGTGCGGACCGTGCGGAAGTGTGTCGCAGTTCTGTGTGCTGACGTGGTCGAGAGCTGTACACTCTAGGTGGCGATATAGTTGCACCCGGCGGCTTCTCGTTTTTGGAGCTCTCTCAAACCGAAACGGGATGATAATCAGTGGCGTGTAATTAATTATCTATCGCATTGTAGCAAACGATGTGTCGTGTTGTGACTAACAGGCCCCCAGCATCACATTGCAGCAGAAAAACGCGAGGTCAATGAGTCAGTACTCCTTATAGCAGTAGTGCGAATCACCACTCCACGCGTTCAGTTACGCGGTCATCGGATTGCGCGACCGGTGTTACTCGTGTCTCCGGGCAAAGTTATTATTCACACCAAGCGTTTGGGCGTTGATTGTTCTATTTAAAACAATCAGGCGAAACAATTCGTTGACTACCGAAGCAATGCTGTGTATGGGATTCACATCACTTGCAGGCAGTGCTACATTCGCTACAGCGGCCGATGGTATCAATGAAACATTACGAGAACGTGCGTACTTCCGAAAGCACATCTGATCAATTATCTTGCAGAGTCACTGCAATATATGTTAATGTGAACCAGTCTTTAAAAATCGAAAACTACCAGACTTTTACGCCGAGCCAGAGCCAAGTCTCTGAAGCCTTCTGCATTCAAAAATTGGAGAATGTTTTTTCTTTCGCTTTGCCAAAATGAAATGATGTACCTATCAAAACAGCCTCTTAGCATTGTATACGATAACTTCTTGTTCCTTGATATGTATGCTTGTTTTGTGGTTTTTTTTTTCATTTATATACTGACGTATACGAAAACAAAATGAATATAGTTGTTAATATGTAGAATACCGTCGAAAACACGGCAGCTCTTTTCGAGCGTTTGACAACTTTCTTGCAGTGTGGGGCATGCGTAGAAAGCGGTGCTCATTTGTAGCTACAAACTATAAAGTATTGTGCTGAATGGTGGTCTTACTGCAAGTACGACTGAGCTTCCATTTTCGGGAGTTATCTGTGGTGGCTTGCCACCAGAATTTATCCGAACGCTTACAATACATATTTATAGAAGGCTAATGTTTTGTTGTTGTTGTTTTCTAAACTGTTTGTGTCTTGATAGTGGCTTTATTTACTGCGCGGTATATTCCATAGATGTGAATGAGTTTCCCGCAAGAAGTTGTGGCTTTGGAGGAAGGGCGGAATGACGCCTTCGCGTCCTTATTCAAAATTTAAGCCTCGCGAAGCCGGAACAACGACGACAAATCGAGAAGCCCTTTGTGGAGATAGCTTTGTTGAGCCGTCGTACACACTGCAACAGCTGCTTCGCGAGCATTGCACAGAAAGTGGCCGCACAGAGGTGTGCGACCTACGCGCTATACTGAGAAGAATCATTACGATCGGGCTGACTGTCCCCGGGGAGAAACGGGGCCTTTTGTTTCCGCTTGCATGTGCCGCGGGGCTGTTTAGACGCGCAGGCGTCACTTTTAATTAACCCGCCGGTTTTCCCACCCTCTCTCTTATTTGTTGTCTCTTCCCCGGCTGCAGTCGCATCCGCTAATTCCAGGCCGGGCCGCTGTCGTCCTGGGCAGCGCGTCGTTTGGCGTCTCGCCTCGGTGTTCCTGACTTCTTACGTCTCATTACCCGGATGTTTGTGTCCCCGGAGACTCGGATGTATGAGAAGCCTTTTCACCCGTTCACTTTTCCTTGCTGCTCGGAGTTCTCCTCGTTTGTCCTATACAAACGTTCTGCGGAGCATTTGGCATTCCGTAGCATTAGCGCGGCGTTTTTCTTGTTTATTAGCTGCTGCAAAATCCTCTGGCTTCCCTCTTCGGAGAGCATTGTGCATGTCTCCAGAAGCGATTTAGAGACTTTACGCAACAAGAGCAACCTGAATAGTTGATAGTTTGGCGCTCTTTTCGGTCGCTAATTAATTTATTATTTTTCTAAACACTAGCCACAGACTTCAGTGAAAACATGCTCTGTGACCACGAGGGTTCGATGCGCCGTCACGACGGCCCTATTTAGGTAAAGGTCGAATTCGAGAGATTGCCCGCGTATTCGTGTGTCTAGAAATTGGTAAATTCCATTTGTTGCCTTGAACAATAAGGCTGCATTTCGCCAGTTTAACGCAACTGCACTCGTGCAGGAGCTTAGGTCATGATTCGCATGCTTGAAAAAAATAAATGTTGAAGGCGCAGTAAGGGCAGGGGAAACGCAGGGATCGCGCAACAAGCCATGCCGGCACGATCCAGTGTTCAGTAGCTCCATCCACTGCAAACCCACTTTTTTATATTATGCGAAGGTGCTAATACTAGAATAAACATTTTAGACGATATTATTACCCGTAATGTAAAGAAGTAATCTAGCGTTTTCGAAGAGGCGAGCTTCAAAATTACAGATTGACGGGCTATTTAGTAGAGTGCAGAACAGTGTCGCGAAGAATCATACGGGCTACAACAGGAAGCGTTGTTCTCCGTCTTTATCGGTTGTCGTTAGTGTGACCCATTGCGCTACTGTTCGGAGCTTTAAAGAGGCGGATCCCGTGTAGTGCTGAGTATTACGTTTAGTGGCGCATGTGCCTGCTCCGTAGCGGAGATATCCTGAGCTTTAAACTTCAAAATCAACGTCATAAAAAAAAGGCCTGTTTGACGCCTTGCATGCCCAGATAACCGAGGGCTGACCGCTTGCTACTACAGCTATAGCCAGGCTCATTATTCGGAGCGTTCAAATCCTCACTCATTACCACCGTGAAGTTTTTCGCATTTTCTTCGTTTATATAAACACAAGCGCTCATGCAAATAGACTCTCGAACATACGCAAAGGAAAGAAGGATCTGCCACCCTCCCCAGAAGCAATTTCTGAATGTGCCCCTGATACGCGTTGAAAATGATCGAGAGAATTTCCGCCTTAGTCGTTGCCTGTTAAAGAAATATTAGGCGCACACAAAATAAAGACACGCTGCCATCGTATGTAGCTCTTACCTCCAAAAAAAAAATAACTGACAACTACCTGATTGTAGCACGAATCCGCTAGAGAATCGATGCGGATTTCTCACAAATAGAGCCTTTCGGTGGCCGAAAATTTGTTCTAGCCCAGGGGTCGAACCCGGAAGCAACATCCTTCTGGGGTGATTGTTCTACCGACGCAGCTAACCGCGGAAAGCTATGGTGGTTGTCATTGCGAGGTTGAATGTATTGGCAACTAGAAGTGCTTGGACACATATTATGGCAAATCAGATGGCAAAAAAGTTAAGAAAGGAAAGTTGACAACTCTTCTGCTTTATCTGTTACCTTTCTCATTCCTTCTACCACCTTGCGGGGTCACGCAGAAATGGTTTGTTCGTGGTAAAATATCTTAAAAATAATCACGTTGCAGAAGATTTCTTTACTTTTCTTTATGTGTATGGTAGACTTGCGATAATGTGCAAGTGCGCTTCCCTACAACTGGCCCAACTAATGGTGGCTCCTGTCGCTCCGAAAGAGGAGACCAGGTCTATAGTTCCTTGTGCTAGGGCTTGTCTTTCATGCGAGTTCATGGGAAAAGAGGCGAGTCTGCATTTTCCAAGCCATCTACCGCAAGCAAGCGCCGCTTCAACACACTGTTTACAATAAGCGACCAACCACCACTAGTTAGGCAAACTGTATAGCAGGAAAGCTAGCTTTACAATTACAAAAAAAAAGGTGTATACATAAGTAGACATGATAGATGTGTTAACTAGAAATAAATATACAGGCTACTTTTCGATGGCTGAAGGTAACGTCGGAATTCTTAATCAGAGACAGAACAAAACGCTCAAAGATTACGCGCGTTAGGAAAGCACGGGCCTATTTTTTTTTTTCTAAGTAAATGCGCTCGACTATGACGTCGACGGAAGGAAGTACTGAGCACTGCGAATTACTGCATGGGGAATCGTGGCTAAATCCTCGTGATAAGTAAATCGTTCTCGAGTTTTTAAAAGATGATCATATTGCTCTATCAAGATGAAAAGTTAATGCGACCTGAGACGTCTGTCTTCCTGATGTAGTAGGGTGCTAACGCGGGCTTGTTGCTACGTGCTAAACTTTGGAAAGGCAGCACTATCACGGGACGTTGAAAAAGCGACAATGCCTACAGGCGTTGACAATATCGCCGCCTGGTCGTGTTTCTTGTTCGCATATCCCCACTTGAATCCTTATATGAAGAAACGTTCTAAACATCCTCTGTGCATCTTCGTATAAAAGTGAAAGTTGGCACGTCTGTGCGGAAAAAAAAAGCCTAAATTGAAACACTGGTCATTGGTGCGTCGCCTGCTTATGACAGTAAACACGCTTTCCTAGGCGCTACACATGCATTAGGCTTAACAGTTCTAGCTATTACAAGCCCCTGCAGAATCCCATTGCACGGTTTGCTTTGCTCTGGAGCCTCGTCGAAGGCCAAAAGGGCACCGATCCACGGTGTCGTTCATCGGAATCAACAAACTTCGAGAACAAGCCCACTTTCTTCTCGTCGCCACGGGTAACGTCTCTGAGCTGCAACCGAAGGGGGAACCCAAAGGTTCATTTCCCCGACCGACGTGGAGGCCCAACGTGACTCTGCCTTACGTGAACGAACCGGCAACGGTGAAGGAAGAAAGCAAAACGCCGTAGGAGTGGCTCTGCTGTCTTCAAGGTGTTCCCCGAGCACTGGTTTGAAGCTGTGGACGTGCCGCGCACACGAAACGGGCCGCCGCCGTCCTAACGAACTCGGCAGCCGGTCTTCTTCGCCATTGCCTGCTTTTTCTGCGTCTGCAGCGTATCGCAGCTAGTTCGGCAGCGCCCGTCTCCTGCTTTGCTCTTTGTTGTTGTTGTTGTTGTTGTTGGATCTCCCCATAGTGTTTCTCTGCTTGTCCGCTGGTCATCGACAGAAGGAAGGCGCGACACAGCTTGGTTGCACTCTTTTTATCACTATGTAACATTTCGCTCCCTCCTAATTCAGCTTGTTACGTAGTTCGTCATCACTCTGGAACGGATCTTCCAACCTGCTCTAGGTGGGTTGGCTTACACCGGTGGCCAGACTGCAGGTCATCTGCAGGGGCCACCGGCAAAAACGTTATCTGCCTTGTTATTCTGCGCCTCGCTTCGAGTATCCCCGTATTCACACATTCTTGCGTGCTTTGTTGTATTTGGGGATCTTAGCGATAGTCCTTGCCTCCTACGGCATGACCTTCGCGACTAACCACCAACAACCATTGATATTCTATTTGAAGGTTCTTCATGACGTCGGATATTGCTGTTATGAAAACTTGAATGCGCCATGAAGTGATCACCCATCAAATTGTGGTTTTCGGTGAAAAATAGGAGTGGAGGTGCTATATATGGTGCATTTGTGCATATATGAAAAATGGACTGTCTCGGAAAGAACATTTCTTCGGAAAATGAGCCCTAGAAGAATCAGCGTATAAACCTCGCCTGCCGCCAAGGACCGCCACTTTTTCATGGCGTGTGGGACGTATATAGTGTGCTTATTTCAAACATTTATATACTTGAATTTCAGCTGCCGCAAATCGTTCAATTTTCGGTGCCGAAGAAAGCTGTAGCTCCATTATACACGCAGTTCACCAGGAAATTAAACTGTTGGCTGGAATAGACGCGCGCAGAGCAAGGGGCTTCTTACATCAAAGCTTGCGTGTGCGCCAGTGTTGTCAGGCTTTGGCACCACTCTCTTGTTTATGGAAATATTCGTTATAAATTCAACTGTCCACCAAATGCGTCGAAATTGCGCCAGCTTATTTGCAAACACCCAAAAATTAACCCACATAACAGATTGTAAGTAAAAATTGGGTGTAATGGTCCCTTCAAGGCGTTGTTTCAGCGCTTTTGTAGGCGTCTTTCTCTGTCTCGTCTTTCGTTTTTCGCGCTGTTTCCCTCCAATATGTCGTACCAACAAGTCCAGCAGCAACTTTGGAAAGTTTCCTCATTTCTGGCTCACCAAGTTTCTTTTCAAAGTAGGACACGGTGCTTTGCTATCATGCAAAATGAATTTATCGAGTTCATTTTTAATTTAGCGTTTCTTTTGAGTGTGTTGCAAGCTTATCGGAGGGATGTGGTCAGTATTAGCGTAATCATTCTGTCTTCTTGTACCCGAACTTCATATTTCTGTTTTTCCCCTGTGTTGTGCTTACTTCTTCGCTTAGTAATTAACTGTAACTGTGATTTGCCTCCAAGCAGGATAGCGCTGCCTTCTCGGTCAAGTTTAATGTTATAGATTTGGGTGCACGTTAAAGAACCCCAGGTGGTCTAAATTTCCGGAGCCCTCCACTACGGCGTCTCTCATAATCACATAGTGGTTTTGGGACGTTAGACCCCACAAATCAATCAATCAAGTTTAATGTTATGGCTCAGCGCAGGAATATTATTGTGGCGTTATGGACCGTTCCTTGTTAAGAAGCCATGTACTTCCAGAAGTGAGGAATTCACGTTTAGCAGCAACTTTGAATGGTTTAATGATGAACTAGGTTGCGCCATGCTTTTAGAAGAAGCAGCGCTGAGAAGGACACAAAACACGCACACATATAGATTAAACGCAAGCACAAGCGACTAAATGACGACTTAATTTCGAGAGACCCGATATGAGGACACGTACATGCGCGCAAATAAAGTGATCCGCGAAGCTCGAGCTTTCCTGCCCAATAAATGGCTCCGACTTGAAAGCAGTGTCTTCCGGGCTGCGCGGTGAATAGCGAAGCTGTTTGAGCTGCCGGTAACTTGTGGTACGTCGTGCGAAAATCGTCAGCAGGAATTGGGCAAGACCTGATAATGAGTACACAAGCTGCGAGCGCCGAACGAAAACACGGGAAACACATAAAAGAGAAAGTATAGAAGAAAGAGAGCAGAGAAAAAGAGCCATAGAAAGAAAGGGTGAAGTGGAGCAAATAAAGGCATATAAAGAGAAATAAAAACATAGAAAGGGAGAAAAACAGGCACGAAAGATTAGAAAGAAACAGTGAGCAAGACGGAGAACGATATAGAATGAAAGAGAGAGTGATAAATAGAGAGGTAATAAATAGAAAGAGATTGCAGATTGGCAAAGAGAAAAAAATAAATAGAAGGAAACTGAAAAAAAAAAGGAAATTGTCAGCAGGCAGATACAACAAAAACGAAATACAAGAAGCAGAGAAAGGAAGAGAAAAAAAAAATAATGAGAAGGCCACCCAGCTCCGCCGTTCCTTCTTGTTTGACACCAATAATGCGATACTGTCGTTTTTTTTTATCAACTAGGGACATTTTTCTCTGCACACTTCAGGTTATCACTCTGTATCACGTGTTTGTAAAGTGCACCATATTCTATAGGCTTTTTGTAGTTATAGCTTATGAAATGAGAATTGAGGGATGCTTAGTAAAGCTGGAAAAGAGTGCAGCAGATCGCAAGCATTGATGCTCTCTGAAAGACGGTGTCTTGCCTTTTCATTTTACTTATAGTGAAACGAGTAGCGAGTAATGCAACATTTTATCTTCCAAGCACTTCTGGTTTTCCTAATATTCACCAAAAGAGTGGAAAAAATAAAACTGGTACGAAACCGATAGTTCTGGTTCAAGTTAAGAGCTATGTAGAATACGTAACTTTAATCTCTATCAAAATATATCACAAGGCACGTATTACGCATAAACAATAATCTCGCATTATCACACGAGAACACCTTATCACATCATGACGTCACAATAATTGTGGCAGGACGTCAGACGACGTCATGGCATCGCAGTGTCCTTGTGCTCTCCATTGGGTGGCGAATAGCGTTTGGTGTGTACAACACTTTCAAAGAGCTTGCGACAGCAACACTTGTTTCGCAGAAGGAATGACTAAGCCTTACGAATGTTTGCAGAGAAATCCTCACTCTCTTAGGATACCCTACTAGAACACAATACAACCGGGAGAACATTACTACCATCATGGTAGTAATGTTCTCCCTAGCCGGGCTAGGCATGTTTCCCTAGTGGGGCTAGGGAAACATGCCTTTTATGGGCTAGGGAAACATGCCTGGTTATGTGTTGGCATGTTTCCCTAGCCGGACTAGGGAAACATGCCAACACATAACCGTCTGCCCCATTTCGCGAAACATGAGCGAATCGTACCACGGGGCCAGAAGACAGGCTAGAGCTCGCCAGCTTTAAAAAATTTTGGCGAAAGTCACGAGGTAGTCTACAGCGATGCCGCTTAGTCAAACGATAGCTGCGTGATAGTAGCAGTTCAACCAATGCCGCATACCGCTAAAACTGTCGCAGCGTCAATTAAAACAGCCAGTGCAGTGACGGCGGAGGCGGTGGCGATTGCGCTAGCTATTCGAACTTAAGAGGCAGAGATTACCTCCGCATCAACATTGTCTGATCCGCAGAAAGCCTGCAGAATGTTTCTCCGTGGTGGACTACGGAATGTTGCCGTGAGAATACTAGGTGATAGGCTGATACAGGACCTTACCATGATTTGATGCCCAAGCCACGAGGGTATCTCGGGTAATGAGCTGGCGCAGTTTCGCTCGTGATTCGAGCAACCGAGCGAAGAACGACCACCAATAAGTAGTACGAACCTTGCACTGCATGCGATATACTCGAGCATCCACGTAAGATAAGACCACACAAATCGCTTAAAGTTGACGAAGCTCGCCAGCTTAGTTAACACCTATCCACGTTTGGAAAGGTGGCATCGCATAAACCCCGATGCATATGTAAACCAATGTCCGTAGTGCGAGTCGAGACTGACGTTGCAACACGTCACGTGGGACTGCCAGAGAAAGCATATGGAGGTACGGTCGCCTCTTATGCTCACGCTGTGTACTTGGGGAGCCTTGGGAGGCCGTCCTCGCGCTCCTGGATCAAGCCGGCAAGCTGCGGCGGCCACTGGTGTCCCGGAATGGGGAAACCACCCTGGACATTTGCACCTCCTCTCTTTTCATAAATAGGATGTTGCATATCTCTCTCAGAACCGCAGAGCGCGTGACCTCAAGAGAAGGAAGTGAAGATGGCGCTTGGCACGTGAAGCCACGGCTTTCATCTTATCGAGGGCACATTTTTTCTGAGTAGAGAAAGAAGGCTTTCGCCATCGATTCGTCGTAGGCAAGTGTACAGGGGACCCTGTGTGTTCTAGATGCAAGACACGTGTGTCATGTCAGAACTTTTAATAGAATATTAATGACATTGTGAATGTTGGTGATTCGATTAACTGCACTACTTATATCAATGATACCAGTTTTTTTGTTGTTGTTGTTTCAAGAAACAAGGAGGATGAATTTGGAATATGACAAGGAAGATGAATGAAGGAATATGGCAAATGAACTATGGAGTATATACTTGCTCGGTAAAAAGCTCCCTCCAGCTTGAATGCTGGAAAACAGACGTGGTGCCTATTAAAGTGAAGGCCAAGCGTGGCGTTGCGATATTGCCGAGTCCCTTACGCTAAATGACACCAACGAACTCTTGGTGTCAGCTGAAACAACTGGTGCTATTTTTATAATCTGAAGATATGGGACTACATGGAGTCTAAGCGTTTCAAAGCTTCAGGCATGCTGCGCTGATGCTATAGAGATTGCTTGCAATACCACAGAAACGAGTAATGTATAACACACCATTTTCCTCGCACGTATGCTATTGTCGCCTCGTTCGGTCAATTAGTTCAAAAATCAAACCTAGGCACACTGCAGAAGCAAGCCAGAAAAGCTATTGCTGATTTTCTCTATAATGAGCATGCGCGTAATGTATTTCTGAAATAAAAAATTCACCTGTATATGAGTATCAGCTGATCATTAAGTTTTTATTGAAATAGAAAACAAACGGACTTGTTGTCATTGTTACTTGGAGACGGTTACCCCTTACCACTTGATTGTTACAAATAAAGAAAAAAAAACAAAACAGCATGCACACATACGTTTAGGGTTACATAGGTGAGTACAAAGGTTCTCGTACGGGCAGAACAATCGCGTAGCCGCCATGCTCGCTTTTGCTACTTGTATAAGAAAATTTTGAATTGGTAACCAATGAGTCGTCTCGCCTAAACCGCACCGATCGTTGGACAGTTTCGCGACACACAAACTATTGCCTTGAAACAATTTGTATACCGTCTTCCCTGAAGACTAAATAATTATAATTTATGAATTAAGAACATAAGTTACATTCGCAAAATCACATTGCTTAACGTATACTTGTGAATGGTAAACTTACTTTTGTGTCCCTGAAATGTGTTTTCTGCTGATTTTTTAAATGAATTGCCGCATTCCTATTTTTTCTTCGTTTTCCTTTATGTATATTTATTTAAATGTTAAAACAAGTGTACTTATTCGATATTCTTTCCATGTTGCTAGTATGCCTGTGCGGCTTGGTAGGACGAGCCAAGCCTCCTTTAAACAGCATTTATACTGGCTGCAGCCTTCCTTTTTTATCTGTTTTGTGCACTTTCGTGGTAATAATAAACTTCAACTCAAACTTCGTATGGTATTCGAGCCTAAGTTTAAATAAAATAACGGTCAGGTATTTGTCAGAATAAATAATGGAAATTAATGGAATGTCTTCAATGAAAGAGTGGGTGGTTTTCCTGGGCAAAACTCGAGTCGTTGCGCCACCTGGTTGAGTATATCTCAACAGTGCGCATTTTCCTGCGTAGCATCTCAAATAATTTTCGGTTAACGCGACCAAAACACGATGTTGACCCGACGAATGCACCAAGACACGCGAGTGTATTACCACCAAACTGCGTTGTGGATTCGGGTCCCCTCAACTTTGTTCTTTATCTATCAATAAATTTCTCGCACACAGTTCTGCTCACAGCCGTGTTTTCATTCGGGCATAAAGAAGGAAGGGATGGATGTTTACCAGAACTTGAACCTGTCGGACTCAACCTAAATGGCGAAGTAAAACTGCACAGCACGCTAGTATGAGGGCACTTAGTCAACAATAACACGCAGCAACATTACGGAATTGCATTGTACTTTCTCGATTTTGCTAGAAAGAAGAAACAAAAAGTATCCTATGTGAACAGGAAGCAGCGCAAACGGAAACAACAGCAGCATTTATTGCATAACTGCCGCTACTTTTTATTATTTATTGCAGTAATAACTGCAAAGATGGTTGCTTCGTGGGAGATAATTGGCTCATTTCAGCACATATAACAGCGCGTAAAACTAAAAAAGAACTGCACAGACAGAGTGCAAAAGGTTGTACTTACACTCAGTCGGTGTCGTCCTGTTCAAGTTTTACGTACTCTTATATGTATTAATAACTGCAGTTGTTGCAGCTACATAACTGCATGTAATGCTGCAGACAACAACGCTTGTCAAAATGCGGGCTCCAGCGACACTACGTGTTCAAGAATTTGTGCTCCTCGCTTGTGTCGCCATAGTGTACTATGAAACTAGCGAACCATGGAATAGCGTGGTACCTTGGGGCAAGAAGTAATCTAAACGGCTATTAGCCAATAGCATGTTGTCCGTTGTGTATCGCCGAACAGCAGCTGCTGGCAGCCCCGCAGAATGAGCGCATGCCTCTGCATGAAAATAGGCGGCCTGAGAAAAGGACAACTTCAAGCTTTCGGCTCTCCACGTACGACTGATGTGGCTTAGCCTGTCATAGCAGTGTCTGGTTTGGCCAGGATGTGTTTTTCGCCAAGTCGTAGAGGTGTCCGTGACCACTTTACTGACGAGCAGTACTTATTCATTGTATCTGTAAAAAACACATGGTGCCGTAATTAAGTAACTACATATATGCGTGTTATGTCAACGCTACATTACCAGTGGGCGAAATGGTCTTGATGATGTGTTTGAGGCGGCGATGTCCTGTTAATCACTATAGGTTATGCCGATCGGCCAGCTTTCAGGCTGCATTGATGAGTGTGAGACGAGGTGGATTAGAGGTGGTGCGATGGTTATTTCGTAGAAGTAACACTATCAGCTTGCAAAGCATCGTGAGCTAAATCTTCGGAAGGGAGGTAGACGGCCGTTGGGATCAAGAAACATTCGGAGTGGCACTTCTTTTACTCGCCATGCTAGTTTTGCCGCAAGCGTCGGCGAGTGCGCTAAAGCGGGGTCTTCAGAGATGCTCCGTGAGCCTCACAGGCCAAATTCGCGCGCGAGAAATCGACTGAAACGGCGCTGCCAGATGTTTAGTGCAGCTTTGTGCTCACTTGATTAATGATGCGCTGATTTGCACAGGGGCAACAGGACTCCATCGGTGATCAAACTTTCCGGTGCTGCTACTTTTCATCGGTTTGCTGCCACAAATAAGATATGTAAAGTCCTTTCTTTTCTTTTTTTATTTTTTATTGCTAGGCGTCAGTTTTCAGAGAAATTGATTGCCGAATACTGAAAACGGGGCTTCAACTCATGGCTTACAATGGTCTCTGCCGATGTCTACAGAGTCCCGCATAGATTATACTGAGGGATATGTAAAAAGAATTGAGAATTGAATTTTATACTTTCCTTTCTGTACGACCTGACCGACTAAAGCACCATAAATTGAGAGTTTTCCTGGAAGATGATGGCGACCTTTCGTTTTTTTTTTTTCGTTTACTTGAAGCGCTATCACGAGCACGACATGCATCGTACACCTGATACCACTGTCACGCGGCCGCGTATAAGTGGGCCAAACTGGCCGTTGTTTAAATATTCGTTTGCATAACACAGTGTTGGCGTCGAGTAAAGGTGCTTACTTGGCGCAGCATTGCACCATGCGCTCACCTTTTTCTTTTTGTTGTGGTTGACGCGATCCTTCTTTCTAGGCATCGAGATAAAACCACCCACGAATTGATCGAAGGTCTCCACACCAAGAGATTCGGGGAAAAATGCGTCAGTCAACCATCTATTGCCGTATTCGTGTACGTACATTTGATTAATACCCTGCACCAATCTTTTGGTTCTCTTCATGCCGCCCCGCGATTTTTTAGGGGCGAAGCTCCTTAAAGCGGCACCCGTTCGTCCCTCGTCGTAGTGCGAAACCAGTCTTGCGTTTTGACCTGCAAGGTGGTGCCGGTGGGAGATTCCTCTTGTGCGTTGTTGAACAATAAAAATTCACAGCGTGCGCGTTAACTAAATGCCGAATTCCCCTGTCTCTCATTCCCCTTTAGCAGCCATTGACATGTACATTGAGCACTATCTGACAATAAAGGGTTGCTACGTTATACTCGCTGGGCGTAGCCTCCTTGGTTTTAGAAAGGTTTAGCGAGCGTTGGGCCGCAGTGTCATGAATACAGTGAACTATTATATACTATGAACTCGAGGTAATTAGAGGTGGGAAGCAGACTCGAAGCGCACGCCGTAAGAAAGTGTGCGTGTGCCACCTCTCGTTTAGTCCTTAGAATGTCTGCTGGATGGCGGTGCTTCTATATGCGGAATATATGATGAAAATATGCGAGATGGTGGTACTAGGAGTGTTGAATATTGATGGACGAACGGACACACAGACAGATGCAAGGACGGACGCACGGATATCTGCACGGACGGATGGACGCATGGGCGGACGCAGGGGTGGATACATGGGCAAACGCAGGGATGGACGATGGATGGACTTGTGGACGCACGAACAGACGCACGCACGGACGGGCAGATGGACGTACGGACGGTCACACAGACGCACGCATGGACGGACGTCCATGCGTGCGTTCACCTCGTGGATATGCTGCCATTTTTAATGCGGCGACTGGATGATCGGCCTCTTTCTGTGCAGGTGCTATTACAGCAACGTACACATGCCTCGACAGCCCACAAGGCAGTGAAAGCCCTGCTGTGTTTCCTGAGAAAGACAGGCTTGTGTGAACGCCTCTGACATGCGGTGGAGTTCTACACGCTGCAGTGAAATTACTGTCAGTCTCTCCCCCACCCCCTTTTTTCCCTCTCTTCCCTCTTTCTCGTCTTTCTTGTCCCCTTCCTTAATCCCCCAGTGTAGGGTAGCCAAGCGGATGGATGTCTTTCTGGTTAACCTCCCTGCCTTCTCCCTTTTTGTTGCTTCCTCCTTTATATTTTTTTCTTATTCGATTTTTTTTTCACTTAGGTGCATGCATCTTGACGAATTTTTGCTTCATTTTGTGGAACGATGATAGTCTTCGTTTGTTTGTTTTTTGTGAGAGAAATTTCATTTTATTATAATTTTGTCAGCTATATATGTGTTACCTCTTCAATAAACTTCCAATTGGGAGTGTTTCTGTCGTTCTCTTCTGTTGTCCCTATTCCGTACTGCACTGCACTTTTCGCAGTCGCAATGGTAGGTTCAGTTTATCGAAGGTAGTAGGAAAAGAAATGTAATTATCGTGCCCTAACCACTCCTTAGGCATAGTGGATGACGTATACGTTTTTTGAAGGCCGGCGTACGAAACTCACACGGTCGCTTATGCATGCACCCAAGACGACTCGAAACTGAAAGCCGTCTTCTTCTCCTTCTCAGTCGATGTCAGTTAAGTCCATTTTATTCGGCTTCTTTGCATATAATGTAACATCATTAGTGATAAGTTTATGAGATTTATTGCACACGTGCGTCAGCGTCTCGGCAGTCAGCGACGTTTCTTGTCAGTGGCCTGTTATTATACAGTCGTGGCATGTGCAACGTTGCCTGCTTGTTACATATGTTACAATAAGTATTAATTACTCGGAGGTCCCATAGTTACAACCTACAGGGGGAGCCTCCTAATACTGGAACATATATGTTATAGGTCGTGGGCAGCATAAAAAAAGAATACTCGTATAAAATCTACAGCAAAGCTAAAGGAGCTGCATAAGAAAAAAAAAACAGGAAATGATAACAACAAATAGCATGCACTCTGAAGGCTGGTGCACACCGGCGACTAGCAGCGGTCGCGCCACCATTTGCGACTGGCGACCAAAAAGCGACTGATGTTCACACCGGCAGAGGCTGCATGCGAGCGACCGGAAGTGCAAAAGGGGAGAGTCATGTCCGGATCTCGTTATCAGTGAGAACTCTAAGCCGATCAGCTGATCGCCGCCAGCTGAGGGAGCGGAGCAAACCGAGCGCGCCGCTATTCTTGATTTTATCTGTTCTCGCCAGTGCAATGAAAAAAACAAACAAAAATTGAGCATCGCTGATTGGTTCCAGCAGCTTAGCGACTGCAGTCGCGCGACTGAAAAATTGGTCAGGAAGCGACTAGCCAACGCAGTCGCTTTGCGACTGTTTGCGACCAGTCGCAAATGGTCGCGCGACGGCTGCTAGTCGCCGGTGTGCACCAGCCTTAAAGGAACAGGGAACATAAGCCGAGTCTTCGCGTGTCGCCGCTGTCCTCGTTTGCTTCTCTCGAGGTCACGTGCTGTCCGGTTTTGTTCGAAGCCCGAAGGAGGCCGATACGACAGCTACGTGGGGCTTTACGTGAGATGACGGCACGCCAGAATTCGTGACGTCATGAGGTTTTTAAGTTTTCTGATTTGTGATGTCATGATGACGTGATATGGTGACGTAATGACGCGATTATTTTGTTCATCACTCGTTCCCGAAGCTGCGGGTGGTCGCCGCGGATGGTCAAAGTTGCCGTGTGACGATGCATGTAAGGCTTTCGCCTTAATAATTATGCTATGCCGAGCACGTCATGCACGCGGTCGCAGGACTCTGCATCAGGAGATGAGGCTGAGGCGTGCTACTGAGCTGCCTCGCACTTGGAACGGCTTTGTAGGTCCACCATGCTGCACTCTTCTAGCTGTATGCAACGGTGTTTCTTTGCGAGGCGAGCGTTGACGGCGGAGTATTCTGAGCCTGGTCCGCGGGGTTCGCAACGGTGGCTCGTCGACAAGCGGCGAACATGTGCACCGGTCGCCGCTGATCGAAATCTCGTCCAGCTGTCCGCGGATTCTTTTCCTGGCAGTCGTCGTCGCAGCCTGACGCTTCATCAGTCTGGCTCCTGGTCCGCTGCCAAGTGTGCTCCCGACGACTCCTTCGACATGCGCAGTTTGTCGCTACGACGCGGCTTTTTTGGGGGGAAAGGGGGGGGGGGCAGCCATTGCGAGGTGCGGAGTGGTACGTGTTTATCGGCACGGGACATGTTGCCTGCATTCAGCGTAAGGCTCCGTTCAGAAAGCGTGATTATTTTGAAGGTTGTGCTCATTGCTTGCTGTAGCCCATCGCCGTTTACAGGCGAAGCCTTTAAGTGTGGAGCACTCCTGCGGGCCTGGCAGTGATCGCATGTTTAGATCGTATGCTGTCGTCGTCGTTTGCTGTAACGCAGACAAAACCACGAATGAGCATTTGCAGCCTATATATGAGTGCGCGCCAGCGCCAAGAGATGTGTTCTTCCTCTTGCTTTTCGAGCGCCTTGATAAGAAGATTAAGTGCTGAGTACTGTAGGGACCCGAGTTGTCCTACGCTGTCATCGCTTGGCGTAACGCAGGCCAAACCACGTTTAAAAATTGAACAGTAGCAAGCAAACAGGAGTAAAAGAAATAGAGATAAAGCAAAACGAGGGTGCAAAGACAGGAAAAATTGAACCGAAGAGAAAGAAAGAAGGCTGCCCAACTCCATCCACACTTCCTTCGGGTTTGACGCCGCCACGAGGCCGATGCCGCCTTGGTTTTTCTTTAAGTTTTTTTCGTGCATTCATCCTGCCCTTTCTATCATGTTTTTTCGGTCCTTCAGTGTAGAGTAGTGATGGTTTTGCGGTCATCAAAGTCCTTGCTTTTCTGTTTTCTTTTTTCTCTGTGTAAACACCAGAAGCCAGCCCATATTAGCAAGCATGCTCCTGTTATGCGTCCCTTATATTGTCAAGTGGCCGTGACGTTGACGAAGGCTATAGTCTTTGCGATGAATGTGAAGCTGTGCCCGGTGAACAAAAACTAAAAAAGTACAGCAATGCAAACTGTACACTGTTAGGAGCGAACAGAGCATCGGCCCTTGATAAAACTGACAACCCGTGAAGCGCACTGGCTTTTATTCATGTGCTATGGAAGATTCCATCGTTATCACTGTTGGCCGCCTAACCTCTAGGCTATTCGCGTCCTGTGAGCTATCTGAACGGAATTATCTTAAACAATTGCGAAGATGTTGGAACACCGCGATGTGGTCTACGCCTACCGTTCGAAACAATCTCTTCGCGTGAAATTCGAATACATCGAAATAAAACGCGTGGCAATGTATAGACATAAGGAGACTAGACAACACACAGCCCAGAGCTCTGTTGCAATGATTCGCTGTGAGCTCGGAAAACCATTTTGAACATGCAGTGAGATGCAGTTTTGGGCGCAACGAGAAAGAAAAGCCAGTTTGAGTTTGAAACAAGCCCTTCATTTTCTCCGCTCCCGAAAGGCAGACAAAAAAAAAAGTGACGCATGCGCAGAGACAGTGAGGGAAGCGAGCCAGCAATGAAATATCATGCGGCAAAGAGGCGCAGGTACACACACACATCGGGGGCTCTCTCCAATCCCCGCACCTGTCACGTTCTCTGTCGCAAGCGGCTTTGCGCTCTCGCGAGGCCTAATCCTTGCCGTCAGGTGCCCGCCTTCTCGACAAATCTCGTTTTCCCCGCGCCCGTCGAGACGCGTGGGCGCTTAGCTCGCTCACGCTGCAGTTGGCCGCCCCCGTGCGATGGAACTGCGACTGCCGAGATGAGAAAATCGCAGAGCGAGAAAGGACGACGCTGGACACGTTGAAGCGTAAAAAGCTGGCCAGCTTATCAAAAGAAATCTTCGGGGAACCAGTTAGCTTATTCATTTCATAACAAAAAGACGTATTTCGGAACTTTTAGCATCGCGCATGATCCGGGACTGAGCTGCCTGTTATGAAGCAACATTCTCAAGGTTTGTAAAGAATTTACGACACTAAATTTTCTGTATTGATCTGCGCTATGTGAGTTAATCCCTGAGCGCTCATAAACAATCTGGCGAAATTTTAGCGCACTTGGTCGAGAACTCAACTTACAAGGGGATATTTTTATAAACTGAATAAGAGGTTGGGACTCAGTTCGTACAGTGAATTTGAAACTGGTAGGCGCACGAAGATGGTAACAACAAGAGAGACTACACACATAACCCTACGTCCAGCGCTTGCAAATATTTCTTCTGGCACAAGCGCACCATACATTCTTCGCCCGTCTCGGGGTAACAGCGCATGCTGGCCACCAAATTTTTCTTGCTCTTTTTTTTTCTTGCACTCTTTCCTTCACTTACGAGTAGAAGCGTATAGTTAACATACGCACGGAAACTGCGACACGCGAGAGGTCCGAGAGTCTGACAACACTGGTGCACTCTCCAGCCGTGACGTAACAAGCTGCTTCCCTTTCGAGCGTCTGCACTCCGGCGAACGATTTTGATCCGTGTTCAGCAATGCCTGCAGGTGAGCTATTTCGGCTTTCTTCAGCTAATCCACACTGAAATTCAATGATTTGTTGCGGCTGAAACTTTGGTGAAAGGTGGCTCCACTGCATGCAGCAGGTGACCTCACTAACGCTGTGACAAAAAAGCGCTTACCGGTCGTGTGCGGGGTTTTTAGCCTGTCACTTTCATTCTCAGGATTTGTGATGGATGGATGGACGGGTGGATGAATAAATAAATGCTATGAACATCCCCTTAATAACTGGGTGGTGCCAGACTCAACAAATATTTTGAAGAATTCATCTTTTTTTTTTAAAGTAGGGCTTTATGTTACATAGTTCGATCGTATATATATCTTACTATAAAAAAACGTGAATTCATAGTCGCGTTCTCGTCCCTTTGAGTCAGTATGTCGTTGTTTTCTCAACAATTTATTTTGGCCCTCTCTCCAGTGTTTTTCTGTCACCAACTGCCTCTTACTCATTTCTATCGCGGGCAGCTTTCCATTGTCATTCCTAAAACCCAAGGGTTCGCATAGGTTCGTGCCCAAGCGTACATCTGTGTGCATATCTGCACTTCGGCCAAAATATGCTCCGCCATTTCTTTACCTTCTCCTTGACATGTGGGTTGTTCTTCTTTACTAAATCTCCTCATAACTACGCGTTTTAAAGCAATCCGATCTCCCTTCAAACAGTACAGCGTTTCTCCTTAAATTATCATAAAATGCCTCCCTCCCTGTTTGGTTTTTGCCCCTTCGGTAGTTACTCAAACCTGTTTTTCCTCCATTGCTGCCATCCATTAAATTTTCTCTGTCTTTCCTACTTTTCGTTTAACGCTCTTTGTTGCCATATACCGCTTGCACTTCCAGCCGTGTATTTGCTATAGTGAGCCTCCTATAGAGTACTTTTTTTCCCACTTTGTGTGAACGCTTTTCATATACAAATAACGGAACACTTTCTGTGCCTCCAGTATAGTTGACAGTGACTATGCCTTCGCAGTGAGTTCAGCGAACTAGATAATCAGTCTCTCTTGGAGGAAAAAATTTTACAATATTGCCAGCATGCAACACCACAGAAGGGCCTGCAAACTCCACTTCGTTTTTATTTTTATTTTTTTGCGATCGGCCGGCCTTTGGATGCTTGTAGCCGAAATGCCTTTATGTGTGTGTCTTTTGTTTTCTGCTGCTTCAATGTGCGCATTTTTTTCTATTTTTTTCTTCCTCTGCACCCTATTTCTTGACCCTGTTTCCCCATCCTCAATGCTGGGTAGCAAATCGTATACCAATATCTGTTTAACCTCGGGGTCTTCCTCCACTCTTTCTCTTGTTTGCCCAGCTACTCTATTTCATATTCTTTAGCCTCTCTTCGCACCTGATTTTTCTCTCGAAATACCTTCGCCTAAAAGATGCCCCATATCGCCCCTATCAACCTCATTTGTTGTCTTCCCGTGAGCGCCTGACGGAAGGCGTCCAACAGTCCTTCTTTGATTTGCATCCATTCCTGATTGCTCCTCTGACGTCATGCACACCACTGAGTTTTCAAAAGCACCGGCAGCAATACACATTTCCACAAACCTCTAATCACCTCGCGACTATTGTATCCGCACAGCTCAGTGCTTCATTATTGAAGCATTCCTCTTTCCGTTTGCTGCCGATGGTTTTTTTTCTCTACCTCCAGGTATCTACCACTGCCATTTATCCATATTCCGAGGTACTTGTATTCACTTAGTTTCGGTGTTTCTTGACTCATTATTGACGTCATCTGATCACTGGAATTGTTAAATACTATCAATCCACATTTTGTTACACCAAATCCTATTCCTAGAGCTTCACCTTGCTGTCCGCATATATGATGATGATGGCGAAGCTGTGACCATATTCTACATAATTCCCTAAATATAAACTAGAGGGAACTCTGGTGCTAGTGTCTATGGGAGCTGCTACGCATGGCACTTCAGCGAGCATGGGAATGATGGGTAGTACACGGCCTTGCCTGTAGTCTTTGTACTTGACGTTCCTTTTGGCTTCGCGTGGCTTGAAGCTGCTTCGTCACGAAACAACAATCGGCAAATGCTCAGCAGTTGCGCTTCACCACCTTAATGTTTTAGGCTTACCATTTCAAATAGGGCAACAAAGTTAAAAGGGATTGGTTCGTTCCTTCGAAACCAAACGGAAACACAGCAGTGAACGAAGCCACAAGTGGATTCCTAGCCCGCAAGTGCGAAGACTATGAAAATCTGTGTACTACCCATTATTACACTGCCTACTGTAGAATATACTAGCAGTATGTTCAAGGCGCTGTAATAATGGGTAGTACACACATTCTCATATCAGTCAAATCAAAAAGACCCACTGGAACATTCCGGTGAAATGGCAGTATCCCACTACAAAGGATGTGGCCTCCCAGGACCCAATAGAAGTACTTTTTGCTGGGTTAGATGGTCTGGTTGGTAAGTGCGGTATGGGAAATAATTGAAGCGTTTTTGATGACGATTGATTGATTGATATGTGGCGTTTAACGTCCCAAAACCGTTATATGATTATGAGAGACGCCATAGTGGAGGGCTCCGGAAATTTCGACCACCTGGGGTTCTTTAACCTGCACTCAAGTCTGAGCACACAGGCCTACAATGTTTCCGCCTCCATCGGAAAGGCAACTTGTGTATAAGTGAGTGGTTTTCTGTATGTCTGAGTTTCGATTTTGCTCTTTGTTTCTTCATTCGGCTGCCTTTCCCATGACCTCATGTTTTGATGTGAAGTCATTACGGGAAGCAGTGATTTTTGCGCATGTGTGGTGCGGCATATACATTTTCGGCGTTTCTTCTGGGAATAATCCATTTACGAGTGTGACGCTCTTTTTTTTTTGTGCTTCTTCGTTCATCTTGAGATGTTCTAAGAAATTTCCCTTATTACAATTGAACACCGACCTTTGAAATTACGGGGCCGCATTTTCACTTTGAAAAGCCAAGTGGTTTGTAGTGCGACACTGTACTATTACCAGAACGTCCCAATGTATTTCTGCTACATATAACCCGGAATCGTTCTTGGTAACATACTAGCTTTTTCTCGTCAGAGAGGATGGATGAATGCGAAATCTTTTTATTATTTTTGGTAGTCCTGAGGTGCACAACGCGCAGCGGGCCACTGCCACGTTGGGACTGTCATGCCAAGCTTGACCGCCGCATGATTTCTTTCCCCCCATTTGCAACGCAGTTATGGCAGGCCACCGTGGCGTCGCTGACGAGAGATAGTGCTCCGCGCACATGTCCACAAATACTGGTCGTGTATGGCTCGCTATGCACTGAAATATGGTTTTACATCCCATTTTTCATATGTGGGCACAATAAGCCTTCTATTTTTCGCTGAAAGCAACTGATTGCTCGGTCATTGCCCCTCTAAGAAATGCATACGGCGAGACCATTTGCTGTTTCTCAAAGTGTGCGTGCTGCTTAGTGAGATTGCGCTGAAACACTATATAAAAGGCGTGGGTGCGACGACGGCTACGTGGCCGAATGCCAGTAAGAAATACTTAGTGTTGTGTGTGTGTGTTAGAGCTTTGTTTTAAATAATAATAATAATAATAATAATAATAATAATAATAATAATAATAATAATAATAATAATAATAATAATAATAATAATAATCGCACCAAATTCTTCTTCAAAGAAGTTAACTTCAGCCTTAATTAATGACGTGTCGCGTAAAATATGTGAGACACAGGGCAAGGGAAGGGACAAAAGGGAGCGCTTACTTCCAACAAAATTTTATTTCGACGAGCGTACATATATATATACTCAAAATTCGAAAAAAAAAAACAGACAAAACAGATGAAAAACCCTCGGTTGTCATGCGCGAAAACTTACTGTCTCAGGAAGGACGATTCTTTTTCGCAAAGACTGAGAGAACCTCCTTTTCAAGTACTATAGTCATATTCTAGCTAACTTCAGAGGGTGCAATGGCGTTTATACACCTATCATATCTAACGAATAATGATACTACAATATTTGCACGCAATAAATACTTTGTCTCACCTAAATACAACCTAATAACGACAAACAGAGCTTCCTTTTCTCATCCATCACTGTTTGGAATTTCATACCTATCAAAATCAAGACACTAAAAATTCATGAATTAAAAAAATTACAAGATTATATTTTTTCACTATGTTATCTTTAAGTATCTTTATATTTTGTACGTGAAGTATTGTTATTTGATTACCTAATTTGTGCTACCTTTGTGTGGTATTTTTGCAGTTTATTTATTTTTGTTGAACTTCAGTTTTTTCTATTTTCACAATTTGGAACGCGTGTGTTTCATATGCTGTAACAAATATTTCCTATTTATTTTGAAAATTTGGTCCCATTGCCGTATTTGGCTTCGAGATCTCCTTCAGTGTATTGTCATTTTGTACCCTTCGTACTAATTACGATAAAATTAATTCGTTGATTGATTGATTGAGTAATAATAATGACGATGATGATGGTGATTTAGCTGATCCGCTATCACCCACTACCGCGGGCTTCCAAACGCGGTCTTAGTTTTGGCTGTAAACCCCAGAATTGAATTCGCCGGTGTAGTGAACGCCCGAAAGCAATGACTGTAGAAGCTGCAAGAATGCATAGTGATCCATAAAGCGGCAGGAAGGGAAAGATGGAAGCTTGGGATCAAAAAAGTCAGTAACAGGGGTTGTTTGCCGGATGTGATGTTTTGACAAGTCGACTTCTCTTCAAGAATTGAAAGAAAAAAAAAAGTCCACTCGTCAAAGCACATGTGCTTGAACACACAATTCCGGTTCACATTTTTTTTTTTTTTTCAAATTGCGTAGCGGTATGTCGTAGAGCCAGAAAGTCATAAAGGATTTTCACGTACCACTCCGCCAACAAATTTTGCTACATCCCGCCGTGTTTCTCGGCGTTAATCTATTATTTAATAGTAAATTCGGGTTTTTGTTCTTTAACGGTGTTAACTTATTGCATGTCATACACCCAAGCAATCCGTATCACAGCCATTTATTCTAGGCTGCTGCTGCTGCTGCTGCTTCGGTACTGTTTAAGTGCAGTACACTTAGGAGGGCTCGGCTATCGCATCCTTTCGTATGATGTGTTCGTATACGCTGTTGTCTCTTGGCGTAACGCAGACAAAACGACACGCAGCATAGCATAATTAGCTCGTGTAAAAAAAAAAAAGTCATCAACCTCTTGTTCTTGGAGCATCTTGTGGAGGATATCAAGCGCGGATATTGGCTACAACACACAGCAGCATGAATCCACGCAAGAAAAGAAATCGAAAAAAGAAGGAAGCAAGAAGTATACAAAGAGATGGACAGAACGGAAACAAATAGAAAGAAAAAGAGAGAAATATACACAAACAAAAAGAAAACACAATAAAATCTGGAAAATAAAATAAGAAAGCCGGACAACAAGACAAAATGCCAGGTCTACGCTTAACGCGCAGCACAGTCACAGTGAAAGCTAGAAGAGCGGCCCTTCAGAGCCTTTTCTAAACACTTTTTGGGTACCTCTTACAAGCACTCTGCTGGGTACCCACTACGCCATAAATATTCATCATTTTTGTGCAGTAGGCCAGCATTTACTATGCTATCCTTCGCCATTCTTTGGAGAGCCTGGTATCCGCTACACACTTGTTATGAATTTTGTGAAAATTTTTTATGCTGTGGCTGACGACGATGAAGAATTATGAAGTGGGTATGCGCCACTATGATAGGTGATCAAGAACAATTTTTCAAATGGGCTGTAGCATTGGACGACCCACTCTTTACGCAATTCAGCTGGCTGTTCCTCACATGTTATAAAACGGTTTATTACTCATATTAACGCGATTCCTTTCCCGACATTAGGCGTGCATAAGGCCAGTTAAAAAACGTGTTCCAAGCCCTGGTGTGTCTGTTGTAGAATACTGGGCTGGTATGTAGCGGACCCGGGTTCTAATCCCACTGTGTTATAGGTGGTTTTTTTTATATACTGAGTTCTTTTTCTTTCGATAATGGTTATGGACACCGGCGGTGGCGGTAAATTACAGCGCGGTGCGTCACCCTTGTTCTGATTTCATGACAGATTTCGCTGTAAAACATGGAAAACCGAAGAGCAACAAAGCCCAGCTCCGCGCTTCTTTAAGCATTTGCGCCAATGTAGTGCAAGCTACCTGGATTTTTTTATCTATGCATCTCTCGCAACCCTTGTCCGGGTTGAGCATCTGCGCTGCTTGCATGTTCGTCCATGTTCCTTGTATCATCATTTTGATATTTCTCCTGTTCTTGGCTCG
Organism: Rhipicephalus microplus; assembly: GCF_043290135.1. NCBI lineage: Eukaryota > Metazoa > Arthropoda > Arachnida > Ixodida > Ixodidae > Rhipicephalus > Rhipicephalus microplus. Next base: position 2,750,648 of record NC_134707.1, read on the forward strand.
CCTCATTCACAAGCTTCGTGATTGTAATCAATGTACACAGCTTACGCGCTTGTTTATTGATTGATTTTTAGGATCTTGTACAGCCACCCTCACTTATGTGTTGCAATATGTTGTTCAGCAACAAACCATGAAAACACTGATTTTTCGCCGCACTTGGCATTTGCGCTAGAAAACGCCGTATCATCATCATCTCACTTGCAGTATAGGATGTCCTTCCGTGTCCTTTAGAATATACCGTATATATACTAATTAGTTGCGGATTTTAAACTAAGAAAGTAATTAACCCCTTGGGTTCTTTCTCGGGCGGCGTCCGCAAGGAACGTCCACGCTCGACATATTTCAACAATGCACGTCGGTTGGCGATCAATTAATTGGCCCAAGTCCATGTTTTTTGGTACCACCTATGCTTCAGAAGGGCCACACTTCTTGTTAAAATGGGGTACAGCATTTCATCCACTCATGGCTAAATTCGTGGACGGGGAGAGGGGACATTTTTTCTCAACACACTTTTACCAGCATAAAAGAAAAGAAAAAGATGTGCGCACATTTTTGCGCGAATGCTGTGGTTGCGTGATATTAACATAAGACCACCATTATTGTCATTAGCGTTGTGTTCGAGTTCTCCTTGAGAATCTGTAGGTAGCTATGCTGGGAGGCGCAGCCACGTTAGCCAGCCCCAGAATGTGACAAACTTTGTCGCGAGCTGTTTACTTTTGCTTCTAATGTTTGCGCACGTTAAAGAACACCAGATAATCAAACTTTTTGGAGCTCTTCATTACGGCATCTTTCACACTCATATCGTGGTTTTGGGACGTAAAACTCAAGATAATAATAGTAATTATTATTATTATTATTATTATTATTATTATTATTATTATTATTATTATTATTATTATTATTATTATTATTATTATTATTATTATTATTAGCCCGTCAAGGGCTCTATAAGTGCCCTTTTATGTGCCGGCGCAATGAGTCGTCAGCTGCTGTACTTGGACGCAGAAAGAAGGTGACGGCGCGAAGGTCTGTCGTAAGTCTCACCATGCAAAGTAGTTTTATCGTGCGTTAGTGACTAGACCATGATTACGGTGCTTCATAATAACAGAGAGCTGGGCAATTTGGTAAACATTTATTCTAAAGAAACGTGGACACAAGTAAGGAGTCGCTACACCAATGCCCTTCTTGCATATGTCTTGGTGTAGATTTGAATGCTCCGTTTTATGCAGCAGCTCCACAACCGTGAAACTTAAGCAAATGAGTGCGTTACAGGGACAGCCCAGGAGTTGCTAGTTCGTGGTGTACTGACTTCCGCCTCGTGTGCGCGTTTTCAGGCCCTGTCTTTTTACAGCACTTGTCAGCACGCACGACCCACAAATGCGCGTTGGTGAACTCACTGGAACAAAAGCGCTTGGGCGCGCAGCGCAGAGAACACATTCGCGGACGCCTGTACTTCTAAGATAAATAACCACACGCGCACCTAGCTTCGCGAGGAGGCGTGGGTGTTGAAAGAGCGAGTCCACACGTGGCGGCCAGCCCGTGGATCCTGGCGCCATGCGGGAAGCGCGTGTGCCCCTACGGAGAGGTCAGCCCGAGCTGTGGCCCGCGCACGTATGCAGGACAAACAAGTAAACACTGGGGAGAAAAAATGCTCTTGAAACACGGTGTCACACGGTGCGAAAAGCAGGAAGAGCGTCCCACATGTGCTCCGCGCTGACGAAGATCCGTCAACGCCCATGGGCTCGCTCCGTTCACCACCACAGGGCTGTGGCATCGAGTTGGGGCCGTTACTTACTGCGCTTGTCTTGTGTAGAGCGTTTTACTCTTCATTTATTCGATAACATTATAGCTATGTCCACCCTACTGCGGAGGGCATGGGGCTTTATAAAATAAATCGTCTGTCCTATGGTTACCTAACTGTGCTGATACCAAATGCCGGGCTTTTGTAATCGTCAATGAGGAAAAATACTAGCGAGTGCTTGTACTCTGCGGTTCTCGTTTTTCTTGTGTGCTGGACCAGCTTGGTTCCCAGCAGAGAAGCTGAGAGCCGATAGCTGGTCAAGGCTTGGCTACGCCCTCGTGCCTGTCTCTTTCCGACCTCGACATGGCAATGCTTGCTCTCTCCTGTGTACCGCAGGAATCCCACTGCTCAGCGTAGTAAAATTCAAGGGAACACACGAGCCTCTCGCTATATTCGATAAGGTTTTACTCGTGTGCTTCGTTCAGTAAAGCTGACGTGAACACAGTTGTCACTGTAGAATAAGAGTTTGTAACAATGCCATCTTCATCAGTAGTGACTGCGACGAATACTTTTCTGTTTGGGTACCGAGCAGCGTCAACGAAACAGCAACTCGGGGAATGTGCGTGGGTACGCTCTATAATAGGGCCCGGCGTCTGCCTACATTGTATTCGGGGTGGACATTTCGAGGTATGGGTTTCATGGTAATACGCTCTCTTTGTATCTGGTATCAATTTCTGCCGGGTGAACTCTGAGATATCTCAGGATGTTTCTCCCGGCGCTGTTGGCGGAAAGTCTAGTGGACTGCGCCCTCTCTTGTGACTGAGCTTTCTTTTCACTGTAGACCATAATTTTTATCGCTTGTAACGGGCTGTCGTATTTGGGAGGTGGTGGGACTGCGGGTTAGCTGGAACGGACGACCAGCAGAGAATCTGGCCTGTCCTTATTGCACGCTGGTCGCTGGTGTTCGCTCGCCGTTAGTTGTGACGTAACCAAACCCGAAGCTACACGCCGGAGGCGCCGACAAGTGATAACCGGGCTCAAGATTTAAAAAGTTCGTTTTGAACATCAATGCGAAAATAAAATTTTAATAATGTAACAGATTTTAATGGATACTATTTATTGTAATAAATTTTATAATATATATAGCTTATACCTAACTCGTTGTTTTTTTATTAAATTATGCCTTTCTTGTATGGTCCGCAACGACAACTGTAAGCATTAGCAAGCTTACCATTTTGTAGAATAAAGCTCTGCGGCTTGCCTGTAAAGTACCACATCGCTGCCACACAGCTGAATTGTTTAAAAAACACTGCATCATTCAGGTTGGATCGATATATGATTACAAACTAAGTCGTTTATATAAATTCGGTTTATTGATAAATAATGATATGATTGCTAAAAAAGCTAGGTTGGAGAAAATTATTCCTGCTTATAATGCACGTCATCCTGAAGTGTGGTACATATCAAAATGTAGAACGAACAATGGAAATCAAAAGTTAAAGTTTAAATTGCCTACACTTCCAAACTGCCTAATTAAGGAACATATAACATTGAAATATCTAGCATGTCACTAAAGCAGTCGCGATTTGTGTTTATATAATGATGTGGCCTTGTGACTACATTTTTTATTCCTGTGTTGCAATCTTTTATTGTTTCTTTCTTATGCATATTGCGAAACACTCTATATTTTGGTTGTCCTTAGCCGCACGTCTTCTGGGCTACCTTGTGTACTAGGGGGCCACGGCTACTCAAGCTGTTCTCACAGATTTTACCAGCCGTCCTCGTAACATGTATTTGTTGCGGAATAAAATTTTGATTTCAAATTCTATTCAATTTCAATTTCGATAATAACGAAAAAATTGAAGGACGTTTGAGCTTCGCCTTCTAGAGTAGGTCATGATAGCGAAAGCAGGGCTCATGTTGATCGCCTTCTGCGCTGCTAACCTGCTCTGGTTCCCGGTGCACACCTCAACTATTTTTGAATATTTTCTTTTCTATGTTGTGAATTCTGGAAGCAACTTGGCGTCTTGGTATTAGTGACATGTCATGCGGGGACGCCAGTAAATTCTGTGTTATCTAGATGCAAGGTTTAGTTGGAAACGAAAATCGCGTATGTGTTCACACTCCGACCCGTGAAGCGGAACGGCGTGTTTTCTTTCTACCAGTTTCTTTACTACGCAGCGAGCATGGCGCGAAGTGGCCTAGTGTTAGACTACTCGCCTAGTGATACGTAGGTGGTGAGTTCGAGCCCTGCTATTAAGTGTTTTTTTTATTTTTGTTACTCTTTTTTTTTGTTTCACTATATGTGTCGAGCCTCCCTTACTGCAGTAGAAATTTGTTTGTGCCATCTACTAATTTGTGGTGATGCGTTAGATGTTGCCGCTGTTTTTTTTTTTTGCTTCTATGGTGTTGCTGTTGGCGCTTAGGAAACGAAACGTTCATGATCACACAGCCATGCTTTCTTTATCACTGAAAGTTATTCTAATAACTTGACGCATTAAACTTACATCTGGTGCGTCTATGCTCAGAGGTATATGGTTACGAGACAGTTATATTGCTTTGCGGCGCCAGTGGTAACATGCAAGCGCTATATTGTACTCCGTCAGCAAAGATGGAGTGCCAGATGCCACTCACGCCTCATCGGCATGAGAGTTGCATAGATCGGAAACTCCACCTGAGTAGCAGATAGAGTTCGCAATCTCTTTTACTCTGAATTCTAAAAAGAGTAAGTACCGCTGCCACCTCTGCCATAATCTCCCGCCGAGTTAACGAACTCTGGGGAAAGTAACACAGTTATTTTGCTCTTGCAGTACTCCCTCAAATTTTGTGAGTGCACCGGATGAGGTGTCTAAACATGGAAATTGTGCGACGAGTGGATATAGTTAACAGTTGGCTACCAATTACAAAGCGTGCAGCTGTGCACATATGCTTAGTGAGTAGCTCGCCGATTAGTCAGGGAAAGAATTAAGGCGTGGGGGATACTTCGCAATGGCAACAGGTATCCTACGACAGTTTGAAATGTTTTGCGCACAAAAGCCAGCTCCTTTTCTTGCTGCAAGGCAGTGCCCACCGAGCCCGATTGCACTCTGTCGCCCTCTGGTCTTGAAGGCGAGGCTCAAGTGCCGTCCAAGTTTTAGCATCTCATGGTGGACCACCTGTTTTAGTAACGGAGGAGAAGAAGAGAGCGCGTGCCGGTTCGTGATGATGATGAGAGTTTTCGTTTATGACCAACGGAGTTTCTCCGAGCTTGGAAGGGTATTCGTTCTCGAAGACTCTGTTGTTGGTCGGCGTTTGTGCTGCCTTGATTTCTTTTTTGTGTTCGTGTTTGCGGGCCCTGTTTTTCAGAATTCAAAGGCTCCACTGTTCAAGTTAAGACGACTTTTGACTGATGGCGCCGACGTTCGGCGGCCACACACAAGTGATGGCGTGACACCTTGTAAAGGGTTGCTTGCGGTAACTACAAGACCGGATGGTGGCTGCACTGCTTGATTACGTTTTTCTTCGTCGATTGTTTTCTGTGCTGCCGAAATGCCCCGAGCGGCGAATCAAGTCCAAAGAAGCATGCTCCCCAAAGGGTCCGGTAAACAACCCCAAGGTACGAAATTTGTGATAAATAGATAACTCAGCACTTTTATGATGCGCACGTCCTGCCTCGAGAACATTGCGTTCTGTAGCAAGGAAGTTACAGGATATAAAAGAACCCGCTTAAGCTGGTCTCGTTTTCTCGCTTGGACTTCCCACCCCTTTCATGAAAACAGAAAAAAAAAAACGAGTTGTCACCGTTACTTGGCGACGGCTTCCGCTTTCCACTTGAGTGTTACAAAAAAGAATTAAAAAACGAATTAGCATATGTACATATACAGTCGTACATAGGTGGGCACAAAATTTCTCATAGGCAGAACGAACACGGAGCCGCCACGCTCGCTTTTAACTCTCCGCTCCGCAGTGGTCACAGATATTTGTTTCTTCGAGAAAGCGTTGCAGCAGCTTCATTACTTAGCGATTAAATATTTTACCTGGCCATGGGCCTAGTATTTTATCCAACCCAGACGTTCGCTCGGGATCTAGCATATGGAGTTCCTCTTCGAGTGGCCGTCGGTGTGTGTCGTGTTTCGGACAGTCCAGCAGGAGGTAACATATCCTCGTCTTTGTGGCCGCATGAACATGCTGGCACTGTTGCAAGCTGAATCCGAAGTTGGAAATGCTTATTTGCCGTGGAGGGAGGTATGCGTATTTGTGACCACCTCGGCAACGTAACACGGCATTATTTATTACGTCAACGGCGCTCGGCCAATTACCAAGCAAAGCTTCCTCCGTTTCGCCCATGTCACAACGGCATCAATCGACAAAGGCGGTGTCAACGCCTCTTATAGAAAAAAAAACTTGCCACGTACGTACAGTCGCTTATGAGCAACTTTATTTCTATCACTTCGCGGCCGAATAATTAATTGATTGATTGGTTGAATAACTTAAATAACTTTATTGAGGTTCTCCGGGACGTGTCTTAGTGGAAGAATGAAAGGATGGATGGACCGATGCATGGACAGGCAGACGGCCGAACGAACGGACGTGCGGACGCACGAATGGATGGATGGACGCATGGATGGACGGACTGATGGACACTTCGCCCCGCTCTTCATCATTCAGTCCGTGAATATGCTCTGACACCGTTTTTATTGACATACAACGCAATTTTATGACCTTGAAAATTAGCTACTACGACGACCACCAGAGTTCTTGGTACGACCCACGGCGTAAGGAGCTTCGCCGCTAAAACTTGGCGCGGAATTGTTTCTGTTGGTTCGGCGCGCGGTGCTGTGATATTCAGCGTGTGATCGCCGCGGTTTTACACGCGAATTGGCGAGCTTCTTTGGAAGATGTATAAAATAAAGAATGGCGTTTGCGGAGGCAGTGAAAAACTTGCTGAAAGGCAGGAAGCCTCCAGTTCCACAGGCAGCGCGAAGGCGCACAGAGTGATTCGCAGGGCAGGGATATTCAACAGAATAAGGCGAAAGAAAAGATGTGCATTCGCCTAAGACGACTTGAAGGTGAAAGTATCAAGAGACGCTGCACGGAAAGTTTTTTTTCATTCATTAGTTCAATTGGTGTCATGGCGAAGTGTAGGCAGTCATAAAGGGGGGAGGGGGTCCTTGGAGCAACCAGCGAGATAAGTCTACTGTAGACTGAATTCGTTACTTAAAACGCCTGGAGTACTCCTTCAAGCGTGGGCAGTCAGATGCAACACCCGAGATGGAAGCAACTTCTTTTTCAGCCAAGCCACCGTGACAGTTGTGTATACCGCGCTGCAGTACGGCGAAAGGCGTGCATAATACATGGAAAAGAAACGATTCACTTTCGGCTTATATGAGGCCCCCTCCAGTGCCGTACTCCCTGTGAGCTGCTTTGCTGGGCGCACAACAGACGAGGAGGGCAGCGTTCATTTTTCCTAATTAAGAACTGCAATTATGAGCCGGGTAATTTGGGAAAGAATGGGAGCATCGGTGACGAAGAGAAAGGGACCTTTGTTCCCACCCATTCGTCTGTCGTGCGCGGAATGCGCGCTCGGCCTGATTGCGTTTCCGGCTCTTTCTTCTTCCCGCGCTGCGCGAGACTCGCCGAACGAAATATCACCAACGATAAATGTGCACGCCTTCACTTCCCGCTCGCTAACCATTCTGTATCCCGCGTACACCACGGTCGTGACGTCATCTGTTCCCCGGCTACGATCTCTCTTTTTCCCGCACTTGGCTGTCTCTCCGATCAAATGTTCCGAGTTAGAAGCTATCGTGCTGCGTATTACCGGGCCCGCACTCGTGAGCTGAATAGAAAGCTATGTGAAACTATACGAAGCATTTCTGAAATGCGATGAAATGTAAGCGGTTACAACAGAGTGGCCAGTTCAGTTTGCGATAAACGGATTCGGGTTTTTTTTTGTATTTTTTTAGTCACCTGGGGAATTTTCCAGCCGCTTGTCGCGTTTTTTGCGCTGATCTACATATTTTCCAGCAGATATATGATTGGATGGACGATGGTTCGCGCACGATGCGCATGCGTTGACGAGAAGTGGATTTATATTAGCCTCTATTCCTCAACGAATAGACGGTCGCAAGGATTGCCCATCCTGTCTATGTGCTTCTTCACATCTATAGGCAGGCTCGTAATCTTGGCGCGAAGTTCTCTACTGAATTCAGGCGTTATATTATGGCTTGGCTTTAAGACTACGTTTTGCTTATGTGAGATGTCATTAAGCGTGATGTTTTGTGGATGGATTATTCAGCCTTCACTACTTAGCATGAGCAGGCGGCACCTTATGACGGCACCAGCATTTTCTAAAGCCCACATATCTGTAAAAAGAAGTTGTTCGATTGAGAAAAATCTCACTGAGTACAAGTAAATAGAGTTGAGGTCCGAGTGAACCTACCTACCTACCCACCTACCTACCTACCTACCTACCTACCTACCTACCTACCTACCTACCTACCTACCTACCTACCTACCTACCTACCTACCTACCTACCTACCTACCTACCTACCTACCTACCTACCTACCTACCTACCTACCTACCTACCTACCTACCTACCTACCTACCTACCTACCTACCTACGTCTTTTAGCTCTCCTGGCCGTCTAGATAATGGTATCGATACCATAGTTAGTATAAGATGACACGACCGTATGACGAACGTAATTGACTAGCCACAACATGACTATCATGACACGTATGTCATGAATGTCATGATTTACATTTCATGGTCTTGCTGCTCTTCCGGTCGTTTCGTTCGCATTACATGTTGCAAAACTGGTATGGTATGACATTACTGCCTGGCGAACACAAGTGATAAGCCCCACCGCGGTGGTCTATATAGTAGCTAAGGCACTCGGCTGCCGACCCGCAGGTCGCGGGATCAAATCCAGGCTGCGGCGGCTGCATTTCTGATTGCGGCGGAAATGTTGTAGGCGCGTGTGCTCAGATTTGGGTGGACGCTAAAGAACCCCAGGTGGTCGAAATTTTCAAAGCCCTCAACTATGGCGTCTCTCATAATCATATGGTGGTTTTGGGACGTTGAACCCCACATATCAATCAACACAAGTGACAAACCTAACGTGTAAAATCATGACATGTATGTCATGTAAGTCATGAGTCATGACTATACGCCACGTTCATGGTGCCCTCGCAGTCGTTTTGCTAGCTTCACATATACCAATTAGGTATTACGGGATGTGAATGCATGAAGAAAGTATATGGCTTGTGTAAACATGATAAACATGAGGTGCATGTCATGTAACAGTATGACTACATGCCACGCTCTTGATGCGCTCGCGACCGTTTCGCTAGCTTCACATATACCACATTGGGTATCACGTCACGCGAACGGACAGCAAAGGTAAATGACACGTCCAAACGTGATAATCAGGACACGCGTGTCATGCTAAACATGACTACTTGCTACGCTCACAGCGCGCTTGCGACCGTTTCGCCAGCTCCATATATCAAATTTTGTATCACGTGACGTTAGTAGACGATGAAAGTAAATCACATGTCCGAACATGATAATCTTGACATGGAAGTCATGTACGGCCTTATTTACATCCGCCTCGTAACGTTGTGCTGATTTTCAAGTGACATATCAACCGTCCTGATTCGTGCTTCGCCTATCATCGGCTCGCACTGTACGCGGGATCTGCCAATTTTCTTCACATTTACATTGAGCTTGCTATATACTAATGAAATCCCCTGTACTTTCCTTGGCTTCATTTTCGGTTGGTTTTCATTAATATTGTGTTTAATAGAGAATGAGTCCTAAAATTTCTACCTCTTCAAACATTCGAATAGTGTACAGACAACGGGAAGCACCGACACGGATATACAAAGACACGTGAGTAAAGATAAATTAAACGTAACCTAATGTCTGAGGATGTCCCGAATGCAGCCGTGTCTATTCTCACTACGAAAATGAATGTGCACTTATTGATGTGTTTACTATAGCGTTGTACATATGAGCTGTCTGGTTTAATTCTGTAATATTATAGTATATGCACGAACAGAAGCAACCCTTTTGTACACCGTCTCTATATATCCAAATGCACGCTCTACCCTTTTGTCGGCTCCACTGAAGCGATCGATGTCGTGATAGCACGAGCCTTCACTTCGATTGAAGAAATGTAAGGACCGAACTGAAATGTGCTCTGTAGGCCACTATTCAGCGAAAAGCAAGAGAGCGTGCCATTAGTTCCAGCACGACGTCACCGAAACTTTGATTTCAGCGTTCTAATCGAAAATCGCTCCTCCCGACTGCGGGTTTGTTCAGACCCTGAGTCATCGTGGCACGAACCCTGCCCAGTGCATCAACTCCTTTGCAAAATCGCGACGGTAAAACAAAACCTTCGTTATAAATGTATTCCCTCTCGTTTCGTACTGTCGAAGCGCGTCTGCGGCTAATAGCTGAGGCATCATCTTCTCGTTCTTTTTTTCAGCCACCCCGAAAAGGCCTCTGACGACTTTCGGGGCAAGAGCGAGGGCTCCGTTTGCTGTGACCCATCGAATCCCCGCTAACACTTGGTCGAAGCGATAACGCATTACGCAGGCAGCATTTCTTTTTTCTGTTTTTTTTTTGCTTAGAAATTATTTGGCTTTTTTTTTTCTTCTTACGTGTTCTGACCCCGCATTCGGGAGCAAGCAAATACACGTTCAAAGTCATGACGTAACCAGCTATGTGCATATTTCTCATAGCCCTTTAAGCAGGGATGGGATCGTTGTGTCGGAAGAGTGGGTCAAATGAGGCTTCACGCGTGCCATTAAAAGGAAAAAAAAAATGCGTCAGTGAGGAAATTGCTTCTTTTTTTTCTCTCTCTGTGAGGACTGGAGGCCTATTTCAGAAATCGGAAATCGGGGAGGCATTTTTTGCATGTATATATTTTTTTTCAGTTTGACGGCTCCGTGCAAATGGGCGCAGGTGCACGGATCGTTATTTTTCGAAGGGACAGAGTTGATTGGGAACGAATGCTCACTCATTTCAATTGGACGTGTAACGCCATCCGCCTTCACATTTTTGTCTCGTCGTTAACAATTAAGCTTTGAAATCGGCACATATATAATAACGAGGAGCGTTTACTGTAGCAATATACGTATGTATTTACACTCGACAATGCGAAAACTAACCTTGACGCTGCTCAGTCGTGCTGACAGATAACGAGAGAGAGGGGGGACTGCTTAAGAAAAGGCACCTAAAGCATGCACCGTATATTGTGCGTGCCCATAGTTAACGGGTTATGTTACAGCGGAAACTTGAAACCTGAGACTAGTGTTCTGTGTGGAACATGAAGCGGAAGACTACCTTTACTTGATTAAAAATGAAAAACGAAAGGCAGGGAGGGTATCTAGGTTTACGTCTTTTTGCTACTCCACACGTGTGGACGATAACGTATAGCGGGGTAAAACTAGAGACGGAGAGATAGTATGAGCGATACGATTCACTACTTTGCAATAAACTTTTGGAGACGAGAGGTACAATTCAAAGCAGCTTGTTATAACGCTGTGTTTTGGCAACCACCTTGGTCGTCGCTTGACACTCAGCTTAGCAGCCGTGCTTTTCTCCAGATGGATGATGCAATGAGTTGTTTATTATTATTATTATTATTATTATTATTATTATTATTATTATTATTATTATTATTATTATTATTATTATTATTATTATTGTTGTTGTTGTTGTTGTTGTTGTTGTTGTTGTTGTTGTTGTTGTTGTTGTTGTTGTTGTTGTTGTTGTTGTTGTTGTTGTTGTTGTTGAAATGATGTATAGGAGAGGTGGTTGCTTTCATGGCGGCACCGTCTTCACGTTCTCACTTGGTAAATAATCCTCCCCAATTCATTGTTTCCTCTGTATAGTATGGCACACAGCCACTCCGACGGTTGGCCAAGAAAGCGCAAGCGCAGCGTAACCTTTCAATGAACACCACAATACTGCTTGTTAACATATTTATGAAAACAATAATAACATACCGTGCAGATAATTTAAAAAAAACCCCAAAGATTCTTTTTTCTTCAAGCCCAATGGACAGCTCGGGAAGAGACGTCGTCTCTGTCGGCGGTTGCTCTCTTAGCGCAGCCCGTTCCGTGCCAGCAGTGCACGACGAGAGGCGTGGGCGTATGCAAGCGACATTTAAATGAGCCGCCCTTCAGAGGAGACGCACAGCAATGTGCAGACCAGGCGCGTGCAGCGCAATAATACGCGGCTCGCTTTCCGCTTTGTGGCTGGCACGATCTTGAACTTGAGCCCTTGGTTATCTAACTGAGAGCTGCGGAAGTCGTTAACCGCGCACAGCACGTGCGAGTCAGGGGAAGAAGCCTTCGTTAGGGCGGCATGGAAGTGAAGGGAGCCGCTAGTTTCTCATTCTGAAAACAGAAACGCGAATGAGAAAATGGGCGTGAATCTAACTGGTCGAGGTGGGTTCCGAAAATTAACTTAGGCCTAAGCGAAACAGTGCAGCGACGGGCGGGAGCTCTGTTCCGTAAAACTTACCACACCAGAAGCATAATCGAGGCGAGACGAGCGTCGTTCTCGACGACTGCGCTGCTTCATCCACGGCTGTGGCGAGAATTCTAGGAAAATTGGCTGGGTACAATAGCGTAAATGCCATACTCGCTGCGTCCGCTTTTAAGCACCATGCTGGGAAGTTGGGTTTAACCGCCCGAATCACCGCAGTGCTCAGTTGTTACCAAGGAGCTTGCTTTATTGAAGACTCAAAAAGTGGTACTGAATGTCTAAGAGTTCCACTAATTTCACAAAGATCGCACCATTATTCATAGACTAAATTGTCGGCTGTTGCTGAAACATAAAACGAAACAGGCATTACACGGTTTGAGTGAATTTCTGTAACGCCGGTAACGTGTTATGTGCGCTCATTGTGTCGCAGTGGGACCAGAATTAGGAAAACTATTCACCTAGTGAGAACAGGCCCTCCCCATATCTGGATAAAAATTTTATTTTATATACCAGTGTAGAAGTTCGGGCTAGTGCATCTGGGTTCACGATGGTGAATTTCACAGAATGAGAACATAGAAGGGGAAAATGAGGCATGCGACCAAGCCGCCAAGCTCGTTTTTTTTTTGTTTTTTTACGGAGGAGAGGAGGATTACCTTCTTTTCGGGCTGTCGCACGAGAGTACCCAATCCGACGTCACAGCCTCGTCAGCGCATTTCCGAGGGCGTCATGCTCATCAACAACAGCCCAGAGAGGACTATGGTGGCGCTCAGGGAACCTTGAGCAAAAAGGTGTACAGGTGGGATTGGCCGGATGGCGCGGGGTCTCCCCTGCCTCTTTTCTGGACCCAAAACAAAGTTTTCATAATCATCATCATAGTACAAAAGATTGCTGATTTCCAACTGATGTTTATTTACCTGAATGGCAAAATAGATGCGTACAGATAAGAATAAGCACTAGCCTGATCTATGCATCGACAGTCAAATCACATGTGTACACGTTCGTCCTTACAGCCCGGCCAGGTAATCACGCTCAAACCGTGACGGGAGTGCTCACGCAGCTGCCGTCGCCTAATTCGTGTGGCTGTTCCGCTTCTATAGTCTCGTGGGTTACCTGAAATCTATGCTCTGCCATGATTGGAGGGTCTGAAATCGCAGTCCCGGTGATGGACGCCCTTTTGGCAGTCAGCGCTGTGTCCTGCCGTATGCGTGCCTTTGTATTTCGCTCCTCGCTCCTGTCGCGATGTAGCCCTGCTCACTCCTTCTGTACCTATGACGTCGCGCGAGGTGTTGCAGAAACGCTTACGTGCCATCGCCATTTTCCTCTAGTGGCATTTGTCGTTTACCGGACTTCCTCTCTCGGCAAGAGTGGATGGACCGCAGCACGTTCGGAATCTTACGCAGGCGAATGAACACGCCAGCCGAATGCTGCGAGCCTCAGCGCTCAGCTCCAACGAGCTATATGCCAACTCTGCTTGGCGCTCACGGCACCGGTTGTGTGGGGAGCAGCCATGGCGGCGTGAAATAAAGACGTCCAGCAGCTTTCGCCGAAAGGAACCAGTGGGCGAGAGAGGTCAGCAGACGCGGCCGCCTCGGACTCTGCAATTAATCTACGAACCCGGCAAACTGTCTCAAAGCCGCCGTCGCGCCAGCTTGTGTGCTTCGGATTCTGTCAAGTAGCCGCTGCATGGTCTGCTGTTTCGCTAACCACTGGCATCTCTAATACCGTGCATCACAGTAAACGCCTCGACCGCTGACTACTTGAGGAGGGGTCATTCTTAATCGCACGTTTCGGTCGACCCGTATCGTCAAAACAAAAACTGCCCAGTGCACATAAGTGGCTCACACAGCATCACATAAGATGCGGTCTTTTCCAAGAGTTGCAATGGTTCACCTGATCAAACCTGACTAGAATACCGTCCGTCCTACGGTGGCCACAGCGCTGCACAGTTTTAGCGTGATTCTCTTTCAGACTGGGCTCACTCGCGCTCTCTTTCGGTTCGTGGCCCCCCGTTTTGAAAAACGGCGCTTTTTGAATAAGCAGACAGGACGCAGGCAAGCGCACACTTTCCTTCTTATAGGACGAAGTCGAAAGAAAACAAAAAGAATGCCTGACATTTCGTTGCCCTGGTGCACCCAGTTGTTTGTTATTAACAGGAAGCGCCTTCAAGGGCTCGGCACACAACAACGCTGCTGATTAAGTCCCTGTGACTTGCGAAGCCATCGTTAATCCTGCTCACTTGGACGAGGCGTCGTAAGAGAAGTCGGGTTCCCCATTGTGTGTGTGTCTGGCTTGAACAAATGGCAAGTCGCCCTCTGCGAGGCGTGGCGCGAGAATTACGTCACGCTGTGCGACTGCCAGAAAATAACTGATTGGAAGAGGCAGTATACTGGCAGACCGCCTCACCAGTATACGCGATAGGCGGAATACCAAGAAATAAAGAAATGTACTACTTGGCCATTGAAATATAGGCGATATTGGATTGATTGTTGAAGCTCAGTTTCAGTGCATTTGTTGGTTGTTAGTCAGCTGAAGGTGACGGCGTCGTTTGAAACTGATTTGCACAGAGTATTGTATACTGTGTTTACCCACCCCAGTAACAGCCTGCTAGGGCTTACAGTATTGTAAATAAGTAAAATGAAGTAACAACAAAAAGCTAACACCAGCTGTAATTTAGCCACGTTTTAGTCATTATAGTCAGCATTAATCACTCTCAACTAGTGCAAGTACTAAACAAGTAACTGCGATATTTCAATGCACGTAACTTAGTGAGGTGGTCTCGTCGAGTGCGTTGACGTCGGAATTGGTCCATATTGTTTGTCAGCAATCAGATAATATGGTGCCCTGTTACACCAAGCAGAAATGCCACTAAAAATATTTATTAAGAAAATCCAAACAAAAAGTGTACTTTACCGCTCCAAATGTTCTCCTCTTTCTCCGAATACCTAATCAAATGGATACACAATTATCTTCTCTCTTCATTAGCGTTTTCCATGAAAAATCTTTCAGCCGATGGTTCCTCGAGCACTCTCCTTGCGCCGATACGAAAGGACGAAAGTTAGGAGGAGGTACCGCTCTAAACCGATTAGCGTTACGAGCATTTTTAATCTGCGCGCCCGAAAAGCCTCGGGGCCGTCCACTTTATTGAGGAGCAGAAGGTGGCCTTCATTTTTTACACACGTCAGCTCTGTCTGCGCTGCATGAACTTCCTATTTGTTATGGCATTACTGTAAACCAAGCGCAAACTCCTCAAACAGCGTATACATTTGCCTTCGCGTAATTAGTCGCGTTTCCATTGCCTATATATTAATTAGTTTATAGCGACGTGTGTTGTCAGTCCTGTAAGAAGTTTCCAATCTACTTCATCGGGATGGTGAATCTTCAGGCGAATCATTTGTAGTCGTCAAAAGTTATGAAGTGCCAGGCGATCTGGTTGGTTTCCTTTTTACCGCAGCATGTTTAAAACAATTATGAAGTTCGTCCTCCAGTCATCAATGAAGTTCGTAATGAAAGCGATCTCGTGGTCGCAGTTGTTACGTGAGGCAGTTCTTCCACATTTTGTTGTGGATCAACTCAATCCGGAGTTCACAACCGCGCTGGTATTCATAATTGTGTTAAGGCAAGAAACTTTAGATTCCTCGTCAAACCGAAAATGACCGTCGGCGTCAACGCGAGGGATGTAACAAATCAGCCTCTTGGGAGGAAGTAATCATGGCGTCACTTAACGTGAGGTCACATGATAACGCCATCGTGCTGCGTCGTCTATTAGTCGATGTAGTTTGATGGTGGGTAATCGTCGAAACAGTGAAAAACAATTTGACAACCACAAGGAAGGAACGGGAAGGGAACCCATCTAGTGCATCTGCTACGCTACCCCACACAGGGGAAAAGGCTGAGGGAGTTTTAAACATGAAGAGAGCACACACTGAAAGTCGCACTTCACATTCAAGTTTATAGTACCTGGCGCAAGTTTGTTGCCTTCAGAAAGTTGAGCACCACGTTGGTCACCTTCATCCGCGATGTCCTTTCAGGTCGACATTCCAAAATTTTTTCTGCCGCCGTCGGCCCCGGATCTGTGTCAGCTACAGCGACTGATAGAGATGTTTTTTTGTGTATTGTAGCGAGAACAGAAGATGTGAAGATCACAAAGCTTGCGATGCCTCCTCAAGGCATGGCAAAGCCACGTGAGATGCGGTGAACTTTTGGAGGATCAGTCGATTGGATGCAAAGTTGCAGGTTCCGCTTTTAATAAGAGTATTGAAGCTCGTTTTTCACCGATCCGATTATTTGCATTTTTCTAGCGAACGTAGTTATTTTAGTGTTCATTACGTTCAGCAGTAGTGCGTTTGTCGTTCAACAATAGCGCATTTCTCGATGAGTTTTAGTAGTTGAGTGTCGAAGTGAGCGATAAGTTTGAAGAATCAACGCTCAGGATTAATCAAGCACTGGCAAACGTGTATTCAGCCGAATGGAGATTGCCCTGGTGACATTGTTAACAATTAAGCGCGTGCTTTTGTTCAGAGTTTCGCGTATTTGCGCTGTACAAATAAATAACAATACACGGTTTTTTTTTATTCCCCTTGGTATGTGAGCAACACTTTTTATTATAACTAGAAATATTCTCGAGAACGCGAAAATTTATTGAAGTTCTGTTTCTTTTGGGCTTATTTTTGTTATGATTATTTGCACGTAAGCTAGGTAGCATCTAGCAACTGGGATAAAAAAATAACTAGAAAAAATCAGATAGCTTTTGCCAGGTTGTCGAAGGAACGAGGAACCCGAGCTGTGAATTTTTGTGCTAAGGTACTCGGCTGCTGACCCGCAAGTCGCGGGATCGAATCTCGGCTGTTGCGGCTGCATTTCTGATGGAGGTGGAAATGTTGTAGGCCCGTGTGCTCAGACTTGGGTGCGCGTTAAAGAACCCCAAGTGGTCGAAATTTTCGGAGCCCTCCACTACGGCGTCTCTCATAATCATATGGTGGTTTCGGGACGTTAAACCCCGCATATCAATCAATCAATCTGTGAATTTTCGTGGCTTTGGTATGTCAGCTTTGGAACTTGTCTAGCTATATAAAGAATGTTTTGGCAGTGGGGCAAGCTCTCCTGTTACGATTATGTTACACCCAAAATGAAACGGGAGAACATTGTTCTAGGAAACAAGAACACTAACAAGTTTTTATTTATCGTCAACTTGAGATAGCTGGTGGCTCACGTCGCAGCGAAAAAAATGAAATGTTGAAAATGATGCTGCTCATTCGGGTGGAACAAGGGGAATTTCAAGGGTTGTTTTGCTTTGTTAATTCGAACGAATAGCATGAAAGCCTCAGTACTCCCCTACTGAATTTTGCGTGCGTATGTGTTAATATAGAGGGTTCCCGGATGTGTCTCTGTTTCGCTGTTTCAGTTGCACTTGAAGCACCATAACAAAGCTGCAGCATCATTTTTTAACATAGTTCTTGAGAAAAAAAGAGGAGCGTGGGGAGGTGAATGCGAATGCAGCACCTCGAGCGGAAGTCAAGGGTCGTCCGGCGAGAGAGCCGCTCTGCCATGCAGCCCCGCTGCGCGGTGCTCGACAAGCACGAAATGGCGTTCACCCTGCCTGGCCGAAAAACCACACAACGCCGCAAAGCATGGCGGCAAACTAACGCGTGGCAGCTGGCACGGTGTCAAGCCGCAAAACACGGCAAGCGCGGCTATTGAAAAAGAAAGCGCGCATGTGAGCTTCGCAAGAGGCTGCTTAGCCGCCGCCGTGCGCTCGCTCAAAGGTGTCGCGGGAAGTAAACCTGACACCCGGCCCTCGCAATTGTCCGCGGCAACATTTACTTCGTTTGTTTGTTTTTTTATGGCGTGTCTTCTTTTTGGCCGCAATTTTCTTTCGGCTCAACGGGAGCGCGATTGAGACTAAACTTCCTTCAGCTCAGGGCGGCGTAAGACGAAAGCGCCGATATAGAAATGAAAGCAAGCGCAAACTGCGGCTCGAAGACGTCTTCTGTGCTGCTTGGAGGCTGCTTTGAGAAGCCATTGTAGCATAAGTTCGAGGGGGACCGTGGCGGGCAACCGTCGAGAGAGGAATAGCCCAAAGAAACACACCGCCCTCTCACCGCAGGAGGGAGCAACGAATTCTGCGGGCTGGCAACAAAAGGAGACGGCTCTTGCAGCGCTTCTTCTATTTCTTGTTTTCTCCCCCGTTTCGCCTCCGCCACGGGTCTCGCCAAAACGGTGCAGCGCTGCTGAAGTCGCGACTGCGGTTCGGGAAGGAGAGCGGACCGACGCGGTGCTCTTGGTTCGGAAGGGCGAAAAACTTCCCGTTCCGCGCTTCTCCGTGCCGCCATGGTTCGCGGTAGACGTTTAAATTAGGACTCGTTTTCCTTTGTTTGACAGTTTATTACGAGAACAGACAATGAGGCCTAGGATGCTATGTTTATTCCTAGTAATAGTAATTTAAATATATGAAAGTGGATGAAAAGATAACTTCCCGCTTACCACTCCTGTATCTCAGTTGGCAAAGCATCGGACGTGTTATGTGAAGGTCGCAGGTTCGCTCCCTGCCAGCAGGCAGTCCGCTGACCTATGTTATGCTATCTTTTCCCCCGTTTATTTTCTTTCTTCACATACCATTTACCACTAATACCATCCCCCTGTACCTTCCTATACAATAGTTGCACAAATGCTGAATATATTCTAATAGGTAGCTAATATGAACGCACACAACAAACAAGGAGAGGAGGGCACAAAAACTACCAACAAGCAATGTTGAGCCAAATATTGAGTTTCTGCGTTAACTGAAGAAGAAGAAAATTGCTCTAGATATGCAATTTCCTCATTTTGCGCCATTTTATCATCGATTCTATGGATAGATAACCTGTAGCTTAACGCTGAATCTGTGGTAAAATTACTCGCGGCATTTTCAACTATACACACAATCAAAAGGTTCTTACGATGCGAATCACGGAATCTATTTATTTATTTGGCATATGCCACCACCTGATTCAATTAGAAATTTCTGCAGACAAGAGACAAATAATAAACGTGTAACAGTCATAGTCGACAAGAAACAATCATGCAAAATAACAGAACACGTTTTTTGGATGACAATCTAAAGTCAAATTTGGACATCTATGCATGCAAAAATGCATCCCTGTGAATACTTTACCGTGCAACGCTCATAGATCATATTATGCCAATATAATTGTGATCATGCGCTCATAGCCGCTTAGACATACATAAGTGTAAGGCTTAACAAAATAGTAAAGTTGTTATGCGTTTAATAGTTTGTGTGGCTCGGGCAGTATAAGCACTAAAGGTAATATACACCAAGAAGAAAACGAGCAGATGTCTGCACTTTATGTTTGGGACTCCTATAAGTAATTTTAATTTTCAAGCAAGAAAATACGCGTAGCTAGTTACGAGATATTCATTAGTAATTGTAGAAAGTGAGTTGTTCACTTGCCTATTGGTTAGCGGGAATAAAGAGTATTTAAAACGATTGACATGAAAGTGATATATTTGTCTACAGTGTATGAATGCTTTGCCCGAGTTTTTCTTGTGAACCTCGCCGCGGTGGTCTATAGTGCCTAAGGTACTTGGCGGCTAACCCGCAGGTCGCGGGATCGAATCCTGTCTGCGGCGGCTGCATTTCCGATGGAGACGGAAATGTTGTAAGCCCGTTTGCTCAGATTTGGGTGCACACAAAGAGCCCAGGTGGTCAAAATTTATGGAGCCCTCCACTACGGCGTCTCTCATAATCATATAGTGGTTTTGGAACGTTAAACCCCACATATCAATCAATCAATCAATCAATCAATCAATCAATCAGTGTTTCTTGTGTCTGTTATGGAGGCGTACATAGGGCTATTGGCATTTAACTTGTTATGGATAGATTATATTGATTATGAAGTGAATGCGCTTCATAAATAGACTCGTACATTGAGTATTATAAAGGATAGCTTGTCTAGCTATATAGTGCCTGCGTTATGCGCTTCATAAATAGACTCGTACATTGAGTAGTATAAAGAGCGCAGCTTTGCGATCGGTCTGCTGTCCGTCCGTCCGTGCAACTCCCCGCCACATTACTGATATTCGGAAGTTCCAACGCCTTGATGGGCGGAGGTGCGCGAACAGCGGCGCAGATGCTAAAACGTGAAATGCGACGTGACATTATAGAGCTGAGTGGCCGTCTCTTGCTCGCTCATCGCTCTTACCACACAACCCCGTCTGCATAAACAGACCCACTCTACTGATGTATACGAAGTAGATAATTGTATGCAGCAAGAATTCGTACCGTGCATTTCGCCCGATGGCAAGCATACAAAAAAAAAAAAAACAGGAACAGAAAATGTCTCTAAAAGGCATGCAGTACAAACGTTGCCTTGCTCAGATATTTTGTAGCCTTCTGCTGAATGAAAGGTATACAGTTGTCACGCATTTCGGAGACTTCCTAAAACTGCGCGAAGTAAAACATTAAGACATAGAATGCGCGTGAAGTGCCGTTTCACGTTTCTAACGCGTTGTCTTCGTGGCGCAGTTTTGATGTGTCTGCAATATCGATGGACCAACTAGGCTAAGAACAAGCGTTACGTCGTACATTTACAGCACGAGCAGTTTCGCGAGTTCATCGCTTTGTCTGAACATCGCTAGTGAATAAATATGGAAGCAGGAAAACACTCGTGGCATCTCGCTGTTCTCTCAGTGGTCACATGAACATTGAACGTTTCATGCGGTTGTCGGGGCACAAAAGCTCGCGTGGACGAGCACGCCAGCGAATCTCGGTGCTTGCGCTACGCTGCCTGCATTTAGCGGCGCTCCACCGAGGAGTGCTGTAGTGTAGTGGTCGCTCCTTGGTCCCGCCTCGTGCCACAAGCCACAATTTTTCCTTCCTCTGTAGCCGAGCGACGGATGGGAGGGTTCTCTCCTTGCCGGCCGAGGAAGAATGGCGGAAAACCGCTGTTGGCAATTCCTTCATTTGTGGCCCCATCTCGGAGGGGATGAAAACGAACGAACCCCAGGTCCTGCCCGAGGGGCGCCTGATTGCCGGCCGGTCGAAGCCGTGGCGAAGGCGGCGAGTGCTGGTCTTCGTCGGCCAAGTTTTTCCTGCTGATCGCTCCGCAAACCGTGAAGCTGTGCTTTTAGCCCGAACCGTGCAAGGACTCCGGGGACTCCACTGAACCTTGGCTCCATAAGCTTGCTTCTGTGACCGTGCACTCTGCTTTTTCTCTCGCCTTCCTTCCTTCCTCTTCTTCCGTAAGCCGTGGGGAAGTAATGCGTAACCTCACTGCGTATTCAAGAAACGGCAGGAAGAGGAAGATAGAAGCTTGAGGTGAAAAAATTCGTAAGCAAGAGTTGTGTGCTGCGGCCGATTTATTTATTTATTTATTTATTTATTTATTTATTTATTTATTTATTTATTTATTTATTTATTCATTTATTTTAAGGCTGGAACGCTCCAGTCTTGAATAAAAGGGTTGGCTTGAGCTCACAATTCCTCCTTACGGGTTTTTTTTTTTTCATCTCGACGTGACTTTTTTTTTATTTCTTTTACTCAAAATTTAACATAATTCCCTTTCATTTAGCGCTTTGAGTCACTTTATGACATATTCAACGTAATCTGTGCGCATTTAGTGAAAACGGTATGTCTTGTCTTTCTTCGAAAATGTTATAGTTTATTAAAATTTTTGCTATTCCGCCTGTGTCGTGCAATCCTGAAAAAAAAAAGCTTAATTTGTAAACATGTTACTTCATCTTACAAAATGTTATATCAAAAACAAGTATAGACGCTGCAGAAACGACTTGTTTGAACAGCTAAAAAAAGCAAGCACATAAAAGAGGCAACATGGGCGCTGATTTTGTGTCCTCTCTCATGTTTTAGTACCTTTTTTTTTTTTTGCTGTGCAAACATGTCAACTCGAAATTATCAACTATCCTAAGAAAACGCTTCAGAAGA
Source organism: Rhipicephalus microplus (assembly GCF_043290135.1). Taxonomy (NCBI): domain Eukaryota; kingdom Metazoa; phylum Arthropoda; class Arachnida; order Ixodida; family Ixodidae; genus Rhipicephalus; species Rhipicephalus microplus. Next base: position 2,772,807 of record NC_134707.1, read on the forward strand.
TGCAAGCTGTGGCCCTTATTATATTGTTTAAAAATTGATGTCTGGCAAATTGGTGACCTTCGAAAATAAGCCGACGCAGTTCACGTTTCACAGATTTTTACGGCATACGTGAAACTCTAATGTGAAGTGGAGCTACAAGCAAACCTTGTAGGTTTGATATTTTAGTAAAAATAAAAATATTGCAGACACAAGTTTATATTCACAGTGCGAGGTGACACCACAGCGATAGAACACACGTACTATACAAGCAGCCTGCCGCCGTATCGCGCTGTAAATATGCAAACTAGAAATCGACTCCTCCAGCACATTGCAATCTGGAAATAAACAATTCCTTCTGGTTCGCAATGTTTTCTTATGACGGTCGCAAATTTTTGTGACGTTTTTTTTTTTTCAAACGAACAAATGATTCTAGGGACTTTCCTGTTGCTATGACATTATTCACAAGGCTAACGTTGAAGCAGCTTTTGGGAAAAACACAAAAGAAAGTTTTGCACGTAACCACTTCTGTCGCCTGCAGAGCGAGGAAGTGTTTTCACTATTGACCAGGATCAAACTGTGAAGTGAAATAAATGTTCATATCTGTGATAATGTAGTTAAACATTCGAGCGCAAATTGGTTAATGTCAGTTAATTATCGTACATCTCCAGGTTTGCACTTACTCAAGAGCAAAGCTCCTTATGGTCTGGCAGTCCATTCCTCCAGCGTAGCCAGCACAGCGTATCCATGCATAGACAGACAGATAGACGGGCGCTTCGCCCTACTCATCTTCATTCACTCCGTGGATATGCCGCGATTTTTGTTTTCATTTTCGTGGAGCGATGTGGTTTGCGTATAACGTCCGCAAAAGCGAGCTGCTTTTTTAAATAAATATGTTGTTTATTGAATGAGTTCTTCAGACACATCCTTTAAGGACATATATACTCTAGGCCTAAACGACTTTGACATTTGAGACAAGTATTCAACAACCGAGATTCATGTTTTCAAAACCGCAGAGCCTGCGTTGAGAGAATCGCTGGTCGGAACAGGAGCAAAAAGAAAGAAAAACCGAGTAAGTTAGCGAACAAAAGCGGGTCGCGGAAGCGATAACGAGCCTATCCAATTTGCATACCAAATCAGGATATGCCACCAGCTGCGTAAGCGCCGTGACGTGCTCCGCCTTCTCGCCAAGCGCGCATGTGTGCAGCGATGCGTGAAAGCCCTGGGCGAAATTGATAATGTTGAGGGAGGGAAAGAAGTGTAGCGCTGCCTTCGGCTCGAATCGCGCGCCATAAATGTGGCTCGTCATCGCGGTGTCACACCCGCGGGCATGTCAGATGGCCGAGGCATGTAATTTCCCCACGATAATCGTCCGACTCAACAATGCGGTCACTCTGCCTAGGCGGCCTTGTTTCCATATCCCGTTCCAATCTTATGGGTCTGCACATAGGTGCCACCACAGAAGTGTCTCAGTCAGACCGGCGAGTAGAGAAGTAACTGATACACACTGCACGTTGTACAATCTAAGAATAAATAAGAACTCCTCTCAAATAACGGCAGCGCACCGGCCACTCATGAGGCTGTCTTGCGTCACACCTTACTGTCTGCTGATGTATATACTACGTATACTAAATGTTAAGTCTGTCCTTGCTATACGTACTTACCTAAAATGTTGCGTTTGCCTGAGCTCTAGTATCGTGGGTTCTTTGACAAAATTTGGCTGGAATTTTGAAGTGAAGAACCAGGGACACCGACATGTGCGAAAATCGCCCGCCTGAGGTGCTTGACGTTATTGGAATAAGCTTTATTGATTGATTGATTGATTGATTGATATGTTGCGTTTAACGTCCCAAAACCACCACATGATTATGAGAGACGCCGTAGTGGAAGGCGCTGGAAGTTTCGATCACCCGGGGTTCTGTAACGTGCACCCTAATCTGAGCACACGGGCGTACAGCATTTCCGCCTCCATCGAAAACACAACCGCCGCAGCCGGGATTCGATCCCGTTACCTGCGGGTCAGCAGCTGAGTACCTTAGCCACTAGACCACCACGGTGGTTCCAGTAAGTGCGACTGAATCTATGCGAATTCTTATGACCGCAATGAGTGGAGTCTTGCATTATTCTGTTGAAATAGCTATGAACGTTCCAAATAAGACAGTCTTAGACGTAGTTTTCCTTTCATGACTGATTCGACCTTGATAAAGAAATAACCCTCGAAATTTCTGCGACCGTGTCAATGGCCGAGATAGCTAACGCTATTTCGCATTTCTGTGCAAGCTGTTTCATTTTTAAACAGCACAGTCCAAGAAGTGAATATGGCACGCACAGAACTAACAAGCACCATGCGCAAGGATTCACAAAGATCTGGGCTGGTTCTCGCAAGTTCTGTGTGTGTGTCGGGTCTCATTTTTGCTCGAAGATGTTTCAACAGTTTTATTTCCATAAAACAATTCTTTATCCATACACAGTGGCACCACCACTCACAAGTCAACCGGAAAAGCTCTCTCCTCATCTTAGAGGTCAATTGATGGTGAACTTACACATGTGTCACCGCGCCACGGTGGTCTAGTGGCTAAGGTATTCGGCTGCTGACCCGCAGGTCGCGGAATCGAATTCCGGCTGCGGCGGCTGAATTTCTGATGGAAGCGCAAATGTTGTAGGCCCGTGTGCTCAGATTTGGGTGCCCGTTAAAGAGCCCCATGCAGGTGGTCGATATTTGTGGAGTCCTCCACTACGGCGCCTCTCATAATCGTATGGTGGTTTTGGGACGTTAAACCCCACATACCTATCTATCCTTCACACATGTGTCACTGTCACGACAGATATACCTTGGATTTCATTATTCTCTCTCGAGTCTTTGCTTTTCGCCAGACCCGTGTAAGAACCGTACATCGGTGCCACAGCCTTTCCAAACAATGTGCTGACAAATGACTATAACTGAGTGAACTGGTGCTGCTACTGTGCATGGATAAATAGTTACTGATTCAAGGATCCATTGAATTTTGATCAAGGAAAAATTGTTGCAATTTGCTTTGTGAAACACGGCTAAAGGTTGCGTAAACGCCTGGCTAGGTCGTGCCACCCTGGATGTAAAATTGTTTCCTGGAAATAAAACTTTTGAAGTTTACGCACGGTGGTGTCACCTCTTTCACGTCATTGTCTCCTAGTGCGCAATATGTCTTCGAGTTCCGTTTACCAACATGCCCGAAATATGTGAATGCTACTTTTTGCGCTGAGGAGTTTGATAATGGAGTCCCGATCCCACACTCTACTGCATCTCGTTGACGAGAGCCAAGCGCTGAAGGAAGCCGAGCCAGTGCATGGGCGAACGATTAGCGGAGAACCACAGCGCAGCTTCAAAGAGAGAATTCGTGTGGTTGAACTGTGCTGGCAATAAATATTCTCAACAGTCAGAGTTATATGTGCTGGCTGCAGTGCACCATAAATTGCAGCCTTAACTTTCGGCGTCGTTTGCACAGAGTGGCACCACTTACATACGCTGCAAAAATATTTATTGCATCGTCTCGTTCAGTCGCCACGCAGGGCTAAGTAAGTCGCAAAAACGTTAGCTGGAACAGGGCGCCTGCGCTGGCGGGAAGCAATTCGTTTACAAAATTAGGAACTGCATGTCCAGGGTAGGCGCGTGCGTTACATCAGAGAAGAACGGATCCGAAAGGCGTCGGCCAAAAAGGCAAGCGTGGTTTGGGCGATAAAAATTCTCATCAGCATTAAAGGGGGAGCCCCGAGAATGGGTCGGCGCCGCCACAAATCCCATTCGGTGCCCCCGCAGTTTCATTCCTTTTGTGCGAGTCACGCATGAACGCGGAGCAGCCCGCAATTCGCACGCGCGGTGACAATGAAGAGAATGACGTTAATTTTGATGAGACGTCTCTCGCAAACACCCTTCATTATAACTCCCATGTGCACCTCATCATTTAGTTTCTTTTTCTCTTTCCATTTTTTCGGTCACACTCTGAGGCCTTTTCTGGAGGTGTTGCCCAAAAAAATGTGATATCTTGCACATAATACCGGTTGGGGAAGCCATGTATGAGGCGAGTGCTGTGGTTGACCTGAAAATAATTTGAATGAGCAGTCTCTGCTTTTTCATTTAACTGCCAATTTGTGCATAAGCTGTCCCGCGATTTTGAAGTTATGTTAATAAATAATAGTGTATATCGCTGACGAAGTATTGTGGCAGTACATATGCATCAGGATATTTGGCCAGAGCGTATTCTCGCTCGCTGTCTTGCTATGATACCTTCCCAATTAGAAGTCAAAGGCATCTTGACCTCTAATTTTACACCATACCCCCATCATTTTACCGTTATTTTTACACTATACCCCAGCAATACCTGCATCGTTACCGTGGAGCGCCCACTTAAGATGAACACATGAGGAAGAACACAGCACAAGCGCTGACTTTGAACTGAACTTTAATCAAGAAAGCGGGAGCAAATTGTGTGCGTCATGTGTGCGTCATAGCGAGAAAAATTTGTCCAGGCTTGAAGGTTATATGTGAAGGTTACATGTGTGTAAGTCAGCCGTCACTCGCACCAATGATAAAGAAGTGCCTTTTTTTTAAACCGCTTGCGTAGCACTTTGCTGGAATCACCAGATATGTTTCAGCGCCTGGTGTTGTTGCGTGCGTTCATTTTTAACCCATGTGTGTATTTCCGCGCACTAACACATCCGTGGGTGGGATGGTAGGTGGGAGTCTTGTTCCCTTTACTTTAATAAATAAACTACCGTTGATGATGAGCAATTGTGTTCAACCCAGTGTGTCCGCGTCTTAACGGTAATATGTTGGGTTTTACATCCCAAAACCAGGATGAGATTATGAGAGACGCCGTATATAGTCCAGGGCTCCGGAAAATTCGAATAGCTGATGTTCTTTAACGTGCACTAACATCGCACAGCACGCCTCGATCACAATGCGACTTCCGTGGCGGGAATCAAACCCACGACCTTTGTGCCAACAGTCGAGCACTATAACCGCCGCGTGCACTATCTCCATCTTGCGTTCCGGGAATGAGCAATCCGAACCAACTTGCGAGAGCTTTCTCTCCTCAATAAATTCTTTTTTGTTGTTTTATTATATAGGTGTTAAAAGTGCTTCTCAACGTATGATATCTTGTTCGTAAAGAAAAATGCTGGTTCGATTTTGCACGTACGATAAGCTTGTTGACTCCGGTCGCTGAGCAACTGTTCGTCCAAAGCACCATTGTTGTCTTAACGAGAGTCACTTTACGCCTATAGCGTAAGTAAGGTCCACACGGAGACCAAGTCTGTCTACGGAGCGGTACTGGATGGTGGACGACGCCGTGTAGGCCACAGAAGAGACGCTAGCAGTGCTGAATATAAGCTGTGTTCACTTTTTGAGGCGATTAGAACGCAATCGTGTACACAACTTGTTATTGATGATTGACATGGCTAGCTGTTAAGAAAGAGTAGCATACAACGAGGTTTCCATTGATTGAAACTCCTGAATACTAAATGTGTAAATGTGTCTTCGTTCAACTTCATTTTGCTGTGCGCTGCCGCATGTCATTGTTTCACGAGTCGCTCTGCACGAGCCACATCAAAGGTACGATTATTTCTTCGCTGGAAATCAGTACAACCCAAAATGAACTAACCCTGTATTTTTAGCCTACAAAAAACGAATTATGAGGGACTTCAAGATGGATATTTATCCGCAATACATTTAAGATTAATTACTATGAAACACATAGTTGGATGCATTGTGACATTATACAAGTGCAATATAATATTGAGTGCCTTAAAATAATATTGTGCAAATGTAGCGCTTTCACAGGCAGTTAATTCTGCACACGTCGTGCCTCAACTGGTTAAGACAGCTTATTCGAGTCTTAGAGCAGCAGCGACGACCATAATAACAGCAAGCACACATGGTGCAGCCAGCTATAGGGAGCAAATTGTGGTGTACGAGCCACCCAGTGGCGATGGGGCTTCAGGAGTGTCTGTTTTCCTCCTCTCTGCTTGTGTGTTTCAAACTCCGATGGTTGAGTCCCTTAAAAGAAAGTTCGAGAGAACTTCGTCCCCTGTGACATGCGTCTCATTTTTGTGAGGCAAAGAGATAAAAAAAAGATTTATAGCAATCGAAGTGTTAACCATCGCTTTGTACGCGGAAGGCCTGCACAGGCATTTCTCTTTTAACTTGTGTCCCTCGCTACTTCTTTTGGACGCAACACCGGGGAACCGAGAAGAGAGGCGTTAAGATAACACGCTCTTCGGTATCCGCACTGCGTTGTGCCACAGTTAATAAAAACAACGAGACTATGAGGAGGACTACAAGGAATGTTTGCTCATGGCAGGCGAGCAACAGTAAAGCGTCAGTAACAACACTTGCCTCGCCTACGAAGAAAAAAAATATCGCTGTAGTTTTTAGGCGCGAAGCTCTTTGCACCGTGGATCGTGCGTCCCGTCTCGTCGTAGTAGCAACCTCTCGTTTATCCTTAGAATGTCCGCTGGATGACGGTGCTTGTATGGGGTGAATATATGATGAAAAAACGCGAGTTGGTGGTACTTGGAGTGTTCACTAGATTGACAGACGGATGGACGGACGGATAGATGGACGGCTGGGTGTGCGGACGGACGGGTGGACAGACAGACGCGCGCACGGACGGATGGACTGATGGACGAACGTACACACGGACGCTTCGCCCCACTCATCATCATTTCCTCCGTTGATATGCTGTGATTGTTTTGCATTAATATTTTCGTCTTTTTCTATTTTTAAAAGCACTCTTTGTCGTCACCTTGTTGCCTGCGTTTTCTTGGCGTCTATTTTTCGCACTGATATATTGTGCATGCAGCTATTTTTATGCGTATTTTTGTTTCCGGTGTTCGCGATCAACGAAATCGAAGGGGACAGGTGGGTCCAGTACCCAAGATGGTGATCACTATAACGAACGCCGGTGGAGAGAATCTGAGTACCCGCCACAGTGGTCTCGTGGTGCTTGACTGCTGACCCGAGGGATGCAATGCTGGCCGTTGCGGTCACATTTCCGGTGGAAATATACTCGAGGCTCGTGTGTTGATTTAGGTGCGTGTTAAACAACGCCAGCTGGCAGGAATTCCCAGAGCCCTCTACTACGACGTCTTTCATAATCGCATCATGCTTTCGGGACGTTAAACCGCTATATTTACGGGTGAATATCCTCTTAGTCTTATCTTGTCCTGCGCCAGGCGGAACTGGCGGACAGAAGCGCGGACGCACGGACGGTTAGATGGACGCACAGATGCATGGATGGACGAACGTATGCACAGACAGACAGACAGAGAGATAGACAGACAGACGGAGGGATGGACAGATGGTCAAATAGACTGACAGACAGGCAGACGGACACGTAGACAGACGGACGGACGCTTCGCCCCATTCATCATCATTCACTCCGTGGATATGCTGTGATTTTCATGAATAAAAAAGTCTCTACAAAGTAAGGAAGAGGGCCGCGAACAAGAGATGCTAGAGTCGCTGCAATCGTTATTGATAAATTTCTTATGGCAAGTATCAGCAGTGATCTCCTACGCGGTTTCATGAAGTCACACGGTGTGTGTCATAATGAATTTTGCGATAGCGCGGGATAAAGGATTCGTCAATTTCTTGTACTCCTTGCTCTGTCGACGTTCACGGTGCACTGCTTATGACTTGGTGCACAACTGGACGCTTTGTGGTGCTGGGCTAAATGACTGCAATGTCTTCCATTTTCAGAGCGGCTGCAAAGTAATATTGCACAATCATGAGCGAACCATTGTCGTTATAAAGTAGCAGCTGCTTTCGAACTTCTATGGTTCCAGTGCCTCCTGTTTTTCGCGTACGCGTCTAATGCTTGCAGTCGGTCGCCCACGTGGGTACGGGAACACTTGGTAGCGACTTTATAAAAGAGACGTGCAAACTGCTGTTCGTTAAACTCACGAGGTTAGTATATACAGCATGCCGGTGTAAGGACATATTGTTTACAATTTAACCCTAGGTCTTCAAACACGGGGCTGCACCTGAAGTATCATGACGTTGACCTAATATATGATACTGTTTTTCTTTTATGCAGTACACGAACGCAAGCAAGATGCCCTTTTTTTCTGTTTCGTGGAGTGCCTGCTTATTTCCGGATTAAATCATGAGTTGCGAATTGCGTACTTGAATTAGGTGCACGGTAAAGAAACCTAGATGGCCTCCGCCATAATCTTATCGGGGTTTAGGGGCGTTAAACCCCTGTATTTATTACTAGGAATCTGGTATAAAAGCCAGATTGTCTGTCCCGGGGAATCGTACGTGGATAACCCTTTGCCAGTGCACTTTATACAGGGTGTCCCACATACCTTGAGCCAAGAATTTGAAAATGAAAGGCACTTCAGTGGCGAATTGAACCAAACTCGTACTACTCGCATTAGTCTGTACGTACTTTTTATTTCTCCCCATACTTACGAATTATAATACTTAATTACCTTTTTAATTGTGGGCTGGAAACCCAAAATATTAACACTGAGATGTAGATCACTTTTAGAAACATGCACCGACTAAATTGTTTCCTGTACGATACGTTTCGCGCTGCTATTTTTTCCACGTTTTAAAGAAGGCCGCGAAATCTAAAAAAAAAAAAAAAAAAGCTGTGTGACTGACCGCGAGCGCACTGCTTTAGTGCGGCTATAGGCTTTCTTTGCAACGCGGAAAAGACAACAGCGCTAGACGTATCGTACAGAAAACAATTCAGTCGGTGGTTTCTGAAAGTGCTCTACAGTGTTCATATTTTAGGTTTCCAGTCCATAATTAAAAATTTGGTAATTAAGAAATAATAATTAATTAGTATGGGGAGAAATAAAAGATAGCCTGAGTACCTATAGGCTAGATCGAGTAGTATGCGCTTGGTTCATTTGGCCTCCTAAGTGCCTTTCACTTTCAAATTCTTGGCTCGAGTTATGTGGGACGCCTTGTATGAGTGTGTATACTTTCGCTGTTTGAATTATCTGGCAGGCATTTCCCAACGGTCTACGCCGCGCTGCCGAGAGATAACATAATAAAACACCGCCATGGAAACAGCGCTCATTTTCTTTCAGCTATAACTCAATTTCACCAATCCAGATCCTGCTTTTGGTCGGCGTCACTGACATTTATGAGCGTATGCGAGCGGTGCGCACCGCGTCCGGTGGCCTGATCAATGCTGCACTCGAAAAGTTAAAAAGAACGAAAATGTGACGCGCAGTGGGCCACACCAGCTGCCCTCCACGACAGAGCTCCGCGTCGCAGCCCACAAATTGGTTTCGGAACAAAGCACGATCAACGCGTCTCTAAAGTATCACTCTTGCTCCCCCGTGGGTCGGGTGGCGCTGCCGGCACTGAGCTCCTCATACAATGAAATTAAGTCGGTGCCACATAATGCCACGCGCACACGAATCCACACAAAAAAGTTCTCCGAAAGCTGACTTGATTCAACAACCACAACTCTCCACGCGTAGTATACTTATGTTTACTTCTGCAAAAAAGCATAAAGGTAGACAGGTCTATTACTACCTTCTCGTATTACTACCTTCTAGTTCTGGTACCATAAAAAAAATTCATCTGAACACTGCCAATGAGTTGCTGTTGGGCAAGTTGAAAATAGGGGAATTGAGCGAGCGCTCGCGTTTATTATAAAGTAATTAAACCAGACAATGACGATGGAGCACCCTCCATTGTAACTGAAATGGTATAGCAGCAGAAGCGTAACTCGGAGGTTATGGGTTCGCGTACTACCAATGGTGATATTTGGTCCACTTTCTTTCAATTTGATTGAGAATCACTACACTTCAGTCAAGAAACCACAAATAAAGAACCACGTGACTTCCTTTGCTAAATTGTCTGTCGGTGCCTCTACTTTATTGGGCACGTTGATAATTGATTACGGTAGCGGAAATTACTATAGAGTCTGTTTCACATTGGGTGTGTTCCAATACTGACCGTGGTTAAACAGATAGCTAACTGGACTAGTGGCTATCTGAAGTCAAAGAGTTGACAATGAGCGAGCCGATCGAGCTGCCCGTTCTGCCCATAATGAAATCAATCAAATAACTATTCCGCTCTCCAGAACTGATGCTGCACGGAAACTCCGCATGCTTGCTCGCAAGCGCACCACGTCCCAACGGAATGAGTCACATTTCACCACGCACGATTATGCACCTTATAACCAACTCTTAGTCTTCGAATCCCCCACAAAACTCCGCCGGCGAGACGCCACTAGGCTGTGTAGGTTATGGCTGGGTGTCTCATTTACCAGTGCGTACGCGTTCCGCATAAGAATGGCCGACACTGCTGCATGTGACCATTGTGGCCGGGACGAAACAACTTGGCATATTCTGTGCGAATTCCCACACTACTGCTCGCAGAGACAGTCACTCGGCACTGCACTAGACGAAATGGACAACCAGACTCAGTCGGAATATAGAATCCTGCGCTACCGACAGGACTTTATGTCGCAGAAGAAGGCTCTGAAGGCGCTCCTGCGCTTCTTGCGTTCAACCGTGGCCTCTCCAAACGACTGTGATCGGAACGCCCTGCATGTGTGTGCATGTGTTTATTTTTCCTAATTTATTTTATATCTCTCGATCTCTATCTTCTTTTCGACCCTCATTTCCCTACCTCTGTGCAGGGCAGCAAACCATTTCTTCTAGGTTAACCTCCCTGTCTTTTTTCTTTATTTATTTCTCTCTCTCTCTTAAGTCCCATTCGAATTCTCATGCAGCCAGCAAAATAGACAGCTTCGAACAGCTTCGAGAAGATCTGCATCGTAGACGAAAAAAATGACGCCATATCTACGGAATGAATGATGATAAGTGGGTGAAGCTTGGGAGGGGGAGCTCATTGGTAAACCGTAACTCTCCCGTGAAAGGTTAGGCCGTTACATCATTAGAAAAACGCAAGTATGTGCGTATATTATACAAATCAACTTTTATTTTGTTCTTGTTCGTTTCTTGTTTCGTTTCTTCGCTTGCTCTTTTCATTTCTTCGTTCTCATGGCGGCTGGATTGTGAGGTTCCTTCATTATTACGGCTTTATGGTCCGTGAAGTGAGGCGAGAGAGGTTCTTGTACTGACTGCAGTGGAAAGTTTGCAAACACAAAGTCTATGCACGTCCGTCGGATGGTGGTATGTTGCATAGGGATACATCTGAGTGCGTATTTGGAAAGAATGGGCTGCACGATGCAGTCATTGTGAACGAGGTCCATCCGTCCGTGCGTGCTTGCGTCCGGTCGTCTGGCTGTCTGTCTGGTGGACGCAGCCTCGTCGAGCGCGTCCGTCATGTTTTGGCCCTAAACCTATGCGCAGCGCCTGCGGCCTTAATTCTCACCCGTCTGAATCGCCACATACCCTGTAAGGTGACTGTATGCTGCGTGCTACGCACTGCTCGAACCATTCAATAAAATGGGTTGGCGGTGTTTTCTTTCTCAAGCGATACTGAAATAATACTTATTCATAGTGAGAATAGAGATGGACAATCGGCAGCCGACGAATGCCTCCAGTGTTCAGCGTCAATATTGCAAGCTTTGTTGCTGTTTCCTATCACCTTTCTTTTGCTACGTCGGGTACTTGGGGGATGATTTTCAAGATGGCGCACATGTTACTAGTAACAAAGTCACAGATTAGACTATTACAAGTTATGTTGCTGGTTTTATTTGTGTTTGGGCGCGAACTTGTTGCACCTTAACACGATCGAACGTTGAGCGAACTGGTAAATACAAATATTTTCATGTTTTGTTCTGTTCTGTTTTAAGTGTTTTGCTGTGGAGAGGTTGAGGTGCCTATTGCCTCGGCTACTCGTTTTCTTCATATATACACTGACTCAGTTTTCTGCAACTCGTTCGGGTGCGAAACATTCGTTTGTTTGTAGAGATGCGTGCCTACAAACTCACAACCGGCAACATTCGTGAACGATTTTGCGTTTGTTAATGCGATTCCAGCGCAAAGTGTGTTCACTTGAAAGCAACAGGCCACGAAGCCGCGTTCTTGCAGTGCACGCATTGAGGAGTGGGCGAAGTAATGGCGACCACTGTAGCAGACGACGCACTTCTCTTCACTCTGAATGAAGCGGAGGTGAACGAGGTACTCTTTATATAGACACCATCCAGACGCGTTTCATTTCTGGGAGCAATATGAGCTCCATGCTGTCTTCTAAGATGTCAGCGTAGACTACCTACGATGCTGTTTACAAATGGAGTTACAGTCTGTGTCTCAAAGAAGACTTGATGCAATAGAGACTGACACGTCTTGTCGTCATGTGGCCCGGCATTTGGGTCGTCGTACCAGATTTTGTTCTCGTCATGCGTCTGGCATTGTTTAGTCACGTGAACGCCACGTTTTCATTAGTTTATTTGACCATGCATTGGGGTCCGGGGGCTAAACCAGCTTTTACAAATTCGGTCTTTCGATCAAGGTGACCTTCGCACAAGACATGTAAGGCATTCGCCATCATTACCAGAGTGCAATTCGCAGCTCCCACGCAAGAAATCAGACACAAATGTTTCTAACGATTGAGTGTGGCTTGCGATATATGACTGTCCACAACGTGACAATCACCGAAAGAGCTTGTTCAGCCGCTTGCTGATTGCGTTGTATACACAGGCGAGTGAATTAAGACGCTGGTCGTGACTGCTATACTTGTGACACTGACTGAGCTGATAAACGTATTCGTTGATTACATTTGTAAACTGTGACGACATCTTATTGTGGAACGCTATTGTTCTTGTCACTTCAATATTAACAGAAATAAACGCAGCTTGAAGGAAGTGCGGAGCCTGAAGGAAGTGTGGAGCTGGGCATCTTTCTTTGTTTCTTTTCGGTTTTCTCTTTCTTTCTTGTTTTCTTTTTTAGTTTTCTCTTTTTCTCTCTTATTTCTGTTTATATTTATATTTCTCCAAATCTTTCTTTTTCCTTCTTTCGTTTTTATTATTTCTCGCTTGCTTCATTTTTTTCTTGAAACTTTATACGTGGTTCTATTTAAAGTGCTCCGCACTTGGTATCATCATCGAGGCGCTCTCAGAACAAGAGCAAGAAGTCGTCTCCGTCGCACCAGAGCACGCGCAATATGTGGCAGCTCTATATACATGTTGGTTTGTCTGCGTTACGCCAAGGATGACGACAGCATACCATGGCCTTTCCGCCTATAAAGTGTTCCGAGTTTATTAACCGGTGGGGTTTTCCATCCGAAAACTACGATATGGTTATTAGAAACGCTGTAGTATAAGACTAAGTTTCGACCATTTGGTGATCAATTCAACATCAAATGGCAGGAAAAGACCAAACCATGCGACAACGTGAATACGAAGTTGTGTGAAGCTAGCTGCACCTCTGGAAAGCTTTCTCTAGCTCGCCCTACAAGTGCAAAAAAAGACAGTAAGGCCCATGGGGACGGCTGGCTCCGGCAATTCATCCAAGAGGAAAGGGCTGTACCTCATTCGCTGACGAGCGTTAACAGCTTTACGGCTAGTTTAACTGCGTTCGTCATTACTGCAGAAGTCACGCGCCACAGCACAGATAATTCTCAGAGAGATGGTGTGGGCAAATGAATGCACAGGCAAAAAGAAAGATGAAATGTACCCGATGGTGTCACTGCGCGGAACAAGAGGTGGCTCGAATGGCTCCTCGCAATCTGCCGGAGTGGATGCGGCTGTCCGGCAGCCCTTTAACGACGACTCGGTAGGGGCACAGCGCGGCCGTTAATGCAGTCACAAGAGCACGCTCTCATCGGGCTGACCGCAGCTTATGAACCGAGCCGGCGCCGCAGATGGCGCAAGCGGGACGTAACTTTCGTTCACGCACTTTTAGCGTAGCCATAACGCTGGCCTGATCGGCCTTGAAAAAGCAAAGCGAATTCGACGCTACCAACGTCACCGACGCCAGTGGGAGGGTCAGGCCGTGCTCGTCGTCGAAGTGTCTCTCCTCTATACTGCGGGAGCAAGAGGGTCAACGCCATGTCACTCGATCTCACTCGTTCGTGCGAGCGCTGCTACAGTCCATATGTGTGCAGCAGAGTGCTTGAGGCAAGACAGATTAAGATTGAGCAAAACACGAGAGCTCCAGAGAGAGGCGTGCCGTCGTGTCTCTGCGATGGAGACAAGAGGTCGTAATTTAGATTTTCCAAAGCAGCAGTCGCATTTCGACGAAACCACAGTGCAAAAAAAAAAAAAAAACGTTGTGCGCATAAATGCATTGGTGAACCCAAATAAGCGCTTCGCTACTACTTCACTCGAAGTCTTCAGCACATTGATTCAAGGTCTCAAAGCTAAATTTATTCGCTCCTAGCACACTCGCATGCAAAGCTGCACATGAAGCATTACGTGGGCTAACTTTAATGCTTTCTGAGAGAGCGGAGGAGATATATAGGCTGTTCATGACGTTGCCAAGGGCATATTTTGTATAGAACGGCGGCAAACGTTATTCCTCTGGAGGTCAAGCGTTCCGAGACAATGCGAGCATCACATACACAATACGTAAGCATAAATTAAACCGATTTCACCTGATGTTATATCGACAACCTGTCATGCGTCAGTTCACCGTTGGTTATATTACGTGTTGTTGAATAGAATAGGGAACAGAATGCGATAGTAGGGGATAGGGTATGATAGCATAAGATCGAATGAGAAGGGGTATGATGGGATTGGATAAAATAGGAAGGGGTATGATGCGACAGGATAAAATAGCATTGGATAGGGTAGGACAAAATAGGACAGGATAAGATAGACCGAGCGATTTCGAATCAGGCATTTTATAGTCCATGACGAAGACGGAAGGTATTTTAGTTGCCATACACAGCATACACTAAACAACCTGGAAAGTATTTTAATAAGAGCAGCCTCTATAGGAGATTCCAAAGGTGATTTCGCTGCAGAAAATGCATCAGTACACTGTCTTCCCGTTAATCTCTTCTAGCTGAATAGATACCAGCCACTGAAATGCGAGACAAGAAGCTGAGTGTATCGGCGTGTCGGCGTCTAATCTCGTCATGGTGTGTTATGTGGTCATGCTCCAACATGAACGCGCCACAAAAGTTGGATAAATTGCTTTGCCGATTTCCTAAAAATGAAGAAGGCAACAATTAGTCCAACAAACTATGTTAGTGCAGCTTAAACTCCCTCGCCCCCAGGGAAGTGAAACCGGGCTTGCATACGGAAGAGGAAGGTGCACGTGTAGGCGGCATTCCGAGGCAGTACGTTAGGGGAGCGGTAACACCATGTTCTTCTTGCCCGGTTTCGGGCTTGTCACCACCTCATCAAAGAAGTATGTGTCAGACCACCGAGTGCCCCACCCATGTATTCCCAGGTTTCATGATGTTAGCGGAGCTGAAACGCCCACATACTTCGCTCCTCCTCAGTTTGTTTATTTTTACATAGAAGGTAACCTTCGTGAACAGAATAAGTAGTCCACCTGTGCGTTGCACTTACTTTTCTCATTCTCTCAACAACGCGTTTTTTTTTTCCAGGTCGTATTTGAAGCTTCTTCAGATAAATAACCGCAGGTATTCTCATTGTTTTTTTTTTTTTTTTCAACACACAGGCGTATCCTCCATGGAAAACTATTTGTGATTTTCCGTTGAACCATGCGTATTTGTTTATCTGTACGAGGCGTGCTAAGTCTGCTGTCTTCAAGATTATTCTTTCAGTTATGAGACTGAATCAGGATGTGTGCGCAAGATGCCATTGTTACGTGCCAACAAGCATTTTGTCTTCTGCTGTACGAAATGTTGACTATAAGTAACTGTCGTACCGTGTTTAGGTTCTTTCTTTTTTTGTTAGAATTACATGTTAATTTCTTTCTACGGTATTCTACCGGCCGTTTTGTTCATTATTATTATTATTATTATTATTATTATTATTATTATTATTATTATTATTATTATTATTATTATTATTATTATTATTATTATTATTATTATTATTATTATTTCGCATTGAATTAAGACTGACCACTATGCGCGCTGGTAATCCGTGAAGGCGAAGAACTACGTGAAAGAAACTGGCCCCGCTGCAGTGGTCTAGTGGCTAAGGTACTCGGCTGCTGACCCGCAGGGCGCGGGTTCGAATCCCAGCTGCGGCGGCTGCATTTCCGATGGAGGCGGAAATGCTGTAGGCCCGTGTG
This sequence comes from Rhipicephalus microplus, assembly GCF_043290135.1. Classification (NCBI taxonomy): domain Eukaryota; kingdom Metazoa; phylum Arthropoda; class Arachnida; order Ixodida; family Ixodidae; genus Rhipicephalus; species Rhipicephalus microplus. The sequence continues at coordinate 2,788,911 of NC_134707.1, forward strand.
CTCAGATTTGGGTGCACGTTAAAGAACCCCAGGTGGTCTAAATTTCCGGAGCCCTCCACTACGGCGTCTCTCATAATCATATAGTGGTTTTGGGACGTTAAACCCCACATATCAATCAATACGTGAAATAAACTAGGACAAAGAAGACATGCGCAGAAGAAGCGTGGGCGAGCAGCTTAAAGTTTATGGAAGAAAACCCAGTTATAGAGAGCATCATAGAAAAATCATGCGAGCGTATAGAGGATATCAGTTGGGTAGTCTATAGCTTCTGCAGCGTAACCAATGTCCTTCAATGCCCATATTGGCTGACCAATGATCAACTCCGGCATTATTATGAGCCGTATGTTGGCTCGCGTTTATGCCTCCATTGCATATACTTCAACGGACAAGTATTCGTACTCCAGCTCAGTATGAATTGATGAGAGCCTCGGGTGAGTGAAGTAAACTTCGACCTCCTGGGTCACCGAGCTCTTCGCGCGTGTTTTCACACTAAAAAAAATATCTCGAGGCTTTCTCTGAAAGTGTCCCTACTGGATTGAAACCGCCGATAACTCATATTTAAATGTACAGGTTTAGAAGTGTCTAGTGGATTATGCGACATTTTAAGAGCATTATGAAGTTTGTCAAATATGTTAAATGTACGCAGATGGACTCATGAGTCGACTCACTCAGATCAGGCCGTGAGTCAGAGTGAGCCCGAGGAGTAATGTTGTGGGGAGTCGAGGTATTCAAGTTGAAAAATAATACAGCGAGTCTGAGTTCGAGTGAGTCAGGGTGAGGAAAATTTTGGTGACTGTAAGTCTGAGTAAGATTTTGTCTCAGGGGCGCAATGTATTTCATGAGGGAGTCTGCCTGGGTTCCACACTTTTTGCCTACCTGTACATATTGCCAAACTTAATTTATTTAAAAAATATTTCTTCGCCACAAGGTGTTACAATGGCGTTCTAGAAGAGCTTGTGCAGTTTAAGCACGAAACAGTCTATGCTATGGGCACTTCGGGACGCGAACAGAGCGTAGCACTTGACCAGTACCGAACATCATCTGCGTAACGCGACCATGTATATGGCTGCACCGACAAATTCTTGAGTATGCCCGCACATTTCATTACCGTTGCTGCACGTAACTGCGTACAACTGTCCGCACTTTGGCGAATATATAGTTCAGCCGCAGCGCCGATGGTGTGGAAGTGTTTCAGTTACGCGCCATTAACTATGCTCCGTTATTCTCTGACCGAAAAGAAACAAATGGGGCTGTAGTAACCGGTCCGCTTGCGTAATGGTTGGATTTAGTTTGGTTCTGCAAAAGAGCCGTGCACACTGGCACGTTCTGCGAGTCAGAACCTTGCAGAACTCTCTGTGACGCGGATTAGTGTTCTGATCGTGTTAACGAAACGCTCGAGTGACATCGCCGTCCAGTGGGCGTTGGCTGGCATGACGTCAACGTTTTTTGTACGCGCAAAAGCAAAAAAATTGCAAGGAAAAACAAGGGTACTTTTATATCTTCTTGTGTACATTTAGTCGGTGTATAGCGTCCTCTTACAGTTGTCCTTCCATCGCTACTTTCACAACTTCAGTGGGTTGCGTTTCTATCGCGCGGTATATAAACTCCTACGGTTGCCAAAGTCACTGCATATTATTACTGTATCGAAATCATTTTGAACATTGTTGTTCATTATTTAGCGCGGTGCAACCCACGGACAGACAAAGGACACGGGAGTGGTGTTCACATTGCTCGTAGGTGCCTTATCATCCAGCATGTGGTTTTGGCGCCTAATTCGTCACGGTGGTCTAGTGTCTAAGGTAATCGGCTGCTGACTCGCAGGTCGCGGGATCGAATTCCAGCCGCGGCGGCGACATTTTTCGATGGAGGTGAAAGTGCTTGAGGTCCGTGTGCTTAGACCTAGGTTCATGTCAAAGAACCCCAGAAGTCGTAGCCCACCACTACGGCTTCTCCCATAGTGGTTTGACACGCTAAACCACAGATATTACCTCAAAGAAGTGGGAGATATATCCCTCAAAAGCCCACTTCTCGCCGACCGTCAATGGGCCGTGCATCAGGCCCACGAAGCGGCCGCCAGGTAAACGCCCGCTACGCGCTAAGCGCGTCCTGTAGGACAAAAACGAAGTTTTCCGCTTTATTATTATTATTATTATTATTATTATTAACTGAAAAAATACTGAAACTTCTAGGTCTGTTGTTGCAAGTGCTAAATATTTGTGATATCTTGGGAGCTCAGAAACAATTACACAAATTGCGAAACCTGAAGCCTTGATGTCCGTGCGGCTAAAGGCACGCGTGGCAAACCTAGTTCGCTTGGACACAGCGGGATTTTACATGTCAGTTTCGAAACTTGCGGCATTCTGCTGGATATAAGCGTCTCGCTGCGAGAATGGAAGCTGCATGCATATATAGAGTTTCCTACAACATTTATATAGAGGGAGCTCTGGCGCTGCGATTGTTGAGCCGCGCTATGGCAATAATGGGTAGTGCACAGATTTGCATAGTATTCGTGCTAGCGGCTTCGAACGCACATGTGACTGTTTACTGTTGTGTTTGATGTTGTCTCGAATCATACAATGAACCCTTGTGAACTTCGTTAGCAGATGGAATAGGTGAGCCTAAGGGTGAAGTGCAACTGCTGAACATTTGCTGACTGTTGTCTCGGGACAAAGCGGCTAGCTCCAAGCCACGCAAAGCCAAATGGAACGGAAGTACGAAGCTTAGACTGATACATGTACTACTTACCCATCATTAGTAACCTTATACCATCATTCCCAGGCTGGCTCAAGCGCCATGCGTTGCAGCTATCATGCACTGCTACACTAGAGTTCTACTCAAGTGTATTTCTAGAAAACTCGGTGGTCGCATGTGACAACACGATGTCAGTTATTATTTTTGCATGATGGCCGCTTGACAAATCATCGTTTCTAACTTTAAACCTGTCACGATGTTACTCGAGAATATATACGCCCGCTACAATATTAAGCTGAACTCAGTGAAAAAACAAAAAAAAAATGCCGGTCATAAATGAAAAAGACAAAGTGCAGCCGCGTGCATTTATTGCGACAGCCATTTTTTTGTTTGTTTTTGTTTTTTTTATAGTGCTGCCTTTTGCAAGGTCCCGTTGTGAGCCAAGCGAAGCGTGATTAGGTTTGCCTCGCGTAAAAGTGTAACGACGCCGTAAAAGTTACCTCTGCAGTGCGCCAGTTGGATTCCGCGTTTGCTCTGCTTGCAACACTCGCCTCGGGAGGAGCGATAGCGCCACCGAGTGTCTGCAAATAAAACCCGCAAGCAAATAAATCTACGCTTTCAAGGTCGAGCCAGTGGCTGCGACTAGTCGGCTCTCGTATATAAAGGATGGCCATTTGCATGCATATCATATGCAGTGTGTTCCAAATATGAAGCAGCGTGATGTAATGAAAAAATAAAGGAACGTCGATCGCTACGTGAAGCATTTTTTTTGTTAATGAGGTGTACCTAATTAGTCCTAATACACTTCTATCTCAACAAACGCTCACTTAATCGTTAAAATGTACAAGAGTCATGGGTACGCATCTTCAAATGACGTCTAACTGCGCTATTTTCATCAACGTACACTAATCGCATGTTTGTTTTTATTGGCTGATAAAGAAAGTCCGCGAAATCTGAAAAATTACACATGACTGGGCTGCAGCGTGCATGAGAAAATAGCGCCCCTAAAGGGTGTGGCTATTAGGTTGCAAGTAAAGACCACGCTTCCTCTCTGTGGGTTGGGGCGCAATCGTGCGTAACTTTTCGTATTTCGGACCGACAGAGGCATCGACGGGTGGACGGAAGCACGAACGGAGGACGGAAGCAAGGACGGACGGATGGACTCACGGACGAAGGAACGGAAGGATGTGAAGCAAGTTCGGAACCACGTACGAAAGCATGGATCGACGGACGCATGGATGCATGGTTGCACAGACGAACGGAAGCATGGACGGACTCACGGACGGATGGGTGGACGGACGCATGGACAGACAGACGAACGCATGGACAGACAGACGGACGGATGGACACAAGCACGGACGCATGAGAGGACGGAAGTACGAACGCATGGACGGACGGATGGATGAATGGACGGGCAAACGGATGGACGCATCGACGGACGGACGGAGGCTTCGCCCCACTAATCATTATTCGCTTTGTGTATATGCTGTGAAAACCACTAGCGCCATCCAATTACATTATTCTCAAGAATGGATGGATGCTATGAACGTCTCCTTCATAAGGGCTGGTGACATGTGTGCCACCAGGCTCGCAAAAAAAGTAATAAAAGAAAACGTTCTTGTGTTCGCCTAATGCCTTATCTACTTCGAATAACTCGATCATGTTATAACAAAGAAAAATGTAAATTTATGTTCCATCTCTCTGCCTCTTCAGGCAGAATGACCTAATTTTCCTACTATTTTTGTCCTTTATCTCTACTTTTCGGCCACCAATACTCTAACAGTCTCTTGCTTGCTTCTATCGCGGACATGTTCAGCGTTCCATGTTTGTGCCTAAAACACAAAGCATCATGTATACCCTTGTACCCACACGTATACCTGGGTGGATATCCCCGGGTCGATCAGAACATATTCCATCGTTTCCTTAGCTCATCCACAGCATGTACACTGTTCTTCCTCTTTATTTAATCTCGCTTTATGACGATTCGTTCGAAGGCAACCCGATCTCGCTTCGATCAGTAAAGCGCTTCCTCTTGAAATATCATAAAACCTCTCCCGCCTCATTTCGTTTTTACCCTTTCGGTAGTTAACTGAGAGCCGGCTTCTTTTCCATCGCTGTCACTCAATAAATCATCTCACCTCTCTGACGTTTCGCTTAATGCTCATTGTTGCCATACCACCCACATTGCCAGCCGTATATTTACTGGTGAGTCTCCTCGTTCTTGTTCTCCACTTTGTGCCCACGCTGTTCCTATACAAATACCTGAACATCTTCCCTGCCCATCTACTCTCCTTCATTTTCCTAAGCCTCTCTTCATATCTCATTTTGCTATAAGCTCCCCTTACTTCTCGAACATCTTGAACAATGCGAGCGCTACCCATGGTATACCTACGCTGTTAAGATGCGAAGAAGAAAAAAAAGAAAAAAGAAAATTGGCAAGTCGGAGACAATAAGAATATCAGATCGCCCCCCCCCCCCCCCCTTCCAAAAAAATAACATGGTCATTGCAGGTACAGTCAAGCTGATAGATAAACAACCTCGATTGCTAACAGGGCAACTAAACGCCTACTTACGCATTCGTCACCCAGCCTAGCTTTTTCCAGGGCCGCCAGTATTTCACGTGTAAGCTGGTCCCGCGGTGACGCTTTCACAGCGGCACATAAATGGAACTCAGGGACGCACCCAAATCGCGGCAATGAATGCCAATGTGTTCAGACATGCGTCGCGCAATCGTGTTCTATCTGAGGACACCATGTAAATCTTTAAAGCTTTGGTGGCAAGTGGCTTCGCTTATCACTTCTGTATCACCACCTCACTCAAAAGCAAATGGAACGGGCTAACACTAATAAGGCGGGAGGTTAAAACCGTATTGAAGTTGCCGATGCGCACCAGCACTACTCTTCTCCTACTGACCGGTCTGTATAATACAGTGCAAGAAATTATAGAGGCAAAGAGAAGCAATCAACTCTTGCGCCATTCTTGGACACCACAGGGTGGAAACTGCTCCGAACCTTGAGGCTTGAATTAAGTGACGCGGTGCGTAGCGAAAAATGGTGGTCGCCGATAAAAGTCCCGGCACACGTGCAACTCAAGCCATTACCGCGCAACATGAATCCACAACGCCACCTGGGCCGAAGCAAGGCACGCGCTGATTATTACATACGGCGGGACGAAAATCCTAAGGACGTCCCCTATGTCTACGCTGCGGTAGGTCCACTTGAAGGAACAGCCACAGCTGCTGCCATGTCGGGGAACGGATGCATTAGCATTTCCGCGTCCGTTAAAACGGCACGCCCCGACGTGGCTGAGGGGTCTGCACCATATAGCCCTATAGCAGTGGTGCATGCGGCCGCAGATTCTCCAATTACAGAAATTTGCACTGATTCTCAAAGCGCCTATCGATACTTCCGTCAAGACTTAACATTAAAGACAGTTTCACACATATTGAGCAACATTCATTCAATTCCCCATTCGGTGACTATCACGTGGGTGCCTGACCATGAGTGTATCCCCGGGAACGAGTGCGTTCATGCGCATGTCCGAGGTCTTTCCATCCGGACCCTGGTGGCTCGCTCACCCGAACCCGTGAGAAAACAGGAGGGAATCCGCACCTACCACAAGATTACGACGTATTACCGAAATGGCAGACGAGATTTTCCTGCCCTACACTACTCGCTCACTCCTAATCAGAGAGAGAGAGAAATAGAGAGGAAAGGCAGGGAAAAGAACCAAGCTTGGCTAGGTTGGCTACCCTACACTTGGGGTGGGGAAAGGGGGAATAATATAAAGGAAAGAGATAAAAAATAAGAGGAGAGAGGGATGAATACTCAAATCTAGACTACACAGCACGGTCTCACGCTGTTCTTTCACAAGCACTCGTAAGTCTGGTTGTCCTTAAGAAGTACAAGAGGGCTTTCGTGGCTTTGCGCGTATGCGAAACCGTCGTCCAGTGTCCCAGGATCTTCTTTTCTGTAAGCGGTCATGAATCCGGCTGACAGAGCTTGGCTTCCATAATACGTCGTTCAGACTGGTATGCGGGGCAGTGGCATAGAATGTGCTCAAGCGTCTCCCCGCAGGCGCAGATGTTGCAGAGCTCAGTTTGGCACCAGCCCTTGACAAAAGCATTGATTTCTGCCTATCTGCACACCTATTTTACCCCGCTCTTCACCAACTACATTGCACCACTTGCGGGGCACCCCAGGCTGATCTTTTCCACTGCTCGTGGAACTGCCCAAGGCCCTTGGCAGGAGACTATTTCCCTAATCCTTCCCTTTCATCGTGGGTGGCCACTCGTCGGACCACTAGCTCGTACGACCAGTTGTGAACCGGGCCTGCCTAGAGAGATCGGCCAGGGGGATCCCGGACGTCTCAAGGTGCTTAACCACATTGGCATTCATTTTTTTTAAAAATAAAGTTGCACCCATCCATCCCATTCGTTCATTTACCGTGGTAGAAATGCTGTAAGCGTGTTACTTGAGACGCTCATGTAGACACCGGCCAGTTTGGCCTATGTATTGTTCGCTTTGGTCTTTCGTGCTTTCGTGATGTCGTATCCAACATGCCCAAGCAACCCCTTAAGCTCCTAAACTTTCCTTGGAATCGTTGTTTATTAGTTATCACTAATATCAGCCCAGCAAGACATACGAACTCTCCGGCAGTACCTGAAGGCAACAGCATTGAAGGACCACCGGTGAAACCCTGCACTGGGTTATGTGCAAAACGCTCCCAATTCCTTCGATCCTGCAGTGAAGTGTCGGGGAAAAAAAGTATTGAAGTTGGAGTAGAAAAAATAAGATGGCCTTCGCCTTCGTGTCGTCGTAGGCGAATACATAAGGAATGGAGTGGGAAAAGTCGCGGCATAACCATGGAGCTGAATGATGATGAGTGGGGCGAAGCGTCCATCTGGATGGACGGATGGATGGGCGAAAGCATGGACGGACGGAAGCACGGACCGACAGACGGAGGGACGGATGGACGCTCTGGTGAACGGATGCACGGACGAATAGACAGACGGGTGGATGCATGGACAGACAGACAGACTAACGAACATGAGCACGGATGGACGTATGGACAGATGGACGGACTCACGTACAAAAACGCGGACGGATGGACAGATGGACGCTTTCACCACTCATCATTCACTCCGTAGAGAAAAAGAATAAAATGTTTAGTAATCACTCAGCGGATATGCTGTGAAAACCACCAACGCCATTTAGCTATATTATTCGCAAGGACGTATATACACAAAGCCATCTATTGAGCAACTCATAAACTAAAAGTGGTTGCACATATACTAGGAGGAAGTTACCCACGACCTTCGGAGCTTCGCCCCTAAAGCTTTATTTTTGTCCTGCAGGAATTAAGCACTTAGCACGTAGCGGGCGTCTACCGCGTAGAGAACTCCGTTAAGTTTTTTTTTTTTTTCGCATTGTTCTCGAGGTCACCTGTGCACCTGAAGCGTCCACCGCCTTATTGGGTGCGTAAGGCTTAGCATGGATAAGCAAGCCCGAAATGTCAACACTGTAAAACAGTCAGCGCCTCGGTGTGCGTAGACTGGGAGCGACGAGCATTCGGGTGTGCGATGGGAAGCAGGTTAACTGTCGAACGAGCTCGATAATCGCTGCTTGCTCAACAGCCGCTTGGTTCGCGAGAGTCCGGAACTGCTTTATTAGCTTCTCCGTCGTTGCGCGGCGCTGACTCCGGAGCGGAATTGGGCGCGTCATTCATCATTGGAGGCCCAGCGGATCGCCCGTTGGGAATGGCGAGCGTCTCCCGTCGCTAATCACGTTCCGTGATCGCGAGTAATTGCAGCGAATCGGGCTCAATCTGCAGCAGCAGCCGCGTTTTTTTGTTTGTTTGTTTCTTCTCGAGCACACAATGAGCGCGTACGAGTGTTGCGCAATGAAACCCGGGATCTGGGAGCCGCTTGTTTTTTCATGCAGCATTTGCCGGCGCTTCTGTGCACAAATTTAATGAGACTTTCCGTGATCGTCGTACACATTCGGAACAACGGTGCCATGTTATAGCACCGCAGAAATAATTTACTTTTCACACGCTGCTCCCTCCGAAAGAGCAAATTAGATATTTGCTTTGTATACCACCTACGCAAATTAGATTATTTGGGCACACACGAAATGCTTCCAAATAAATCAGAGCATCTGATTTATTTAGATAATATTTATTTATTTATTTATTTCACGCCTCCTGCCTACCGCCACGCATTCAGAACGCCACGGTTTCGGGGGTGGTGAGCGACAGGCACATGCCTACGGCAGCTTTATTTGGCTACTATGAACAGATCTGTTAACGGGGCCTGAGAACAATATCACAGATGACTGAGGACACTATCAACAGGACAGATGGAAATCTACCTGCCAGCTACACCCCTTCATTACGTCACATTTTCGCATAAAAAGTGACGTACGGCTCTTGCCTGCTTAAGGGGAACAATGAACCTGTATGGTTCCTGAAGCGTCACTTGTTTTTTTTTTCCTTGATTTGGTCGGTGACCGCACCGGCATCCTCAACTTGTTAGAAAGATTCGCAAACTTGGTGCGTAACATGCGCACTGCTGTTGACTCGCCTTAACGACTGCCTGTTTCTTAACTCGGCAGCTCCTAGCGGAAGAAGCCGTTGTTGCTTTGTTGAGGTGGTGGCGCCATATTTTGTACGACGTCTCGGGAGTCAGGCGCATGTTTACAGAGTGTTTACACCATTTTAAATTAATTATTGTGACTGCTTCTTCGTTATTTGTTTTAACTGTATTTTTCCAGACCTTACTCGTTCTTTGGAAAACGGTTTTTATAACAGCTAGCTTTGTTATGTCCACTATTTAGCGCTTTACTGTGAGCTTGAATACGACACATGAGATGAATGGATGGCTGACAACTTGAGCCCCTAAAGGATCGGCTGTTTCAAAAAATATAATAGTAAAACGAAAGAGAGAGAGAAACGTTTTTGATTTGTCACGTTAAGCTGACATACATGTGTAGAAGTTCCGGTGCGAATGTCAACCTTGTGTGATCTATTGATAAGCCCATCATGGCATTATCTACGACGCTTCAATTTTCATGGCGTATCATATGAATCAATACTGACTGATCGTTTCACTTTAGTGTTTCTTTGGTTCTTACCAACGTTCGACGAGGCCACTTCTGCGAGCGTATATCCTGCCTCAAAGTCTTGGGAACGAGCGTCCTGCAGTACAGCCACAAACGTATTTAGGACGGCAAGCATTGACGCTATGGGGGGCTACATCCGGTCACAGGTAGCGCTAGAGATCTGCGAATGATAGAAAGGGACAAGCTCAAGGAATCAGAGCGGTGTGGCAGGTATTTATCCCTTCCAAACGAGGTGACGAGGTCAGGACAGTCGACGCACCAACAGTATTCTGTCTACGTGCTGCTTCACCGTTGTGGAAGCTCCGGAGATCGAACCATTCAGCCTGCTGAATAAAACGAATAGCCGCCGCAACATGACGCTTTGGAGCGTGCGGAACACACGTCTGCGTTCCATCTGTTGATTTTCGAGAAAGGTTTCACTGCGAACTTGCATATGCAGCCTAGCTTTGTGTTTTGATAGGTGCGCACACTAAGAGCACCGCAACGGCGAACTGGGCCAGTCGGCGCGTATTAGTTGTTAGCCGTCGGACGAGATAATGATCGCAGATGACATGTGAGCTCCTTCCGTTGTCTCACATGGGGTGTTTGTTTGTTTTTTCTTACCAACACAATAAAAAGGAGGAAATAGTTGTCGGGTGCCCTGCTGACGTGCACTCACTTTCCCCTGAAAAACTCCCGGGGTCCATTTACGCCTATAGAACAACTGGAAGGTAAGAACCACCTACTTCCTTTTTTTCTTAGTCGTCCTACACCCTCTACGAAAGCTGCCTGCAGCTAACGCAGTTCTACTATGCCTCCAGCGTCGGTAACATGTCTTGACGACGTTATGTCATGACATCATTGCGTATACGTGACGTCACGTTGTTTCACATCAAAGGTACGTCATTATGACGTTGTGATGACATCACAGATTTCTGCGATATAGGCCGTTATGACGATGTTACCGCCTGATGATTTTTCTTGCGCCACTCGCGTTCACGCCGCCGTCAGTCAGTTTTCGTGTTTAGTTGCACATCCAAAAGTTTCGCCTTAAATAAGATAATGAAACGAATAACTCTATTCTGCCGCATTCCGGCAAGGCAACGACTTCTGGCAATGTTTTCGCACACTCATTTCTCTCCTTCTTACGTATCGACCGAGATTGATCATTGCGATAAACTTGGGTTGATGTCATGTATAAATAAAGGGTGCAGCGATTTATTTATTCCCAGAAAATCTGTAGAATGGAACCGCCTTCCCGGATATGTGACCATTATCGGCGATCATCACTTGTTCCTTTCTGCACTATGCAGCATTGTATAACGTAGCCAACCAAGTTACCTGTTCTCTTTGTACATAATCTTTACACTTTATCTAATATTGTGTGAGTAAAAATATATCAATCATGTAGCGGTTCTCTCCATAACTTTTGATAGAGCAGCGCCGTGAGGGCTGCACGCAACTACGCGGCAGAGCGAGCGCCAAGACCTCTCTTCAGGTGGCACCGCGTGTCATTGGTACGCGTCTGTTGCGCGGTCAAGTCGATGCACAGTACATACTAGTGCGCACAATGAAATTGCTTCCTCGCTCCCGTGTCCCCGATGATCAGGCGCGCATTCTTTTTCTGCGACGCGGCGTCTGTCCCACTTTTTCTTCCGGACGCACACAACCGCGACACCTTGTGAGCATGCATCGAAAGCCCCGCCGATGTGCATAGAGGTTTCTGCGCGGACATTCACCGACGGGCGGATGAGTACGGGGCTGCCAGCCATGGGACAGTTGCACGCTCCGGATTACCCCGCTTCTTTTATTCCCTGGGTGAAAAGAGGGCTCTGGTGTGTTCCCCCTCTTTGTGTCATCTTTTGCGGGGAGCATAATTCAGTGGTTGGAGGGGTGTGGCTTGGTTAGCCGCCGCGGTATAATGGAGGCAGGGACAGCAGTGATAAATCCGAATATATGTTGTTCGTTCTTGTTACGGCGGTTTGTATACGAACAGCTTGACACATTTTTGCAAGTTGACCCGAGTCTGGGCGAGACGAAGAAGAGTGGATATGCTCGTCCAAGTTGTTCCGATCAGGTTATTATGGCAGTCTGAAATACGAGCTCAAAAACATCATAGTCCAAATTTAATGTGTTATGTATCATTCTCATTTTCTTACCTCCCAACATTTTTTTGAATAACCATTAACATTTTCAACTACTCGTATTTTAGTTGGAAGTGTTTCAGAAATCGTGCAATTTCGAATGTGTACCTATAACTAGGGACACCCGCGAACATACGTAAAATATGCTTAAACCTTCTCCATCTCCCTCTTTGAAAAATACTAATGGCTACGCTTCTGGGAAATGTTTGAAGCTTGGGGACTGCTTCAGCTGTTTCGCAATTTTGGACACATTTTCGTAATGAAGAAAGCAAATTAATTATGAAAACTCGCTTATGGCATTGCACAGCAGGCTCACTCGAGAATTCCGGTTAAACCTCAGTTTCGTGAAAAAGTGTGGAGCTCCCCACAATATATATATATATATATATATATATATATATATATATATATATATATATATATATATATATATATATATATATATATATGAACAGTGAACAGTGAACTTTATTGACATCATGTACATAGTACACAATGCCAGAGGCCGGCAGAAAAAGCCATCGCAAGGATAGCTTGACGAAGCTGCGGGCCCCGTTTTGGCACTAGCGTACAACGGTGTTCTCAGTACATAAACAGACAACAACAATAACAACAACAAGAGAAGGAAAAAAAGAAAAAAATTTATGTACTGAACAGATAAATCACTTAGTACAAGACCCGAAGGAAAAATGTGAGCCCACTACAAATATATATATATATATATATATATATATATATATATATATATATATATATATATATATATATATATATATATATATATATATATATATATATGTATATTTCGATGCGGCCCATATGGCTTTTATAGGCAGGATTCGAATGCTGGAAACCCACGTGCCTTCAAGGGTGATACTGAAATCCTGCGTTCCAGTCAGTCTTCAATTGATGTACGGAATCGGGAGTCAATGAGTGGTTTTGCTCGTCAAATGTGACGTCATGTACGTCGGCAGTGAGGTACCACCACCGGCGACAGATGGAGCCACGTACACACGTTCCTTAATCATGAGAATCGGGAGAGCATCACTAGAAAGGCCGCCCGACCTCTGTTCTCCTGCTAACTAGGATGAGTTTATGACACGCTATATATATTGCTCAGTTGTGCTCGCAGCTTGCTTCGTTCGTGCTTCCCATAATTCATATGGCGTAGATTACGACCGGTACAGAGAAGTATACGCGCGAAGAGAATGCTAACTTACAACTAATGATCACACATGCTATTAATATAAATGGGAGCAGATCTATAAATCAGGGGAAAAAATGTACCCTCGTTTTTATCCGTCTATTGTTATTGTACAAATAGCTTATCAGGTGGCAATGGGAGAGGGCGGGGAAGGGGGCAGTTGGTACATCTTAATATTTGTTTGTTTGTTTATTTGATACCCACAGCGCTATAAGGCATTACAGTGGGGGGAATGCAACATGATTACAAGACAGAACACAAGCTCAATTTGCGGCAAGTACAGTACAGCCTATCCAGATAGTAGGAAGTACACTGAATACACAACATAATGGAGATTGACAAAAATGTACGAAAAATGCCAGCGGGTAACATACATGCTTGTGATGCGCTGTATGGTTAGGGGAAAAAAAACACGGACGACACAGAGTGATGCTCAATGTATATTGCTTGCGTTATCGCAAATAAAACCACTAGTAGCAAGTTACCAATGTCTGCGCGTGTCCTCCTTCACTGTACCTGTCGTGATGTACTACGCCACATTGCCACACCCACTCGTTTTTTTTTGTTTCTGTTTTTATGTTGCCGTGCCAATGAAGTATAACTGTTCTCTTGCGCGAATCTTACTCGAATGACTCAAAACTATCTAGATAATCTTACAACCTTCCGATAACTTGCGCGGCCGCTGGTGATAATGCTGGAATCTTCGATGATACTTGTGTAATAGCCGATACTCTTGGCCGCTTGTCAGCTTTATTGATCACCGATGGTTTGTTCGCCGATATCGGTGTACGATATCGAGGTTCTGGTCAAATCGGTAAATGAAGCCAGCGTCATCGCAAAAGTTGTCCGTTTGGGAAACTCACGCTGCTTGAAGATCATGTTCAAGGGCGACTCTCTTCCTTCACACGTAAAGGTGGGCCATTTTCGGCATTCAGTGCGACCTTTCATACCGAAGCCCTTACAGTGTTATAAGTGCATGAAGATGGGCCACGTGAGAAGCGTATGCGAAAATAGGACGGTGTGTCCTCGTTGCGCGGAAGCCCATTCTGCGGATGACTGCGAAGCAACTACCCTCAAATGCTCGAATTGTCATGGGTCACATGAAGCTTCGTCAAAAGAATGCCCCAAAATACGAAGAGAAATAGCGGTATTGAAACAAATGGTCAGAGACAATTCGTCGCATCGAGAGGCTGCCAGGACCGTCCGAAAAAGGCATCACCGTCGCCGCAGTTCATCAAAGAATGCCGCAGACGCTGCATCGAAAGCACCACTCCACCACCCTTCTCTTCCACCGCCCTTGTCTCCCAGACCGAAGGCGGCCAGCGTGGTCAACAAACCAACGAGCAGCACTGTTACAGATGAATCAGTTTGGCCTTCATTGCCGAAATCACAGCCACCTGCAAATCTCAAGCGCACATCGACAGTCACATCACTCCAGCCAGCCACTGACAAGCTGCCTGAGGAGGACACAGAAGTCATCAGAATGTTCCGAACACTGCTGGATGCCATGCGAAAGCTGTGCAGCAGCCTGAAGTCTCCACTCGCTCAGAGTGCACTACAAGTACTGGATGCTCTAAGTCCAGTATTTGCAAGTCTCCAGTAGCAACCATGGCTCGACCAATTTTCTCCTTCCGCAACGAGGTCCGACAAGCGTCGATAATGCATTGGAACGCGAGAGGCCTGAGATCCCGCATCTCTTCGTTCCGTCAGTATATATTCACGAATCGTATTCCTATGATAGTTATATGTGAACCAAACGTGCAACAACCTCCTAAACTATCAGGGTATGAATCTTTCGTTTCTTCAACGTGCGAGGAAAGCAGCAAGGTGGTTGTTTACATTCGCACAGATTTCACATATGTACATCATGCAGTTCGACCGCATGATGACAATCAATATGTCTGCTTACGTGTTAAAAAGGAAAAAGTGTCATTCACACTCATTGGTGTCTACATATGACCATCCGGACGATTTGAACAAGACCGACTACGAGACATACTGACAACAACTACGGGCCCGTGGATTATAACTGGAGACTTCAACGCACATCACTTAATCTGGGGTAGTTCGACGATCAACGCTAAAGGAAGAAACCTCGTGTCATTCGCTTCCAAGCATGACCTATGTTTTTTAAATGATGGCAGTCCTACATACCTGCGGGTTCTTACGTACAGCAGTTGCCTTGATTTGACTCTGGTCTCCAGAAACTTCCGGTCGCAAGTGCACTGGTTTTCAGACATCGAAACGCATGGGAGTGACCACATTCCAACTTATATGCGAATAAGGGGTCTTACTAACTCCTTTCCTAAGACCACAATACGAAAAATTGATTGGTCCAAGTTTCAGCGACTCATGGAAAATACATGCCGTGAAGACCCTGACCAGAACTTGGAGGATGTCATCAAAGAGGCAATGAGGGAAGCTTCCTGTCTCCTCCCGTTCACCGGCAAGCGTTCAGATTTCGACGTTGAACTGGAAAAACTGTGCGCGCTTCGCCGAAGGGCGGAAAGAAGATACAGGCGGACGAAAGCAATATGCGACTTGAGGCTGGCACGACGCATACAGAAAAAAGTCCAACGACGTTTTGACAAACTTGAACATGAACGCTGGAAATCATTCTGCGAATCATTGGATCCCCGAAAGCCGCTGTCACGCATCTGGAGCACTATTCGTGGCCTGCGCTCGACTCCCCAACAAAGACATCCTTTCATGGCTTTAGCCCTACATTCAGGCCACACCCAACTTGAAGTGGCAAATGAGTTTTGTACGCGAATCGCTGGTGTGTCCGCCTTGTCTGCTGGTACCATTAGGAGTGTTATCCCTGAACCCCGCATCTACAAAATGGACAATCTTTTCACTATAGAAGAACTTGACGCATCTTTGGCGGCTTCCCGACGATCATCTTCACCAGGCCCCGATGGCATCACCTACGCCGCTCTAGCCAACCTTCAACAGGAGGCAAGGGGACAGTTGTTAAGCTATTACAACCACTCATGGCTGGCGGGCAATGTTCCCCAGGGTTGGAAGATAAGTCGACTTGTGCCACTACTCAAAGCAGGAAAGTCACCATTTGATTTGACATCATTTCGCCCTGTTGCCCTCGCAAGTTGCGTAGGAAAAGTCATGGAAAGGATGATACTTACACGCCTAGAATGGTATTTTGAGCACTACAACGTATACCCAAACTGCATGACGGGTTTTCGGCGAGGTAGGTCATCTCTTGACAACGTGATTGATCTCACAACATTTATCCAGCAACAGAAGAGCCTCAAGCACATACCACTGGCACTCTTCCTCGACGTCAAAGGGGCTTATGATAACGTAACACATAAAGCCATCCTAGACTCGTTGGAAGCTGTTGGAATCGGTGGTCGGATGTTCCAATGGATCCAGGATTATTTGACGAGAAGGTCCTTTTTTGTACAAACCTCAGATGTACCTACCACCAATTACTTTACCTCCCGTGGCGTGCCTCAGGGTGCCGTATTAAGTCCAACTTTATTTAACCTCGTAATGGTAGGGCTTCGTGAAATTTTTCCAAGTACCATCCTCATATCCATATCTGCTGACGATATTTGTCTATGGACTTCGGCTGTAACTCGTCTACAAGTACGTGCAAGAGTCCAGCAGGCTGCCATCTTCACATGCTCATATCTCCGCAAGCAAGGTCTTTCCGTCTCAACGGAGAAATGTGCATTGGTTGCGTTTACCCGCAGAGCCATGACACAATACCCCGTTACCATCAATGGACAAAATATTCCATACCAGAAGAACCATCGCTTCCTGGGTGTGATTATTGACAGGGACCTTTCGTGGAGTGCCCACTGCAATTACCTGAAGAGAAGGCTAACTTCCATTGTCCATATAATGCGGTTCCTCTGCGGAAAATCTTGGGGCGCGTCGATAAGGTCAATGATGCAGCTATACAGAGCACTGTTTCTGGGATTTTTGCGCTACAGCTTGCCGTTACTTGCAAGTACGTGCAAGACGAACATCCGCACTCTCGAAAGTCTGCAAGGACAAGCACTACGCGTGTGCTTAGGATTGCCGCGATGCACCTCAACCTACGGGGCAATTATGATCGCAAAAGAGCATCCAATTCGAACATACATAACCACTGACAATTTGAGAGCCCACATAAGACACCTCTGCCGAGTTCCTGGTCACCATGTTGCAGTGTTGCCACTTCAAAGACCACACGCGATCTTTTCAAAGATTATTTCTGCCCATAGAGAAAGCCTCCCTTTTCGCTTCACTCCCGCAAAAAGACCAGCGTCACCCCCGTGGTGCCTACAACAACCACAGGTGTGCCTCACTATTCCGGGAATAACGAACAAGAGCCATCATTCAACAGTGGTCCTACGACAGGTGACATTGTCGCTACTCAACGAAAAATACGGCCAGAGGACCCACATTTACACCAATGGATCGGTTCGGCTGACAGCTCCACAGGTGCTGTTGTCATCCCGGCATACCAGGTCACTATAAAGCTCAAACTGTCGCATAGGACAACATCCACAGCAGCGGAGCTTGCCGCCTTACGTGCTGCTATACTTTATATCGCGGAAGCCCGACCTCAAAAATGGGCTGTGTTCTGTGACTCCAAGGCATCCCTTCAGAGCTTGCAATCAGCTTTGCGACAGAGGGAGCATCAACAACTAGTGAATGAAATAAGAGAAGTGATTCACGAAGTTTTATCGAAAGGACATGACATGGTGTTCCAGTGGTTACCGGGACATTGTGGTATTGTCGGTAATGACCTTGCTGATAATGCTGCCCGATCCGCCCACGCGGACGCCCAGACAACCCCAATTCTATTGTCGAGGACCGACGCTGCAAGGGGCCTTCACTCGTTCGCTAACACCATGTCGGAAACTTGGCTGAGTGACCCCAGTGTCAGGAACCGCCGCCTACACAAATTTGACCCATCGAGAAAGCTTCAAGTTCCATCGGACCTCTCCCGCCAGGATGCAACTTTATTGTGCCGCCTGTGGTTAGGAGTAGCTTTTACAAAGGCGTACTCCTTTCGCATAGGAATGGCGGATAGCTCCCGATGTGAATCGTGCGACACTGACGAGACAATAGAACATCTCCTGTGTTCATGTGAACGTTTTGCGAGCCAACGCAATTTGCTACGCGAAACGTTGGAGACACTAGACAGTAGACCTTTTTCTGAAGAGAAGATACTTGGCTCATGGCTCTACGCGTCGCTGGCCAGCAAAGCGACGCGGGCACTGCTAAGTTTTCTAAAGACGACCGGACTACGCGACCGCTTATAAGCGTGCAATGGACAAGGTCACACCTACATACACGTTGCCCTTCACTTCTCTCTCTCTTCTCCTTTAATCCCCTCACCCCTTCCCCCAGTGCAGGGTAGCAAACCGGACGTGCGTCTGGTTGACCTCCCTGCCTTTCATTTCTTCCCTTCCTCCTCCTCCTCCTCCTCCTCCTCCTCGGTGTACAGTGTGCGTTTCTTTCTGTAATCTTACTTTCAGTCTCTCGGCCATAAGTTCGGCCATATTAAGAGTTTAACCATCGAAACGTCGCGACCACGTGACCATATTAATTGGGAGTCCTAGTCAACTAGCCCGGCATCGTGCCTTACCTTCTCATACTTCCTTCTTCTGTCCGGCGCAGTAGACAAGTCTAGTCAACTGTGTGTACATGTAGTCTTCCTCTCGTGTGAAATGAAGTAGGTATTATTATTATTATTTTTATTATTATTATTAATATTATTATTATTATTATTGGGGTGTAACGTCCCAAAACCATGATACGATTATGAGGTACGCTGTGGTGCAGGCCTCCGGAAAGTTTGACCACCTGGGGTTCTTAACATGCACCTAAATCTAAGCACCTGAGCCTCAAGAATTGACGCCTTCATCGAAAATCCGGCCACCGCGGCCGGGATTCGATGCCAACAAGTCAACAGCCTCAGACACTGAAGCATCATTGCGGGTGTGGAATGGAGTATGTGCAATGCCAGTTTGTGTATAGGAAATGAACACTTGGATCTCTGCGAAGAGACCCCATAAGCTTTGGCAAATGATCTCGTATCGCAACGTAAACAGGCCAAAGTATGGCAGTTGTCCCGCCGACGAAATGCCGCGGTGCAAACACGGTGCGAAGCACTGAAGCAGCGAGGTAGTCTCCAGTAGAGCTCCCACTCGTACCATGCAGATTTGAAAAAGCGACAAGCGCCCTTCCAGCGCAAGCTGCGGGAGTGCATTTGCGCCACGCGAGATGTAGTACTTCATACAAAAAAAAAAAACAATCCAAGGGGCAGAACAAACAGGAGCCGGCAAAAGAATGGGCCTACAAAAGTGTCACGCGCCGGGCGTCAGCTTACAGCGCGGTGCAAAACTGCGCATGCGCTAGGGAGAATGGAGCTGCGTTCGGCCGTTCTTGTCGCGATGCGGGGAGCAGAACATTGGCGCCCGTTTCTTCTTTATTTTGCCTCCACCTTGTCATTTGCAGCTCACGTGTCGCATTGAAGTACAGCGGGTTTCGAGCACGCGTTTCTTTCTTTCTCTCCGACGGCCTTGAACGCCGCCTCGTAGGTCTTGGAGCGGTGGTAGGCCCGACCACGGAGTGGACGTATGCCGAACCCGTTCACAAATCAGCCTTTGCATTACACGGAGAGTAAGGCGGGTGCACGTTTCACTAACATCGAAGAAGTTTACTTTTGATTAATATGCAGATATATATGCATACGAACGTACAATACAATATGTTTTGGCACATATACCAAATGGAAAAACTATACAATAGATGAAGCCATGTTAGGCGTTCATCATTGTCAACGGGACCTGCTTTATTTTAATACAAATAAATATATAAATAGAATTTACTAAAGTATATTGAAGGAACATATACTAGTCGTCAGATACAAAGGCTCTTCAAGACAGCCTGAGTCGACTCACTAAGACTTGAGTGGGACACGTGCTCAGACTCCTGCTTGGGAACTAAGCGTAAAGACTGTGTGTCACTCGTCGAATATCTGATATAATTAGAAATCAGTGGTATATTGCTGTCCCAGGACGTAACTGGCAATGCATTTCCGCAGTCATCTTACTTGATCAACAAAGGACACATGGCTTTCGAATTTGATTTCGTAAACCATGTGTCTTCTAAACTCTAGACGTTTGTGTTTAAACTTTTGCATCGTCCCCATATTAAGTCCACCCCAAAGTATTGTGCGCCTAATTGAGCACAAATTAAGTAACACTCGGGCTGAAAGGAACTACATGAAAGGCTATACGGAGGTCCATTTATGTAAAATAATTAAAGCGCAATTCACCACAGTCGCATGAGCTCACATATGCACGCAGTCTTTTCAAACACTCACGGAAGCGGTATGTATGCACCGAAGCGCGCTCTACTGATATAGATGTAGACGAGATGCTCAAGGAATCAAGAAAAGAAAAAAAAACAGGCAGGGATTCTAGGAAGACTGATACACCACCCATACACAGGCGGAATGGATGGTGGAGTTTAAAAAAAAAAAGACAGAGGGAGAGTACGAACGCACACACCTCCGCCAAATGTATCCGAAACACCGCTTTGCGCCACTAGGAGAGCACATAATGTCTCGCGACTTCTCGTCCATGTGAGGAGTGACACCACGCTGTCCCCAATGGAACACAGCGGCCGGTCCCAGCCACAACCGAAGCAGCAGACGACGACGGCAACGCGACACAGACATGAACTTGGCAGCATCAAGATAAGACTCCCAGCGATCGTTACACTGGAGTCTCGCATCGGCCATTATTCTTCCCGGCGAGACAGCTGTTTTGCGAACTGGCGAAACAAATTTCAAGCGGTGGCAGCGGCGGCCGATTTGGTCGCCCGGCGTTGCGACACAAGGGTTCGCCATTGTTGGCGTCAGCAGTGTATACTCTGCGATCCCCGCGGTATGTGTCGCCCGACGATATGGCTTCAGAATGTATTTCCGATGAGATCTACTGTGGGTCGTTGCTCTCGTCTGCACCAGGCAGCAACCGTACTTTTCTTCTTTTTAATTTGTTTTATTCAACTCAGTACGTCATAGATATTGTGCCCGCGAATAGTTCGGTAACGGAACCAAACTGGGCAATGAAGAACAATATTTTGAAATGATTGCTATCTCTAAGGAAACTGAAGCTGCAATGTTACTTATTTCTATCCTAACGTCATTATTGTGTACTAACGAAACAAAAAAGAAAGCTTGAAGGGCTCTTTCGTTTCTTAGACGAAAATTAATAACGGATAATTATGCAAGGAAAAGGATTGGAGAGTATCTCCTGTGATTCCTTTGACTTCATTGTGAGTTCGATCTATTCGGTGGTGCCTAACGAAGTATCCTGTGCGTCAAGCTTTGCCATCAGTTGTAGTAGACTATAGTCTGTGAATTGACAGGGCCAGTAAGGTAATTACCAGAAACAACGAAAAAATTGTTTTCTCGCTCAATAATTTATTTAAACTTGCTGTTATCTTACATAGAAACCTATTAGAGGAATTATTACCGTTAGCTGTTCCAAGGGTCACACACTTCGAACAATTTTTCGCTTTTTTTCCAGAACTTCCAGACCCATGTTTCGCGTCCGAATTGTCCCAATCGCAGAGCAACAAACTCAACCCGGTCTGGTGCCGTTTGTCTACTTTCCACGCCTAATTTTTCTGTCTTTATCGTTTGTTACATGCTTTTCTCGCTTCCACATCATTGTGAAATAATTGGCAATGAACGGGCCGATCGAGCTGCCTGTTCTGCCCACACTGAAATCAATAAAATATCAATTCCGCTCTCCAGAACTGACGCTGCACGAAAACTCTGCATGCTTGCTCGCGAACGCACCCGCCGCAATGAAACGAGCCATACTTCACGCATGCGCCATTATATACCCTTGATTCAACTCTCAGTCTTCAAATTCCTCCAGGACTTCGCCTAGTAGACGCTACTAGGCTGTGCAGGTTATCGTTGGGTGTCCCATTTACCAATGCGTACGCGTTCGGCGTTCAGCATAGGAATGGCCGACACTGCTGCCTGTGAGCACTGCGGCAGTGGCGAAACAACTCGGCATGCCGCTGTGCGAATACCCGCAGTAATGCTCGCAGAGGCAGTCGCTCTGCAATGCACTAGACCAACTGGACAACCAGACTCTTTCGGAAGAAAGAGTCCTGCGCTGTAGCGACAGGACTGTAGCAGAAGACGACTGTGAAGACGCTCCTGCGCTTCCCACGTTCGACTGGTCTCTTCAAACGACTGTGATCGCAACGCCATGCATGTGTATGCACGTGGAATTTAGGGGCCGTCGGTCGTGCGTCCGCGGTGTGTGTAGTAGACGTCGTCGTCGTAATAGTAGATAGCCACCTTCACGGCCGGACTATATAGGAGTGGGACGTGCGCACTCTTTTCAATTAAGGAGGAAAGCCGCGCACGTTACTCATAAATAAAAAGATAGTTGTTTCTGATGGAATAACCGACAGAGACGAGTGCCCGTGACTTAATCTCCAATAAATTTTGCATTGACTTTGATGCTTACTAAAAAAAAGACTATAGTAACAGAAGGACGCACTTTAAGCATTATCTAATCAGAAAAAGTTGCCACGTGAAACTTGCTGGGCATTACCTCTTTAGTTTTAAATAGGTTAGGGAGGATTAGGTCGCAGTGCCATGAACTAGAGGTGGTGAAAGGTGGGAACTATAGACACGAAGCGCAGGCCGTAAGAAAATGCGCGCGGGCCGCTCATCTACTCCGGCCGTGCCACCTCTAGTTTAGTCCTTGGAATGTCCGCTGGATGGCAGTACTTCTATATGATGAATATATGATGAAAATATGCGATGTGGCGGTACTTGGATTGTTCACTAGAAGGACGGACGGACGGACGGACGGACGGACGGACGGACGGACGGACGGACGGATGGATGGATGGATGGATGGATGGATGGATGGATGGATGGATGGATGGACGTACAGACGGACGAATAGATGCATGGATGAACAGCCGCATGGACGGACAGACGGATGGACGGACGGAAGAACGCCGGGAGGGACGCACGAACGGACTAATGGAAGGACGGTCGGACGGATTCAAGGACGGACGCACGAACCTAAGCACGGACTGACAGATGCTTCGCCCCGCTCATCATCATGCCACTCCGTGAATATGCCGTGATTTTTTTCCCTCGTTTATTTTATCTCTTTTTTATCTCAATTCTCTTTTCGACCCTTATTTCCCCACCCCTGTACAGGGTAGCAAACCAGTTCTTCTAGGTTAACCTCCCTTTTTCTTCCTTTTTATTTATTTTTCTCTCTTTCTTTCTCTCTCTCGCGCGCATGTGCTCACTTTTTGCCAAGTGAGTTCAGACTCACTCTCTAATGTCTTTCTCTGTGTTATTGACTGTTTTGTGTGTGTTAGCACACCACCTCCTCTCACCTGCTGGCAATTATCACAACTATTTTCATATTCATAAACTATTATTCAGTAAGGTACCTGAGCGCTTTTTGATGCGCTGGTATTTCTATCTTTACCTAATGAGAAAGCCTGATCATGTTTGCGTATGTCAAGTAAAAGAAACCGCTACATTGAATTGAACACTTGTGGCTGTGGCGCTGTCAATTGTCACCACCACACATTTACCCTAGCAACTCAGAAATGAAACCATAACTTATCTCTCAATCGGGAAATACTTCTTGAATGATAGCTACTGCGATTGACGCCATAATTGCGGCATCTTTGCGGAGCTGCGAACCACAAAGAAGCAGCTCGACCGTAGTCATAGATGACGCTGATGTGCCAATTCCGGGACGACGCCATTTCCGGTAGCTGTTTTCCTGAGTATCACACTGGCACATAAGCCGTGGGATCAAATTTTATGTACTCTATTGTGTGGCAAGACTAAAGAATCCATTTTTCTTTTTCATTTCACAGCTTCTGAGCCCTGATGACCTAATTTGGCGCCATGTTTATTAATCCTTGTATACTTGCAAGGCTGCCTCAATTATTTTTTGCGGTCTTCTGACGTAATAATATATCGTATAATATGCACAGCAAATGTTTGTCTGAAAATAAGAAATCGTCCATCTCGGTGGTTAGGGTGCTCGCCTGCTGACCCGAAGGTCGTGAATTCGATGGAGCTGGAATAATACTGTGCAGTGTTGGCGCACCTTAAAGAACACCGGTTGGTCAAAATTTCGGGAGCGGCGTCTCTCATAATCTTATTGCGGTTTTGTGACACCACAACTATTATCATAAAAAATTGCGGGCTTGATATTGCTAAATCAATGATCAATGAAGTCAACCCACAAAGCAACTTCTTCATAGCGGCATATCTCCCATGACAGATAGAGACGTTACTTCAGACTTCGATCGGAAGTAGCATATACAAACAGTTTCGTGCAAAAGATACACCGATCCAACTCACCGGACTGCTTCTTTGATCGTGAGTATGAAAATCCCAGTCTTCAGACCTTTCTAAAGCACGCGAATGAAATCAAAACTTGAAAAAGCAACTGACAGGTTTGTAATCTGTACAGATGCCATCTCACATTGCAAAAACTAATTGAACTCTGACCTCAAAAACACCTTCGGCAACAGGAGAACGTATTCCTGAACGACTTAATAGTAGATACGAGACTATATGCGCTTGTGATGAACGGCTGTTGTGCGTCGCTATAGGAAACGATATTCTATAGTCTGTACTCCGGATTAGGACTTACACAGAAGTGGGTGCGAGTGACCGTTTTATTGAAGATTAACTCTTTCGAGTGGACTGTTCATTGCCATCTTTTGTAGCAGTTTTCTGTTTTTTTTTTGCTTGTTCACTGCAGGTTTTTGCTTTTTTTCTCTATCTCTTTCTTTTTCCTGCGGCTCAACTTATAGAAGGGGACCACCCGAGGTGATATACACCGCAAGGCTTTCCACAGTAGGCCAGCTACACAGAACAGAACAGCGGCGTACAACGACAAAACAGCGGCTCATTAGCAGTGAATTTTTATGGGTCTCTCCATGGGATGTTCTGAATTGTTTAACATTCTAATTTCTTCCAGTTTGTACAGTATCCAGATGTCATCACTTTATTTTGAAACAGACAGGCAGACAAAGAACTTTATTGGGCCCTGAGAAACGCTGCTCCATTAGAGCAACGTCGCGGGCCGCTCCCACGTAGGAACGTTAATAATATAATAGTTCGGCTATATATGCCAGAATATAGTTGGCGTGATCTACGGGCAGACGAACGAACCATGGATGGCCACGGATTGATGGATGGACAACCGATCGTGGATGCCCCGCCGCGGTGGTCTAGTGGCTAAGGTACTCGGCTGCTGACCCGCAGGGCGCGGGTTCGAATCCCGGCTGCGGCGGCTGCATTTCCGATGGAGGCGGAAATGTTGTAGGCCCGTGTGCTCAGATTTGGGTGCACGTTAAAGAACCCCAGGTGGTCTAAATTTCCGGAGCCCTCCACTACGGCGTCTCTCATAATCATATAGTGGTTTTGGGACGTTAAACCCCACATATCAATCAATCAATCAACCGATCGTGGATGATAGATGGATAGAGGAACTACGGACAGACGGAGCGCACGAAGCATGGATGGACATGACCATGAATAGACGGACGGGCGGACAGACAGGCGAACCACGGACGGAGGGATGGGCGGACAGATGGACGAACCACGGACGAGCACGGATATACGAACGAACAAAACATAGACGGAGGGATGTACGATCACGGACGGACGAATCACGGACGACCGCGGGTGAATAGATGGGTGAACGAACCATGGGCGTAGGGATGAATGGCCGTAGATGAATGGATGGACGAACGAAGTGCGGATGGCTACGGACGAACGAACAAATCATGGATGGTTGGATGGACGGACAAATCATGGACGGACAAATGGGTGGACGAACCAGCAAGTGAGCGATCTCACGCGAGTCGAGCCCCAGCCCAATAGTGACACGTCACTCCAGGAGCTTCCTCCGGCCAGCTGTGCGCCGTCACTGCTCTTCGCGCTTGCGCAGAACTGTTCACACTGAGCCGCGCGAAACTGCTTTATCTCAGAGAGTCTAGCTTACGCTACAATACTGGCCTTTAACGCCCCCAAAGCCACGATATGATTATGAAGGACGGCACCGTGCAGGGATCCGGAAATATTGATCATATGTGTTCTTAATGTACTGTTATATTGTTTTGCTGTCTATCTTCATTCACAGAGCTTCAATGTTTTACCAAACTTTTAGAATGTCGAATATGTTTTTTATCTTTATAAGGCGAGAAAGAAATGTGAAGTGTGCAAAGAGGTCGCGTTAAAAGACTGACGATCATTTATCATTGGTCAGGAAAGTAAACCGAACACCTTACAAAGATAATCTGTTTTTCTCATGTGGTGCGCCACAAGGACAGCAATCAAACAAGGCACGTCCCGTTACACACGTGGTGTTTTGTGTTCCTGTAATAAGGCTACAAGAGGGGCCAGTCCTCAAGCTATGTTTTTTTTTATTGTTCCTCCTTTCTTGCCCCACCGCGGTGGTCTAGTGGCTAAGGTACTCGGCGGCTGACCCGCAGGTCGCGGGATCGAATCCAGGCTGCGGCGGCTGCATTTCCGATGGAGGCGGAAATGTTGTAGGCCCGTGTGCTCAGATTTGGGTGCACGTTAAAGAACCCCAGGTGGTCGAAATTTCCGGAGCCCTCCACTACGGCGTCTCTCATAATCATATGGTGGTTTTGGGACGTTAAACCCCACATATAAATCAAATCCTCCTTTCTGTATTATACTTCGGTCTGTCCGTTTCTCGATATGGAACAGTTTCACATCACCGTGTGTTGTTTTTCGTCTTTTCGGTCCGTGTCTTAGTTGGCAGCGCATCGAAAAACGATGTTTTGTGTTCGCCAATGAATGAAATTTCTTTCGACAGTGAATTCCTTTAAACGGTCACTGCGCGAGTTCAACCTGGCCTTTTGCACCGTTTACCTGGTGTATATGTTCTGCGCGTGTTTTGGCAGTAAGCCTCAGTTGCAAGCAAGCGAGCGCCTGTCGTTTGTTTGCACTCGTTCACATCGTATGTTTAGAGCTTCACCCTTTTTAGTAAATATGCTACTCCAACCAGCCCGAACTGATACCCTTTAAGTGGGTACTGAATTACTTTCACGACTAATCGACGATTGACCTCATTGTCGGGCTTTATGGCCTCACAAATCAATCAGATGGAGTTCGAATGAAGACAATTGAAGTTCATTCGTCGCGATGATCATAATTGTTTGCGGTTAGCCTCTCAAAGTCATTGCATGATTATGAGGGACTCGGTAGGGCAGTACTCCGGAAATTCAGGTCTCCTGGGGTTTTTGGCGTGTTCCTAAGTTTCAGCACACGCACGTCGAGCATTTTTTCCTCCACTGAAATGCTGCTGCCGTGGGGAATGTTGCTAAATAAGATGGACAGGCATTCAGCTTGTCTCGTCATTATTTAGCATGAGCATTGTAATCCAGCCCGAAAGTAATAGGCAGAGAAATTACGTCACTCCTTGCACTGAAGACTCGTCTGAAAGTGTGCAGTTCCCGTCGAGATAAGTCGGACAGAAAGGAAAGATATACCGCGGCAGCCAATGTCCACCTGTCACCAAACTTTAAGGGACCATGACACCCAATTTTCGCTCACAATCTGTGCTATGTGGTTCAATCTTTGGGTGTTTCCGAACAAGCTGGAGAGATTTCAGCGTATTAGGTCGAGCAACTAACAGTATCTTTAACAACACGCGAGCACCAGGGAGCCTGACAGCAGTGGTGCACTCGCGAGCCGTGACGTAACCAGCCGCTTGCTTTGGGAGCGTCTGTATTCTGTCCAGTGATGTTGTTTCGCGGTCAACTGCGCGTACACTGGAACCATTGGAGCTTTTTTGGGCTTGGCATTGAAAACTGACCGATCTACAGCGACTGAAACGTAAGACGACGGCTGCACTCCTTGAATCGCCACACACGCAATATCGCCGGCAGTGGGTGGGTGCCTTCGAGGGATTGCTTTGCATCGAAATATTGTTTTGCAGTCCATCTTTCATACACGTGCAATCAAAATAGACCCTATTGTTTTTTTAGTTGAAAATCTTGATTTGGTGAGTGACACTGTCACAGCCCGTTCATTAAGGGTGGTGTAGCCATGTTCAGGGGCTTGGGAGCCCCAGAAACGCGTTACATAGTTTTATATACGTTGGGCTGTAGGTGGGTGATTTATCTTTACGCAGCGTAGAATGAATGAACAGACGGTAGGAAACCACACGGTACCTGTGTTCTATCGGCCCGTTCGTTTTTCGCTGTGTAAATTTGTCGGTGTCAGTTTGTAGTGGCTAAACAGCGCAGTGAAGCATCGACTCAGGGAACCATACTCGTATCCTACCCGTCTACTTTTAATGTGTAGTATGCCCCGCCGCGGTGGTCTAGTGGCTAAGGTACTCGGCTGCTGACCAGCAGGGCGCGGGTTCGAATCCCGGCTGCGGCGGCTGCATTTCCGATGGAGATGGAAATGTTGTAGGCCCGTGTGCTCAGATTTGGGTGCACGTTAAAGAACCCCAGGTGGTCAAAATTTCCGGAGCCCTCCACTACGGCGTCTCTCATAATCATATCGTGGTTTTGGGACGTTAAACCCCACAAATCAATCAATCAATGTGTAGTATCAGTTGGCTGATCGTTCATGACAAAAGAGAGAAAGGAAAAAGAATGACGGAAAGAAACATACAGCTGATTCTCGTGATATAGGCCGATTGAAGAGCTCTGTTTCGGATCGATCCGTGACCTCATTCTATACAGGACACAGATATAACGCCTATTTTGAGAGCTCTACTCAGCGTGTCTCAACAACGACAAAAATATATTAACGTGTACTCTGGGTACCTACAGACCTATACTAAGTATGCTGAGAGCAAACATGCACGATAGAAGGCACAAGTAGATGGCATGACGCTTTAGTTCGTTGTGAAAGCTCGCTTCACGTGGACGGCTAAGCGGTTGAAGCCAGATGCGCGCGCCGTCGGCTCATTGCTATAACGATACTCACGTGCTTACACTTAAGTTTCGCAGCCGTGTACATTTCCAGATTTTTGTTTTTCTCAAGTTCCCTCCTGTTGAAGCTCGTCTGCTCCCATCGCCGGTTATATGAATATTTGACGAGTAGTCTGTAGCTGGCGCTATGTCCTACGCTCGAGCAATTGCGTAAATGAGTTTGCTCGAATTTATTGCCGCGAGGCCCCTTTTTTCGGAAGAAGCTAAGCAAAGCAAAGCCGTTCCTCTTAAAATCCTCCAAGCACTCGCACTTTTGCCTTACACTTCTCCGTCGTCTGGGCGCTGTTGCAATTCGTGTGCCAAGTACACGGAGAAGCAAGAGAGGTTCGACGGCCCTGTTACCAGAGGGCGCCTTGCGACACCTCGACTTCATGGCCCGTGGGACTCGTACAGGCAGCGCTGTTTCGCAACACCGGGCGCGCATTCCTTAATCCAGCTCGTTGCGAAACGGTGACTGTTTCCATCGGCTGTGACCCAACGCGCGTGGTCAGTGATCGGGCGCACTTTGACGCGGCGTCAAATGACTCCTCCACGCGTGATTGTGCACCAGCGCTGCTGCACCGGCGGGCGCTGTGACGCGCAACCGGTGCACAGTCCGCGCTTACGGTCGATTTGTGCGCGCAGGTTTCTTTGGGTTACGCTCAACTCACGCGCACTCATACGTGCTAGAGAGAGAGAAGACTTTGAGGCTGTAGATGCACACCCTGCTAAGAGTGGAAAAATGGGTAAAATGGATCAAAAGAGGCAGAATCGACGTAGCGAGAACCATATACCGCCTGGGTTGAAGTGAAGAGTTTCGTTCCCGTCTATTTGTTTGAAATCAGAGCGCATTGAATCTTGTTCCCGGAGAACATATACACTAACTCTGCTTCCTGCGAGGTGAGGAACGGCAGCATCGCAGTCTTTCTATCACGACAGTACCACGTAAAGAAAAAGAAATAAAAAATAGTGATGTCTGGATTGACTTCCGCAATTGAGTATGTAAGTTTATTTCTCTTTATACTTTTATTCTCGTGTAGATATATGGTGAACGAAACAGCTCACCTCACAGATTATTGCGATAGTGAAACGACTAAGATAATGTGAAGATTTCGATGGAAGCTTGTCTGGTCAGGTAGCATGTTGCAATTAACGAAGAAAATTACGGTGTTCGGCCGAGTGTGAAAAAGAGTTTTTTTTACCTGGTTCGTGACCGTGATTATTTCTGAGTGCAACGAACATGCTTAGGCTTCGGTTCTTTTTAGTATTTTATTTTCTACCGGTGACATGTAACACATCTGGAAAACAGCTGATCCACCGGTGTTGGCAGTGTGCAAGTGAACGCTGTAGTTGGTGTGACCTGAACTTCGTGGCCTCACGATCGAGCCATGTGGACATTGGACCTTGTCCCGCCCAGTCACCGCCTGAAAGATTACCGTAGACGACACCCTGCTCAATAAGAGGCATACTTGAGTACTTGCGTATTTCATCACACTGACACGACGATTGTCTCGATTGCGGCGTTGGAAATGAACTGCACAGAAACCATCGATGGTGATTGGTAATAGCCGTACACTTCAAGAAAGCTGTTTGCTATGTATCAAATAAACTGGGTGCATAATGACGCGTTACACCCCGAGGACATGTTGAGCGCTTGTTCTCTAACAGTATAGTTATTCCGTGCAACGGGGATGGAGGTAACGTATAGGCAGATATTTTTCTTGAAGTGTGTGTTGGGGCGGGGGGGGGGGGGGGGGGGGCAGGAAAATACGATTGAGTGTAATTTTGTGCTTGGTATGCAATAGCGAAAAAAAATTAAGGCGCTGGGCACCAAGGAATTGGTGTGCCACCTCCTGGCAACGCCTCTGGCGGAGGGAGGGAGTCTAGAAAGCAACGTGAACAGGGCTGTTTTCATCACGCTTGGACCTTGGCGGCAATAGAGATATTCCGGGTTCCTTGTTTAGTCATGGATGACTGTTGTGGCTTTTTATTACCACCCTGGCTACAGACGTTTAGAGGAAAATTTGAAACAGTAGGAATTGCAGATGCCGCACAATTCGCGTACTTTTCCAATCCCACTGTATCTTCATCGGTGCTGCCGTTAAAGTGGCTTCGTTGAGTCGGCATTGAATCGCCTGAGTCGACATGCCTCGTCATCGCGCTTCACGGAGTCAAGCGTAAGCGCGCCTGTTTCAAATCTTGAGGCGGATTGACGACACCACGTGGTCTCTCTAGCCTATCAGACACACTTTCGCGCTTATAACCCTGCTGTCCTGCGATTTTTAGGCGTGAAACTGGCTGAGTGTTTTCTTCAGTGAGTCAGCTAAATCAAGGCGGTGTGCTTTTGTGCATTTAGTTTTTTTTTTATTTGAGTGCCGGTTTCTGCCCGAATGCAAGTTAGCCATCGAGCTCCTGTGTGTGTGTGTGTTTTTTTTTTTTTAAGAGCCAGATGCATTTCAACAGAAAGTTAGAAAAACGCATTTTCTAGCTGCTGGCAATGTGGTCGAGCCTGCTCAAACAATTTTTTAGCTTTATGTTTCTCTCCCCTAAATACCCTAAATATAAATTGTGTCTAAAATCTAGACAGGCTAATATCATCGGCATTCAGAAGTAAAACCTTTCCTTGATTCACACACATTGCAGCATTTCATTTGGGCTTGAAGTAGCTCGTAAGAGAAGGGTAGAATGATTCGATGAATGGTATAGCAATATTTCACGATAAAATTAACATCCTCCGCATGTTCCTGTCGGGCGTATTAGACTTGCAGAGTGAGTGGTCCTTCCTGGCAAACGGCGCACTATTCTGGACTGTCAGCAGCGTTTTGTGGTTCTTGGCATTTGTTCTTGTGGGATCGTTTTATGCCGTGTCGTTCTAAGTCACTTCTTAGTCGATGCTCAATATCTTCAGTTCATGTTTTTTTTTTTTTTTCAAGTATACGGTGTTAGAGCGGAAGGAGTTCACGAGCGCCTAGCTGGAAAAGGAACGCCAAGAGGCAAAAAGAACTAGGCAAGTCGGCCCTTACTTTTTATGTTCGAATTTTGTCATAGAACATCACGTCCTCCAGTAAATGCCAACTCGCCCTTGGAAAACTAATCGTTGAACGTGAACACGATAGCAAAGCAACTAGGAAACAAATGAAACAGATTGGTTGAGACCATATCAATTTAGTTTGGTGACAATTGTTGACGAAGTTCTGGTTTAATGAATGTGGCTCAATTCGATCAAAAGAGTTGCAGCTTTTGGCTCATTTTTAATGAGAAACTGGCTTTTTAAGTTCACGTTACAATCAGGCATGGCCCCAGTTTGATTCAAACTGTTTTAGAAGCTAATAATACTCATAGGCGTGTCTGTGAAATTTAGCTCAGTTTAGGTTTCTGCATATGGCTTTTAAAAAATATCTACACTTAATCTCTCACTCAGAGTAACAGAGCGACCTGTTAATGGTCCATACTTTACTGTGCTCGTTTGCTTCGCTGTTCTGTTCGAAAAAAGGCTGTATCACAACACAGTTCAAAGGGGAACGCAGTGGATAAGTTTTCACCGCTGTGCACGTGTTGCATTTCGACTCAACGCAAAACAGTTGCTGCTGATTCGGATCACTTCTTATTATCGTTAGCCATGGCGTGGCAGCGTGATATTGCCACGTGCATTTATGTTGGGGCCCACTTTGTTGCGCAGCAGCGCCCTCAGCTTATCTACAGTGTGGCGTCGGTAGCGCGTCGATCCGCTGCTCGCGCGCTGGGCATGCCTTTGATAAGCAACGGGACCACGTGATAATCTGATGCGTATCGGCGAAGAAAGCACGGGTATTCCTTCCACCGACGCTGAACCGCACAGGCCGTTTCGAGGCCACCGACAGTTTTCACGCAATTCTTTTTATGGGCACTAGTTCGCTCAAATAAAGTTTATTTCTTTTCAAGTTGCCTCGCCTCAGGGCTTACGGGCCAAGACCACCCCCCAAGTGTGCCAATATTGTTAAGGAAAACTCTAAATTTATCAGGTACTCGCAATTGCGTGAAGCTTCGCCTGCCTACCAAGGGAGTTGAAGTATAGCGCTCAATCGGTGAGTAATTTTCTTGGAAGCATTTGCCGAGAGACACTGATCAAACGAAAGGTAAATAACGCAAGTATAAAACTGGCCAACGAATACTGTTTCCTGGGTTGCCATGGCGGCCAGTTCTTTTGTTTTCCAATTTCGTCAGTGCGTTTTATAAGAACGCCGGTTTCAGAGTGATAGGACGCTATTAACGATGCTCGCATGTATATCATTTGCCCCCCAGCCCCCCTAAAAAAACGAAATAAGAGGCATACAACTACGAACAGTCGTCGGCAGTGCTTACGTCGAGCGCTGATTACGAACTTGTTTCGCCGTCTGTGACTTGGAGTACGCGCTGCATATGAAGTAAAAACCGTGCAGTGCCTTGCAAACCGGGGCATGTGATACACTATTGATGGATGAGCACCGTAACAACGCACAGTGCTCAATGACATCGCATTTGAGAAGCATGAAACTGTGATGATCGTGAGGCGGGGTTATCAATTCCTCATTTGCATTTTGTAAGATAAATCAAACTGTCCGAGCAAAAGGTTTTGTGATGCCGTAAGGACGCTTGAAAACCAAATAATGCTTTTGACCTGAAAACTAGTGACAAATGAACGAGTGCCTATAGATTTGCATGGAATATCAGATTACTTCGCTCATCATTATGGGGGGGGGGGGGGGCGAGAGCGAACGCGATACATTGGGAGTCACAACGGCACCGACTCCCGCTTCTTTCTGGCTGCCTGCTTTTTACGCGCTGTTTTGCAGCTCTTGGAAATCGAGTGATAAAGCAATTGGTTGGTAATGCGTAATGCCGTTGTAGGTGAGCGAGAAAATAAAATTCCGGGGACCCTGAAGCTTCGCCTTTATGAGCTGAACGTGACGACCATAATCTGTTCCTAGCGCGTACTTCAAAAACTTAGTGTATGAAACCTTTTCGAACTATGCACCGCACTGCTTTGCCTTAAGGGTGCAGTTGCGTGTGTGCCTTTTGTAGTGGGTGACTGGCTTCAAACTATGAAGTCATTATGATAATCCCATGTTCTGATGTCCGATGGCAATGTATGCTTGTACCACGCATTATTACGACGAAATTTCATACTGAATTGTGAAGTATGTATAGGAAGCGTGGGTTTGTAAATCATGAGTGTTACTTCCACTGCATGTCCAAGCATAGGAGGTTATTTACACTTATTCACATGCAGAGACGTGGCTGCAGTGCTCTCACTTATTGCTGAAAATCCGGCATTAGTCGATATAGGAACACTAGATAGCCTGCCCCCGTATACACATGTACTACAAGGCAGTACACATAGGCGACTGGATCGCATTAACGTTTCAGCAACTCTGGTTCCCTGTGGCGTGTCATGCAAAACGGAACCTATTTCCTTCTCGGATCACTGCATTGCTTTGGGGCAGGTAGGCAGCAACACTCGATCTCTATTTAGACCACAGTAGGCACTCTTGAAACTTAGCTGCTCAATTGTGAGCTACCTCCGTGGAGTTTGCAGCTCGCATACGCGTTGCATGAGGAGCTATTTGTATGGCTGCCTTCGTTTGCCTCTGGGAATATTTCGAGCAAGAGGTTCGGGCACTAACTATAGAAATTGGATCTGTGAGGGGCTTTTACAGAAAACCAGAACAAAAGCTGCTTAAGCAAAATCTTCAAAATCTGTATCAATTTGAGTGTGAGGCTTCTGGGTTTTTTACTATAGTGAAATAAATAGAGAGTGAGAAGGCAGAGAGGTCAGCCTGAGCTATTTCGCCTGCTACACAAGGGAATGGGCAAACAAAGACGGATGAAGGATGATGATGGGGACAGGAAGAGGTGGTGCGTTTGTACTGTGACCACTTATCATACAGCACAGCTTAGTATCGGGTTCAGTGCTTTTTATAAAGTCTAAAACAGTTTTTGACACTGTTGGCTCGCACATTGTTGACAAAATGTAGCTTTCACTCGATGGCGTTCGTCTGATGCTTGCCAACGTTGAAGTTAGCATCTTCTTTTGCACCACGTATAATGAACAGTCACAAAATATATCAGCTAAAGTTTCGCGCACTTGGCAGCGCTCGCGATTTGGGCTCGGCCGATTAGGTGTGCGTAATGACCAGTGAAGGCAATGGTCAGTTTAATCCAGCGCAGCACATGTCCTCGGCTGATTTTAGTCGTAATACGACGTCTGTTTCCTGCAGACGCTTGTTCCGATGATCTGGTTGTGACCAATAAGTGGCAGCGCATTCGCGCATGAGCGATCTCAACAATTTGTTGACGTCATTTCGCAAATACGGCACCTTGACGTACATGAGAGCATTGTATGCTGTTGCTTCGCTATCGGCTAGTTCGTTGCCGACCAGGCTACAGTGTCCAGACACCCACTGGAGTGTAATCAAGTGACCACTTCTGAGGGTTAGGCTGAATGCTTGGACGATTCCTAATGCTAACGCGTTAAAGTGTCCGCTTCTTGAGCGAGAATTGATGGCTTGTAGTGCTGGTTTTGCATCGGACAAAATCGCCCATTTACGCGGTGATCGACCGTTCACAGATTGTATTGCAACAAGTCGCGCACCAGTCAAATATGACCTGTGTTCTAATTTTTACTGCCGGAAAATATCGAGTTGAGGGATCATGAAGGCCACAGCTAAGGCGGACGACGCTACGGATCCATCGGTGTAGACGTGCACAGAGTCGCTGTATCGGGCAGATAAATATGCCAAGGTCAGTTGCAAGTGAACGTGCTAATGCAAAAGACGCACTCCAGACGTTTTACGTTATAGAGGGGCCCGTCTTCGATCACGTAATACTCTTATTGCACACTCAGTAGAGCCCACACGTCAAGCCTTATTCGATGAATATCGTGACGCTAAAATCAAACTTATATCGGGCCTTTATTCAGGTGGCTTATCGGTCACCAATTCCAAAGATATGATGTCAGCATTTGAAACTTGTTACAAAGACTTGTTCAGCGCCTCTTCCAAAAATTAAAACGAAGATCTGGTGACACAGTTTTTGTCAATTGTGACTCCTCTAACTGACGAGGAATGTGAAATCACTAGTGGGCCAAGCACTATACAGGAAATACATCTTGCCATTATACGATTCCTATTGTCAAAAACACCAGGAGCTGATTGAATATCGGGCAAGCTTTAGAAAACATTTTAACCATTACTGTGTCCTGTACTGCTCGACATTTTTACGCAGGGTTTTATTCTGGAGTGCTCGCTCGATTTTTAACTAAAAGCCACACTGTTCTAATTCAGAAATTATCAGATAGATAAACAACTCGCGATGTTGATGGCTAAAGACCAATTACATTATGCAAAGTTGACCACAAGATTTTTGCAAAATTGCTTTCAAATGGACTTCAATTGGCAATGTCGATACTTATTGATGCCCGACAGATTTGCGGTTTAAAAGGTCGCTCAATACAGTCTAACATACATATTGCTAGCACAGTATTGGAACATTGTTCACACTCCCGTGGACAACTGGCAAGGCTGCAAGTACATTTAGCGAAAGCCTTTGATTGGGTTCGTCATTCTTTTCTGTTTTCTCAAACATGCCAACGTTGACTCCACAATATTCAGAGGTGTAAAATTATGCTGCAATGATTGTTCGCCACGTTTAATCGTTAATGGCCACCTGTCAAAGCCCGTGTTCTTTAACTCGTCTGTGAAACAAGGCTGTCCATGGTCGGCAATGCTGATCTTTACCTAGAACCACTGTGCTTAAACGTGATTCGATCTTGTAACGTTGACCCGCCGCGGTGGTCTAGGGGCTAAGGTACTCGGCTGCTGACCTGCAGGTTACGGGTTCAAATCCCGGCTGTGGCGGCTGCATTTCCAATGGAGGCGGAAATGTTGTAGGCCCGTACGTGTACTCAGATTTGGGTGTACGTTAAAGAACCCCAGGTGGTCGAAATTTCTGGAGCCCTCCACTACAGCGTTTCTCATAATCATGTGGTGGTTTGGGGACGTTAAACCCACATATCAATCAAATCTTTTTCCGTCCCGTTTTTACACTGTTTCCCTCAGCATCATGTGCCGACTATAGCCCTACCAGAAACCCTTATACCTGCGTGCTCACTTATCTGTGCCGACTCGCCGTAAAACGGCCGATCACGTAAA
The DNA here is from genome assembly GCF_043290135.1 of Rhipicephalus microplus. Classification (NCBI taxonomy): domain Eukaryota; kingdom Metazoa; phylum Arthropoda; class Arachnida; order Ixodida; family Ixodidae; genus Rhipicephalus; species Rhipicephalus microplus. The sequence goes on from NC_134707.1 coordinate 2,826,229, forward strand.
ATACTGGGGAAGGATGACGTAGCGCGTAAGTAGTCGCGAAATGCCCGAGCAAAAGTTGCAGCCGACGGCGCCGTAAGTGCGTCGTTTTTTCTGCAGAACGGCGCACTGCTTTAGCGAAGCCAAGGAAACGCTCCCCCAGTCAGAGCTACGGAAGCGCACACGCCGCCATGTCGCAGTTCGGCGAACAACTATCTGGGACGGCAAACATCGCAGCTCACGTTCAGGAGCTGTGGCGGAGCGAAATTCGATGGCCCCGCTCGGCGGAAGAGATTTCCTTCTCCCCAGACAGAGGGGAACAACTCGAAATGGGAATGTCGTGTAAAGGCATAATTTGCTCATTAGCTTCGAGAATCTCGACGACATCGGAGAGGACCCGCTCGCTGCGAGCGCGTATTTTAATTAGATTCAACTTCTAGTGCGTTTCGATTGTTTGCCTCTTTGGCCGTATATGTGCAAGAACAATCTCGCTTGCCGATTCCAATTTCACAGGCGGCTCCCTTGGCAACAGCCTGTTTGAGAGTCGCAGGTCGACGGCGTTGACGCTGCCATGAATGTGTACGACACGGGAGGGGTTCAAATCATTATTAAGACAAAACCCTTCGACGCCTCCGTAGGACGCCACGTTGACGCCAGGGACTGTCGAAAAGTTGCGACGCCAAAGATGTTACATAAAGGGGCGCCACATGATCGCGTCATTAGATGACGTCGTTAATTAGTGAAAAGTGGACCGATCACGGAGACAGCAGGAAACCCGGTGAGGTGCGGACAACTTTAGGAGGGAGTGAGAAGAAACAGATGGCCTTTCGGTCATTTGGCCGAAGGGACCCTGTGGCTGTGGTCGAGCTAAATTTTGTCAGTCAGTTCTGTTTCCGCAGCTGCATATACTGCAAATAAGCTTAACCGTTGGTTTCGACGGAGTTCACATAGGAGACCCCTCACACCGTTTGCGTCCCTAACAGCGCGAAATTTGTAGCAGTCGCATATTCGTGTAAGCAACTTTCCAGGCGACCAAGCTACGTCAGCAGCATACACAAAGATGCACTGATGACGATATTAATTTACGATCATTATGATCTATTCATCATAAATCGCATGAATATATACGAGTATGCAAGTATAGATGCGGAAGTTTGTTAACCATTACATGAACAGCCTGTGAACTAACCGCTTTCCTATCGTTAACACGGTATTCTTTGGTCTCATTTAGTGCCTATGCTTAGCAAAGCAGTGAAAAAAAAAGGCTGTCCAGGCCGTCATTGTTATTTTAGACTGTGCTTGTTAGCGTTAAAGATTCCATGTCTCAGCGATTCCGGTGTCGCAGTAACACCAGTTGTCAGCGAAAAAATGAAGATATATTCGAAGAGTGAAACAGGGGGACTCGAGCCACAATCGAAATCAGAAATTGTGTCAACGGTGATATGTTTTACCACAGAAGCACGCCACTGCTCGAAACTGCTTAAAAAAAAAAAAATGCCTCTCTCAGACGTAACTTAGTCCGTGTTCACAGATGTAATATTGCTTGGCAGAGGCTATCACACCGTGCGAATTGCGCAACGAGCGAATGATTTAATGGCTCACGCTCACTAAGCGCCGAAGCAAAATGTATAGCCATCATGTGCCACCAATAGACAGATATAGTTGGGCGGCAGCGACTCATCGGACGCACGCTGCCGGCCATTTCCAACAGCAGAAATAGCAGAATGCACCCGCAGAGCTGCTGTGGACGCTCAATTAAATGTGTCAGGTGTGTGCAGCTGCGAAGGCTCGTGTATTGACTTGCAAACGTGGAGTCCGTAAGCTGCGAAATTCTGACTATCATCATTTTGTTTCTGGAGTTTCTGTATGAACGCAGTTTCTCAGAAGCATAACTAGGATTTTAATCAGAGGGATGGGATCGGTAAATAAATAAATAAATAAATATATATATATATATATATATATATATATATATATATATATATATATATATATATATATAATATAAATACACGTTGGAATGGTAATACCAGAAGCAAGAGATTGAGAATGTTTGTTCCATGTTTTGGCTGGAGACCCAGTCTTCATAAGGAATGAAGGCCAGACTCCGGTCGAAAAACGTCAAATAAACCTTATCTCTCTATTGCTGTTTGAACACCCACCCCTTTGAGGATTCGCTCTTGCGGTTTCTCCACCGCGCTACTGTCATCGCCACTGCGTGTGCTTCACCTGGTGACTTGTAAGTCACGCCGTGAAGCCGATGGAACTGGAAGGACCGAAGAGGTATGTGACGTTTGTTTCGACCCACCTACCTGGGCACATCTTGTCGGGGAGAGGGAGCTGTTGGCTGTTTCATTGCGAGGCGCATGCTTTTGTGTTTACTTCTCCCTGCATCGCCCCCCCCCCCTTACCTGCGTGCACCCTCCCCGATTTCATCTCGAGAAAGGCGGCGTCTTTCTTTATTTCCTTCCTGCTCTTCAAAGTGCCTGATCGTCCGCTCCCCTCTTGATTACTCCCATTTACTCGCGCGGCATCCCTCTCTCCTGCGTCTTGCGCACAAAGCGCGGGCCCGGGGTTCCTCAGATCCAGAACGCGCGCTTCGCCACCCGCGTTCGAGTGGGGACAATTCGGCGGCACCACTCGAGCACACACACTCCTCTTTTCTCCACCGGGACTGCCGAGAGTGGACTGCACCACCCGAGCCGCGCGCGACCAGACGAGCGGGCCCTTCCCCCCCCCTCTGGAATCTCAGAGCCAATGGACTCGTCCATTACTCCCCACGCCGAGCGTTACTCCTCGCCCTCCCCAGTGGCAGCGTGGAGTCGCTGCCGTCGCTGCTGTGCCCGTTCCTGAACCGGCGGCTGCGTGTGACGCTGCGAGCCGCTGCCGAGTATTGACCGCGCCAAGCCCAGCAGACTGCTTTGCAATCCGCGCGGCCCCGTGCGTGTGTGTGTCTGTGTTGTGCCGAGGATTCAGAGCAGCCCAGCGGTGCTTCCTTTACGTTTCCAGTGACGAGGACGGATACTTTCAGCGGCGCCTGATCTTTTTTTTTTTTACTGTGCCAGCGGCAAACAACGTTGCGTGTTTTTCGATGGAGGATCTCGTGCGGTAGCGTCACAAAACTGGGAAACCGGGTGCCTCGTCACCCAAGCGGCTTCTGGCATACCTCGCCGTGCAGAGAGAGATACAGCTGCTTCTGCCGAGCCAGGATTTGTCAAGCCGGCTTCACCTCACGACGCCGCCGGCAGGTCTCGTTGCGGACTCGGTAACAACAAAGCGATGCCTTGTTCCCGCGGCAGTTCGCACTCGGAAACCGTGAACTGACGGTGGCTGAGGAGCTACGCGGCCAACGATCTAACTGTTCCGTCTTCTTTGTTCGAGCTGCCAGTTCGGCAGCTACCGCGGCGCGCTGTTTTGCCGAGTCCGCGTGCTTCGTCGTCGCGGGGAGGCGTCCTTCTGGATTGCACACCCATGTTTTGTGGATACGACGCGTTCGCTCCCGGATACATCTCTCTGCTGCGCTGCAGACGGCGATCTTCCCGCTTGGGCGTCTGATGGATATACGCTAGAAAGGTCAGTTGCTTCTCCTTTGGACGCACTTCTGTTTACACGGTAATTATCACTCGACGCTTGCTTACTCGTGGTTCTGTGATCCGGTAAGTTTTCTTGTAGGTGTCCGTGCCGTGTTGCTACATAGTCGTTTCTCAGAAATAATCATCTACTACTATAATGCTTGCTTCACTTAATATACCCAGTCGTACGCATAACAGAGCGAACACCGAATTCGCCTTTTAAGGACTGCAGCGGTGGAACGCAATTGGCAAACGCAAAAGTGTTCGCCACACTATATGCTCAAGTGGAAATGTGTGCCTTGAGGTTTGATACGCCACACTCAGGACGGTGCATTTTAAGTAATGTTTAATTAAAAATGACTTCGGTGTTTCCTATCAGATTCGTCTGGATTGTACCTACTCCGTGTAGACTTTTCTCGACACCGCGGGAACATAGCATAACCGCGTCCCGTTATCCTGTGTGCTTTGTTTGCATGGTAAAGCGGCATTTACTAAACACGACCTATCAGCCCGTTAAAGTTACCTTCGAGCATTCCTACTCGTCGGCTAGACGCGGGCTCTTGTGAAAAACGTTCGCTTTAGATATTGATCGCTCAAAGCGCATTCTTGAAATACTTCTCAAAGACATTGAACACCGTTCGTTTCGCCAGCTTTCTTGTTTTTGTCCACGTCTTTTCAACGGCGTGTGCCCGAAGCGTTCTCCGCCACCGCAACAACCTTTGTCGACATCGCCAAATTGGCAAACACTAGGGATGCGACCTCCGTTCGACGCTGGGTTCGGCATCGAGCGAGCGAAAATATTGACTGATGAAGTGGAGGACTCTGTGTCACGTCCGAAGCACTCATTTATTCTCGTTTCAGGCAATGAAAGCACATTGAATGCAGTGGTGCTGACTTTTTTTTCCTCCGCCAAGTCGCGCATTTTAGCCAAAAGTTGCTCAACGACGATGGTGATGATGATAGTTTTTTCTGGGTGAAGGGATTTTTTTTTTCTTTGAAACAATCTTTAAAATTCATTTATGTTGTGGCAAGTGAAGTAGGACTGCGCTGCTACCTCCTGGCTTCGCCACCCCGAAGAGTCTACCCGTGTGCGGCGAATCGAGAGCCATTCGGAGCCAACTGGAACAGAATGAGTGTTCGGATTGTGCGCTTAAGATGGCACTAGCACAAGGAGCTTGAACCTGTATATGCTTTCGGCTCATTTATTGAAGCTCGTTCCGAGCACTCCTTTGTTATTGCACTTTTCTAATTTTCTATGTTTTAAAACGCTCTACCTCAAATTTCGAAAGCCCCCCAAATGGTCGGTAAGACTCCGAAAAGATAGAATCATCGTTGGCACGACTGAAAATACGCAAAATTTGGCGACCTTCTCGCTAAATTAACACCACCGATTCAATGATGAGGCCATCAGGAAAATATCGCACCGGGAAGGACACCGACGGAGCTGCACTATTCGCCGCTGATTATTTAATTTTTGCTAAGAACTGACGATCGGTTCAATGTGTCGTTTCTAAATTCTTATTCATTCGATACAAAACTAACTCGCAGCTTTCCCCCTGAGCAAGAGCAAATTAGGAAGTGTCAAGCGTGACCTTTCAAAAGTGACACATTTCGTCGAGGGAATATGAATGAGTACTAGGAACAGTGATGCCAACATGCAGAAAAAAAGGTCTCACTTTGAGGGCTACTAGCGGTGTTGAGTCCGAGGTTTCAACGCACAGCATAATGTAAACAAGGGGTGGATGGCTGTAATACATTGGCTGCGTTATTCGAAAATCGCAGGCTCGTCCCCTGCCCGCAGCAAGTTATCTTTTCTTGCACTTTACTTTCTCTACATTTACTACTAATTAGATCCGCTATACTTTCTTTGGCATCATTGTTAGTTCTCGTTTATAATTAGTCTAACAAAACAAAAGGAGCCCTTACAATTTCCACTTCCATCTCATTGAGAGAGATGTACAAGAGGTGAGGGCAGTTATGCATGCGGTTTGCTACCCCACACTAATGGAAATGTCAAAGCAAAGAAAAGCTGCCGCTATAACATAACACCGCTTTTGTCGGCGTGAGGCGTCGTTGTGATTACATGATTAGCATAAAAATGAGACTACCCAAAGGATATTATTACGAGGCAGTGGGCATGGCTCTACCGTCGTGGACAACAGTTCGATGAAAAAGAAGTGGACTCGCCGCGCGAGAGACTGGCAGCTCTGAAGCGTCACTTTGGCATGTAAATATAGGAAATACGCTCATTCCTCTCTTCCGTGTGTTTGCGAGCTCCGTAACAAATTGGTGGGAGTGCTGGGTAACGAAGCGCCATACAACGGAGCTCCGCAGTGGTCGTCAAATCGGAGTTTCCGTGATGGAACACGGGACTGATCCCACGGCCACCTCTCCATCGGCTTCGGCGACGCCCGCACCATCCACGGCAACGCCTCCACTGGCCCCACCCCCACCCACGTACGTGCTGACGCATCCGAAGCATCCTGGAACGTTCTGCGGTACGGACCAAGTTGATGTCGACGACTGGATAGCCGACTACGAACGCACCAGTGCTCTCAACCGGTATGATCCGACTCTTATGCTGGCCAATGTGCTGTTTTACCTGAAAGGCACGGCCAAAGTCTGGTACGAGAACCATGAGGAGGAGATCGGCAGTTGGGACACCTTCAAGGAAAAGCTTCGCGACTTATTTGGGAAGCCCATCGGTCGAAAGGCGGCTGCAAAGAAGGAGTTGTCTATACGTGCTCAGACGTCCACAGAGCCGTATATCTCATATATACAGGACGTGCTGGCTCTATGTCGTAAAGTTGACAACGACATGTCGGAGTCTGACAAGGTTGGCCACGTCCTCAAGGGCATAGCGGACGACGCGTTCAACCTGCTAATGTGCCGGAACTGTGCGACCGTCGACGAAATTATTGAGGAATGCCGGCGTTTTGAACTGGCCAAAAGCAGGCGGATTTCAAGATCATTTACTCGACTGCCGAACACCGCAGCGACGTCCTCCTGCGAAGATGGACTGTCCTCCCATCGGCAGTCTTCACCAGCGTCTGAAATTACGCGAATTGTCCGGCGGGAAATCGAAGCAATTACACCTACTCTTCCCGCCAACGGCCACGTCGATTTGCAAGTACCTCAGGTTTGCTTGGTACAGTCGATTGTGCGGGAAGAACTGAGCAATTTGGGCTTCGATGTCTGCGCCGTTGCTCAGTCTCGACCAATTGGCTTCCGTTCAAGGTCGCCGCCTCGCCCCAGGTCACCACCCCAAGAAAGGTCTTATCCACGCTCTCGCAATCCGGCCGAATGGAGAACTGCGGATGATCGGCCGATCTGCTTTAACTGCCGCCGCATAGGTCACGTCGCACGGTATTGCCACAACCATTGGTCTTCGTCCCGAAACCAGTATAACACTGCTCGCCGCACCGATAGCTACCGTCGTTTCCAACCTCCTGAGCCGATAGCCGACAACTACCGCCGGCCTCTGCCCGTCGATTCCTACGCCTGCGATGCCCCTGATACGCAGCACAGCCGCTCACCGTCGCCTCGACGTCACCAGTCTCGTTCGCCGCCAGGACGTCGCCCGTCGTCCCCTTCTCCTCTACGACGACGCCCGACCTCCCCGCTCAATTCTCACCAGGGAAACTAAGCGGTGCAGCTCTTGGAGGTGAAGCTGCATCCTCGGTACCGACCTCAAATCCTCTCCTTGTACTGCCGACACGACGAAATTTGATCGACGTCGACGTTGACGGCCTGACTGTTTCTGCACTTGTTGACACTGGGGCGCATATTTCTGTGATGAGTGCCCGACTTCGTCGCCGCCTGAAGAAAGTGCTCACACCGGCTGCCCCTGGCGTTATTCGTGTCGCCGACGGAAGAAGTCTTGCCATCACAGGAATGTGCACAGCACGCATCACTATCGCCGATCACCCCACATCTGTTCTCTTTGCAGTTATTGAGCAGTGCCCAAATGACCTAATTCTTGGTTTAGATTTCTTGTCCACCCATGCTGCTCTCATCGACTGTGCAACCGGCGTTCTTCAACTTGAACTGCCTCGACTTGGACCTGTGCCGTCCTCACCGGCACACCGCTTGTGCGCTGTTGATTATGTTCGGCTGTCACCGCAAGCCACCACGTGTGTTGCCTTAACGATATCACCAGCTCTTCCTGACGGTGACTACATAGTGTCTCCATTGGTGGATGTGCTCTTGGCTCGAAGTGTTGCTGTGCCGCATACAATCGTGACTATTGTGGACAACTACGTTCAGCTTCCGCTCCTTAACTTCAGTAGTTCGACCCAAGTTCTCCCGCAAGGCATTTCGTTAGCCCACGTTTCCCCACTTGATGCATGTAGCATCGTGGCATTGGACCCTGAAGACTGTTCGTCCCCTACTGCAGCCAGCCGAGCAAACGCACCTAGCGACGAAATCACGATGATGATCGCCCCTGATCTTCTGCCCTGTCAGTTGGCGCAACTTCACCACGTTCTGACTACCTACCGAGATATTTTCGACTTCGATGACCGCCCTTTAGGGCAAACGTCCTTCGTGCGTCATCAAATACATACCGGCGATGCTAATCCTGTTAGACGGCGACCGTATCGTGTTTCCCAGTCCGAACGCCAGGTCATACAACGAGAAGTCGAGAAAATGCTCTCCAAAGGAGTCATAGAGGCCTCTTCAAGTCCATGGGCGTCACCTGTTGTTTTAGTGAAAAAGAAGGATGGCAGCTGGAGATTTTGCGTTGACTACCGTGCCTTGAACAAGATAACCCGCAAAGACGTATATCCGCTGCCACGAATCGACGACGCCCTTGATTGCCTTCATGGCGCGCGATACTTCTCATCTATTGATCTGCGTTCGGGCTACTGGCAAATTTCTGTCGACGACTTAGACCGAGAAAAGACTGCCTTCATCACACCGGACGGCCTTTATCAGTTCAAGGTTATGCCTTTTGGGCTGTGCAACGCCCCGGCAACGTTCGAACGCATGATGGACTCTCTTCTTCGTGGTTATAAATGGTCCATCTGTCTTTGCTACCTCGACGATGTGATTGTTTTTTCCCCAACATTTGAAACTCACTTAACTCGTTTGTCGACCATTTTAGCCGTTTTTCGTCGAGCAGGACTCCAGCTGAACTCGAAAAAGTGCAATTTCGGCCGACAACAAATCACGATCCTTGGTCATCTTGTAAGTGCTGCTGGCGTCCGACCTGACCCTGACAAGATTAGCGCTGTCAAGAATTTCCCTCTGCCTTCTTCAACCAAAGATGTTCGGAGTTTTGTGGGCTTATGCTCGTACTTCCGCCGCTTTATACGCGATTTCGCTACAATTGCACGACCACTAACTGATCTTCTCAAAAAGAACGTGCCCTTCTCGTGGGGCCAAGACCAAGCAGCTGCGTTTTCCACGCTGATCGACCTGCTCATTTCACCACCAATACTGGCTCACTTTGACCCGTCTGCGACGACTGAAGTACGCACAGACGCCAGTGCTCACGGAATCGGCGCCGTCCTCGCTCAACACCAGGGAGGCCAAACGCGTGTTATTGCGTATGCCAGCCGCCTTCTCTCCACATCTGAGCGAAACTATTCGATAACAGAGCGCGAGTGTCTTGCGTTGGTCTGGGCTGTAGCGAAATTTCGCCCCTACTTGTATGGCCGCGAGTTTTCAGTTATTACGGACCACCACGCTCTGTGTTGGCTGTCGTCGCTCAAGGACCCAACTGGTCGCCTAGGTCGCTGGGCTCTACGTCTCCAGGAGTATAACTTCGACGTAATTTATAAGTCGGGCAGGTTGCACCAAGATGCTGATTGTCTCTCGCGTTATCCGGTGGACCCTGCTAGCCTCGCTGTCCATGAAGGCGATTCTTGTGTGCTCGCCATATCTGATTTGCACGACATCGGCACAGAGCAGCGCCGGGACGCAACCCTCAAGAAGGTCATTCAGCGAGTATCTTCAGGACATTCCGACCCTTCTCTCCGTCAATATGTCCTTCGCAACGACATTCTGTATCGTCGCAACATGAAGTCTGATGGCCCGGAATATTTGTTAGTTATTCCCCAACACATGCGTGCCACTATTCTTCAACATCTGCATGACGCACCGACGGCGGGACACCTGGGTTTTTCACGCACCTATCACCGCGTGCGGCAACGGTTCTTTTGGCCTGGCATGTATAAATTTGTGCGCCGTTATGTCGCTGCTTGCGAGCGCTGCCAGCGTCGGAAACGTCCTGCTCTCCGTCCGGCTGGCCTGCTCCAACCTATCGACATTCCCCCGGAACCATTCTTCCGCATCGGCCTCGACTTGCTCGGACCTTTCCCGACGTCCGTGTCAGGCAACAAGTGGATCGCTGTCGCAACCGACTATGCGACCAGATACGCGATAACTCGTGCATTGCCAACTAGCTGCGCTACAGACGTCGCAGACTTTCTCCTAAATGACGTCATTCTGCGGCATGGAGCTCCGCGCCAGCTTTTGACGGATCGGGGCCGCTGCTTCCTCGCAAAAGTTATCGACGAAATCCTCCGGAGCTGCTCTACCGAACATCACCTTACTACTGCCTACCATCCCCAGACTAACGGTCTCACGGAGCGTCTCAACCGAACTCTTACAGACATGTTGTCTATGTACGTCTCTGCTGACCACCGTGACTGGGACGCAATGCTCCCCTACGTTACATTTGCATATAATTCGTCAAGACATGACACCGCCGGCTACTCTCCATTCTTTCTTTTGTACGGCTGCAACCCTGCGTTGCCATTCGACACACTCCTTCCTTCTGCTACTATCCAACCAACGGTGTATGCGCAGGACGCTGCTTCTCGAGCCCGCGTCGCTCGCCAAATCGCGCACACTCGGCTCAGTGCTTCTCAGGCCGCACAAAAAGTCCGCTACGATGACTCGCACCGCGACGTTGACTACCCTGATGACTCTCTTGTCCTACTCTGGACGCCGTATCGACGTGAAGGTTTGTGCGAGAAGCTCCTCCCACGATACACAGGACCCTACAAAGTTCTCCGCAAGGTCACCGACGTCGACTACCTCATCACTCCCGTTCAACCGCACTCATCCTCTGCTACACCATCTACTGATGTTGTTCATGTGTCGCGCCTAAAGCCCTACTATACTGCCAGTCCTGATTGACTTAGGGGCGCCGTGACGGCGCTTTGTTCGCCGGGGGTGATATTACGAGGCAGTGGGCATGGCTCTACCGTCGTGGACAACAGTTCGATGAAAAAGAAGTGGACTCGCCGCGCGAGAGACTGGCAGCTCTGAAGCGTCACTTTGGCATGTAAATATAGGAAATACGCTCATTCCTCTCTTCCGTGTGTTTGCGAGCTCCGTAACAATATATCGATGCTGTTAGGAATGGGTTTGCGTGGCTGGTGCGAACATGGGCAGGAGTCCGGCCCATATCAGTGACGAGGAAGACGGACAGTACTTTGTAATTTACAGAGTGTTTTTCGGTCTTCGTGAAGAGGCAGGCTACTCTTCGGTGCGCCAGGTTAAATGGGTGGGGGTCGAACCCCACGCGGTGGCCACCAATCCTGCACCACACACTGATGACCACGACGGTGCCTATAAGAGTAAATACCGTGTCGGATGACATAGGACTACCACGAGGTTCGCGAACGACCGCTCTTGTGGCTCGTTGACAGTACTTGTCGCATCTGGGCGGGATAAAGCCGTCTTGACGAGAGGTTTAGCATGGCGTCGGACAGGCGGCACCGCAGGTGCGCTGAACTCTATTGTCTCTGCCGTCCAACCTGCTCACGAATGAACTTTCTTTTGAAGTCCCGTAGAACGGTGACCGGTGGTCGGGGGCCGGCGAGGTAGCGGCACAGCAGCGCATAGTTCGGTAGTGTTCATTTACAATTGCTGCTATAGGGTCTCCTTCGCGTCCATCTTTCGTTTGTTCGCAGTTTTACCTTTGGTAAACTCTTCCCGCCGATTTTTCTGGGCGCATGGTGTTGCTTTGCAGGTCTCGAAAAAATCCGCTATACAGTTACATTCAATGAGACGATCAAAAGTGTGCACGTGGATCCTTTCCAACAAAGTGAGCACCAGCTTCTGTCACTGCCCATTCGCCAACCTGGGGCGGAGCTTCGCAATAGACGATGCATTTCGGTGCTCCTGTTCTGAGCTCCAGACCACAGAAACGTCTTTGATACCGTTTCGAAACAAATCGAATATTACTTTAAATTACTACTTGTGTATGTATTCTTACAGTAATGAACTAATTTAAAAGAAAAAAAGCTTTTTTTTTTCTAATATTCTAACTTCTGTTCGGGATAACAATTAAAATGCCTGATCTAAATGCACGAAAAACAATTATTGCCTCTTTCTTTCTTTTTTTTACACACGCGTTCTTCCTTTTGTTTCGTTATCAATGTTCAGTACTCAAAATACCTACAAAAATGTCATATAATCAATTCTTGAGCACTCCTTCAGAGTGGGTGTGAGTCATATAGTAGAAATTACAACAGCAGCCCAACGAATGGCTGCGAAGTGGTGGCGGCGAGCCGAAGGCCTCGAATACGTATACGTATTATACGTACGCAATAGAATACTGAATAACTGCAAAGGCAACGGCTGCTGTGCGAAGGTTCCGAAGAGATGAAAGGTCTGCGCCAACGACGGCGAGTCCCCTTAATTTGTGAGAGGCGCGAACGCTCGGTTTGAGTGTGAGTTCCTGCCTCTGGAGTGTGGACGTCCGTGTCGTCTCTGTGAATCTCTGTGAAGCTCCGTGCTCTTCAGACCAACGTGCCTTGATAAAACCTAGCAACGACCTAGAAGGAACCTCGAGACAGCCTGCATCACTTAGCTAAGGCGCCAAAAGAAGAAGCAGCCAGATTAGTCTTCAGAATTGTCCACTTTTGCTTTTTCAAGCCTAGCGGGGCTTAGTGAATGCTTCCCGGGATCTTTTTTTATTTATTTATTTTTTTCATGTTGACTTGCTGCTGGGAGTGCAAGCTTTTCTTGTCGGTGTTTCATTCTAGAAAACGCGCAACAACATAAACGACAACGGAGCTGGTTATCTCATTACACACTGAAAAAACGTTTTGACGGCCCATTTCCTAACATATCCGTGTACTCACTGCACAAAAGAATCAGCGAGCTAACTCGGAAAAAGAAATACGGAGCAAACCATGCCAGCAAAAACGAACAATATGTACACACACGCACGCTATTGTTCCTTGAGTCCTTGCAGCAAGACACAGGCAAACTTTACAGCGTGTGTCATAGAGTTCTTACCAATCTTCTCGACGTTATTTAAGCAGCGGATTTGCCTAGCGCCAAAACTCGTTCGAGAAATTCCAGGCCATTGAAGTCATCGCACGGAAGCGACGACAGTGCGGCGAGCCTTCACAGTGAGTGACTCTCAAGGACACTGCGTGTCTTTCCTGGGAACTCTACATCCCTGAGACGGCGAATGCGAGGCTGTTTTGCTCTTATCGGTTCCAGTGTTACTGAGCGAGAAAATCACATTCCGAAACTCGAATACAGTGCAAATGGCTGTTGGGTCTACGCTGTGTGGGTCTGGTGTGTTCGTATTTTATTTTATTTATTTATCGAATACTGCGGAAGCCTAGTCCAAGCAGGTAGGGTGAGAAAAAAGAAGCACATACACTGAACACGTTTCGGGACAATAAAAAAAAACACAACACAGAAATGGGACGACTATGTTTGGCGAAACGCTACAGAACTAAGCAATAATAGTGAAGATTGCGATGTCGATGCGATTATACAATTATATCCGACAATATTGCGAAGGGAAGAAATAGTTCTTGAATGTGTTCGCTCACGCGAAGTAAGGTGTCAATGCTTCTTTCTTGCGGTGACGCGTGGTTCGGCTCAATGGTGGCGATAGAGATGAGTGTAGAGGTGAATTGTATAGGGAATTCTAGTCTCTGCTTTTGTCTTCTGATTCCGAGTGGTTTAATATGGCGGATGTTGCAAGAGATGGAGGACAATACACGAACACGTTCCTTGTTGTTCGCCACCTTGAGAGGAAGCATGAACCCTTGCTTTGAGGACCTCCTATCGTTAGTTCGAAATAGCACACCCTTCCAATGAGGCGCTTACGTCGTTAGCACCCGCTGATTGTCTTCAAGGGTGCTTCGTGCGCCTACAAAAAGAGCGTCGATGGCAGACACACAGAATCGGCTCAGGTTTCGAGCTGGTCAATTGAGTGCGAAGACTGACTTCTATCACTGGTCGTGCCTCCCTCTGCGTCTTAATTATCTTACTACATGCGCTGCTTTAAAATGTGAAACCGGCACATTGGAACACTACTGTCTCCAGAAACGTTGTTATGATAGACCTTTCTGTAGGCCACGTCAGCTTTATTCTTGCCGCGTAAGGTGCTGCTCTTTTATTTATTTATTTATTTAACATACCTTACAGGCTCTCGTTAGAGCATAGGGTAAGGGGGCTTACAGAAAAAAAAGAAAGAAAAATGAGAACGTATACAGTTCAAATATACAAATAAATACAACATAAGAGCGACACTATTAACAGTAATAGAACAAGGAAACACATAGCGTCAGGAAAAAAAAAAAGAAAGAACGGAACGAATCAGGTTGGGAGTGAGTGGGCGTTTCGTTTATCTGTTGTGCAAGCGGGTGATTTGCGTCTTTGCTTATATGCGAGGAAAAAAAAAACGATGTTCATACACTTCTGCCCTTTTGCTTCTAGCGGCTCTAATTTACATGCTTTTACATGCCAGTGCGCCTATATTTCGAATATGTAGAACGTGCTGTGGTTTGCTGAATAAAGTTTCAATTACATGGTATGTATGTCCTGGCGCGAGCTCCATATTGCACTGGAATATTTTATGATATGTCAAGATTTCGGCGTTGGGAGCTCAACGCCACCCCCACCCCCCTGCATGATACCCCCTTTCCTTGAAAAAAAGAAATCTGGCTGCTCCCTCGAATATCGGATAGGTCGTACATAACAATGCGGCAATGGCTTCACCTTTTTGAACGCTTTCGGTATGTTTCTTACTGAACACGCACGCACGCACAATGCTTATATCTAGAAGAATAGACGCATTCTATACATGACTGTGCGTAATTGTGGCAGCCAAGTTTTCCTATCTAGCCACGGTGTACGTAATTCTGTCCTCAATGTTGCTTTCGAACAAAAAGCGGAGAAACATAAAGCGTAACACAACGGAGCCTAAAGAGGAAGCCTTGCTCGGGCTCTCGTGCTGATTGTGCGCCGCCGAGGGGCGCGGCGATGATTTGACCATTGTGTGACAGCGTCTTGTCCGTGTCGCCCACTGGCTTCCGCGCCAACGGGAATTCGCGTTGTCCGCATCACCGGCGCGACAACACAAAACGTCCGAACGGCGTGGCACGTCAGGTAGCTGCAGTTCATTTCATCCGGAGATTGACAAGCGTGAAAAAGAAAAAAACAATTGACGCCAGCGGCAGCATCGATCTCGTGTCCTTCGGTATTCCTTCCCTTCCTTGCGACGACCTCTGTTTTTTACTTGCTTCGTTACGACGTTCATTCTCGAATCACGACGAGCGAGCGTGTAATGCGAGTGCAGCGCCTCCTTCCTCGATTTGCATGCATTGGGTACAGACAGCTTTGCTCGTTCGCTCTCCTTGTGTGGGAACATTGTCGTGATTACGCTTTGACGAGGAGCAGGCCCCGGTCAGCGGCGGCGTCCGTTCGATCAGCCGCGAAGCTGACAACCGGCCTAATCCCATTCTGTCCGCTTCTCACTGTCCGACGAGGCTCGCACGGCGGCGCCATTGAAACCGCCGCAAGGCTTCGGTTGCCGCGTTCGGACATGACAGCTTCTATGAAAACTGTGCAGCATTGTGTTTAAACGTGGTTACCGATAAATGTGAATTCGTGCATTCATATTGTAAAAGTTACATTAGCCAATAGTGTGTAAATTTTAAATTTGCTCATCCTTACTCTCGATCCACAAAATCAGGCTAATCGGATGCTGTGGTTAGAATATATATATATATATGTAATGATGAATGTAGTGGGTCATACATAGCTCGGAAAACACATCGTCAGTGCTAAGCACGAGACTCTCGCGGCGAACGTTATCGCTGCTTTCGCTGGCTAAGCCTACGCTGCTACCTAGTTTGAAATAACAGTTCTAACTGTCCCAGTTCTTTTTATATATATATATATATATATATATATATATATATATATATATATATATATATATATATATATATATATATATATATATATGGATGAAATAGGTGATCAGAGTTTGTTCCGGCTACCGTAATAAAAGTTATAAACTTCGAGAATAGTGCAGTATAGGAAACAAAACAATAAAATATTTATTTAATCCTAACAGTTTCGGCTGGTGGACCAGCCTTTTTCGGAGGATGTAAGTGAAATGTAAGGAACTCACTCGTAGTCTCGAGTAATGTAAGGAACTCACTCGTAGTCTCGAACTTCCTACAGTTACACTGCCCTGGCTCTCGAAACAACACCGATTGTTGATAGTGACAACGATGGTGTTCAGTACCAGAAAAGTCCTTACCGGCCAAATGTTGCCAAGAGATGACGCGCGTGCGTGATTAAGGGGAATGTCTGACCGTCTGCATAGATTCCTGAATGATCGTCACTGTAGAGGGAGAAAAAAAATGCCAATAATTATGGCAGCGTTTCGTGCTCTTAAGAGACGGTACAGAAGGATTGGCCATGGTAGCACTAATGCTCATCTTTGCTTGATATGCACTGCTGCAAGCTTCGAAATTACATCGGGCATGCGTCACTGTAGCATTCTTCTGTGGATACAAAACAAGCGCACGAAAGCGGTCCTCGTATAGGTGCTTGCCTTGCTAACAAGATGACCTGACTATAGAGAGGTTTAGTTTCCGCATGCTTCTTTGCGTTAGCGTGTTACCGGATACCGTAGGCGTAAGCTCGAGAAGTCTAGTAGGTAGTGCCATCGGGAGGAGCCGAAATAAACTAGGCATGCATGGAATTGTTGCTGGAGAAACCCGGGGCATTGTACTTCTCTCGCATGTGTACATTCTTGGCTGCGGTCTAAGGCGAATGACTTGTTCTTTACAACTTTTTATTGCGATAGCAATTATATGGACACAGTCTCTGGTGGTTTTTACTGCCGCCGTCATTCACGTATACGTATATACACACACGGGAAAGGATGTGCTATCCTCTTTCTACTTCATCGCCCTTTTGGCCCGGATCGTCTTGCGCGCGCGCTTATGTCGTGAGCACCGTGCTCGTGGGTGAAGAAAAGATAAAGGTGGGTGAGGGGTGCTTATGGTTTCCGCGCTATCGTGGCAACGATCAGTGCGCGGCTCGTGCCTCCACAGCAGGCGGGAGCCTCTACGGGCTGCGTCAACACGAAACAACGGTGCCAAAAGTGTACCTGGAGCGGCCGTTCACATATAGATGCGCTGATGATGATGATGTTTGTGGTCGTTCCTTTTGTATCGGGTGGGCACCTTGTGGTATCCTGACCACAATGATAAAATAAATGAAATATTACAAAATTACACATCACAAAGTCACAGCAGGTTCATGAACATTACAACTTTTAACCGTCCCCCTGACTACCACAAAAAAGCCTTGCTTTTATTATTGATGTGGCTGCCGGGGGATGGGCAGCCGAGCTACATTGGTAGCTCGGCGGCCGCCGCTTCTATCTGGTGCGTCGCAGCCATCCACGAAGCCAAGCGCATCGGGTAGTGTGGTGGCATGGGGTTGATGAGGTGACATACACATAACAAACGGCCACCAGCGGCGACCCACGACGTATAGCCCTTAGTACAAGCATGCGCTGCCCAGGGGAGGCGCTTCTCATCAACGCCGTCACTATGCGCGAGCCTTGCTGTGGCCATCTACTGTGGCCGCGCCGCAGATAACTTGGTTACTTAGCGAGCGCATGTTTACTACAATTGATATTGTTCCTAAAAATGCTAGCTTTGCTTCTTAAAACATTCGAATATGTTGCTATCGCATTCATTGCTTGGCTCTTTTGGCGAAACTGTGAGTTTTTTTCTTCATCAAAGGCACTCGGAGAAATACAAAACTAGCGCGTCTATAATTGTGGTTGCACAAAGTGTCGCAAGATGTCGATAGCATCGTCCGGCAAACCGGGTATGACGTAAACCCCTTTCCGGACACATTGAAAGCCTCTTATATGCGCGCTCCGGCTTCCACAATGCTGCATCGGTTTCCCGCCACTAAATGGTGCTGAGCTTCGATGGTGTGGCTTCCCGTTTATGTGTATCAGCGCTGGTTTGAGCCTCGCCACGTTCTTCGCAGCCATTGTGGTGGCGATCGGATGCAATCCTGACGAGGTGGGAATAGACGCGGAGGAGGCGACCTTCGTCCGTGTCGTGTCGAATTCGGACAATCGCTAAGTGGCGTCCTCGACGGGGCCGCGGTAAAAGCGAGCGAATTATGAGGGCGGGCCGAACGTGAACGGAATGCGATCACGATGCCGCCGCTGCCGTGTAGCCCCCCCTGCTTTGCACCCCGCGGCCATGTTTTCGTCCGCTCTGGCGAGTGCTGCTCGGCCGGCCAGTGTTCTGCGACCTCATCCAGTTCGCAACACCGGCCTTTGCTATGAACACGACGAATGCGGCTGGCTATAAAGGCGCTCCTGCTTACAGTCCCCGCAAATTACGGCAAGTTGGGAGTCTGCATCGATGATGTTGTGTCGTTTATTATCTCCGTATTCGTGTAGCTATAGGTAGTGACTTTGGGTTGTCTTTATAGACTCTTCAGAGCTAAAACAGATAAAATTAATTCGCCGATGCAAAAAAGCAAACAAAAAACCGGCAGATCTCGCGTACCTTGGAAATGCACGGTATGCGAAGCATGTGGAGGGAAAGTGAGTGTGTAGTAATTTTTTATTGAGCAACACGCCATCAAGTTATGCTAAATGTATGTATAAATGTTCCACGCACAGACACATGATTAAGAGATGCAGATGTTTATATAACCAGTTCTTTGCACTTGTGCAACGATGCCAACAGGAACATGATTATTAGCAACACCAGAAGCACTAAGCTATTATGAAGCGCTCGCGGCTCGTGAGGATGGTAGCCGTGGACATCGCTACGTAAACGAACTTCTGCGCATGGCGCCAAACAAGAATTTTCTATAACCCGAGGTGACGTGACGGCTGTGTCATAGTGCGCATGCAATGTTTATACAATTGCATAGATAGGACTGCAACCAGAGTCGACGTTTCACGAACATTAGAGTTTATTTTAAGCCTGGCGTGGTTTTGTGGTAGAATGCTTGACTGCCACGCAGAATGCTTGGGTTTGATCACTTCTAGAACCCTGGTATTTATTTGCATTTGTCGGGTCAGCGCTGCCGATATCAAGTTTTTTGCAACGCTCGTGCATTAAATTGCCCTCGTATGTTCTCGTCGTTCCTGGGTTAGATACTAATTGATTGATTTCTGAGGCTTAATGTACCAAAGCCACCATAAGAATTTGAAAGACGCCGTAATGGAGGAAATGTCGACCACCTAGGGTTCTTTAACGTGCACCCAAATCTCTGCACACGGGCCTACAGCATTTGTTTTCGCCTCCATCGAAAATGCGGCCGCCGCAGCCGGGATTCGATCCCGTGACCTGCGGGTGGGTTAGATACTAAGTGTCAGTCACTTGTGGCACATACCCACCCGTAAGTGTGTGCCACTGCCTGGCGGAAAGTGTCCGACGACGTACGCGATGGTATTATGACATTATTCATGTCTTGACTAGCGTGTCATATTCGCCAAACAGACAGACAGACAGACAGACAGACAGACAGACAGACAGACAGACAGACAGACAGACAGACAGACAGACAGACAGACAGATAGATAGATAGATAGATAGATAGATAGATAGATAGATAGATAGATAGATAGATAGATAGACAGATAGATAGATAGATAGATAGATAGATAGATAGATAGATAGATAGATAGATAGATAGATAGATAGATAGATAGATAGATAGATAGATAGATAAGTGAAAGCGTGAATCGCGATTTATATTTACAAATTGTACTCAGCAAACAACAATGTCTTTAATTTCGACATCACAGGCAGGTTAAAGAGAGTGGAAAATCATGGTGGCAGTTTGATTTTTTAATTTCGCACTGAACTCTTCGCGGATGGCCTTGCGGATCCCGAAGGAAAGGGAATCGCTCCTATTTCAGCGAGATTGGCTCAACAAAGTTCAGTGAAACTTGGTCTCTGGCCTCTTGAGAGGTCAACGTGCGCACTTAAATTCACCTATATGGGTTACCTAGTACCTAACATAGACGCAGTACCTAACTAGTACCTAACATAGAGTTCTGCGGAAATCTGCAAGGTGGCGGAATGGTTAAGAAAGGGAGACAAGACAAGCACTTGATTGTAGCATGAAGCCACAAGGAAATCCGTTCGGATTTTTCAGAGAGAAAAGCCTCTTCTATCTGGTACCCGCCTCGCGGTGTTCTGGGGGTTACGGTACTCTACTGCTAATCCGCAGGTCGCAGGTTCGAATCCCGGCCGTGGAGGCTGCATTCGCAATGGAGGCGAAAATGCCGGAAGCCCGTGTGCTTAGATTTAGGTGCGCGTTACGGAACCCCAGGCGATGGTGATCGAAAATTTCGGGGCCCTCCACCAACACGTCCTATAATCATACCGTGGTTTTGGGACGTTAAACCCCGTCAATTATTATTGTTCGTATACCCAGCCGTTGTAGTGTGGTATGTGTCATTACTACTCGTGCAGTTCTCGTCGGAATCGAAGTCAAGTGGTGCCATGGCGAGACCGAGCGCGTGGAAAAACAGGAGAAAAACACACGGGACGGTGCCTCTGCCGTTACTTTTTTTTTTGTCGGGATGTGCACTATCAATACCATACAGGAAGCCTCGCGTTCATTGAATGCTAACGCAGAATAAAGGCGTGCTGAGTTGACGGCATCTCAAAGGGTGACCGCGCTGAAGTTGGTATTTTCTTTCCCGTCTCTGTTTACTTCGCGCTAATATTCGTTTAAGGTGACCCATTTATGCTCGCGCGCACGGGAAATCGAATTGGGTCAAACTTAAGAGTGGTATTGTTAAAAGATAGCACTAGCCGTTTATTACCCCTGCATACCTTCGGGCAGCTGATTATGCGAATAAACTTTCGGAGGGGGACAGCGGAGGCGCGCTGTTTGAAAAGTGTGGGCCGATGCAAAAAAGAAAGCAGTGAGGCGAGCCAAATTCGACGCTGCAAATGAAAAGGCGTCTTCTACGCATTTGCTCGGAAGAGAGTCTGCCTTGAACGGGGCGGAATTCCGTATTCATCGCCATTCGGTGGCAGCCACGCTACATAGGGCCGCCGAAAAAGCGTGCACCCTCTTCGAAGCCCTGCGGGATGATCACACGCCAGTTCAGCTTTAAGAACGCTTGTGGAGGGCTCTTAGATCGGTACCAGTTGGTTTGTGAGCACTGGTGAAACGGTGCAGAGTATACGGGACGAAGAGCACACTGGACACAGTGATATCAACCGATTGGTTGATTCGAGAGGCAAGAAGTATATAAGCAGGAAAACAAATAACAAAACATGGTACAAACGCTATCGAGGGACTCGGCGGCTGGTACTGCTGTCAATTTGGATAAGGGTTTACATGATGCGCCAAAAACGGTTTTCGGGAGAAAGTAAACACGAGCAAAATAAAAAAAAACGGTGAAAAATAAGGATGGCGTCGTGCTTTGTACGAAACTGATTAAAACCGCGCTGTGTTCTTCGTCCCGTTATCTGCGCTGTTACGCCTCATTGTGCAGCCCATTTTCGTCGAAAGATTACAATTATAATTATATCTGGGGTTGAATGTCCCAAGACGAAGATACAGTTACGGGAGACACCGTATTGGGGGGCTCCGCGAATTTCTACCTTTTTCTGTACTTTAAAGTGCACGCATCGCACAGTACACGGTCCTCTAGCGTCACGCCTCCACCGAGATGTGATGTTTGGGTTCGAACCCGCGAGCTTAGGGTCAGCAGCCGAGCAGTTTTCATCGAAAGAAGGCGTGCGTTTTTCGCGACGTGTTTTCGCACTCGTTTACGAGGTGGCCTAACCTGACCGGCTATGATGGTTAGGCGCGTGCGTAGAGCGGGCTGACGTTTGTTTCCGGGCGCTGATCGTTATTATCCGAAAATCAGCATACAGCGCTAATCGCAGATGCCCTTTTAGAGGTAGCTGGGAATGTCGACAGCGTGAACTGTCGCCTCATACTCGTCGTCGGTACGGCTATCATGTTGTACTTTACGACCACATTACGAATGCTAACAGCAGGCACACCAAGTTTCCAACGTTCATTTCCAGTTGAATCGCTGAAAACTGCGTGCTTTTCCGGTTCTTGCTTCTCTTGTTTCACGTCACTGCTTTTCGTTTAGGATGCTGCTGTTTTGTATGGGCTGATAATCTGTTATCCACTCCGCAACGGCCCTACCAGAGGCAGTCGCATTGCGGCTGGAGAGCAGCTATATAGAATGCAGGTTTCCTGCCGGGGGTCATGACGCCGCCTCCGTTTCGCTGCACGCCTTTAGCAGAGCTGAACAGTCTCAGCCTTCCCTGCATCGATCATGGGAATAAAGGAATTCGTGTCCGTCTTCAGCCAGCCAAGCCGGTGATATGGCGGGGGAAGTAGTACGACGAAAGAAACAAAAAAGTTAAATAAGGCGCTGTCTGCAGAGAGAGGTATAGACATTCCCTTTCTGAGCTCTTTTCCTTGTTTTGTTATTTATACCTCGAGATGGGAAGCCTCTTTGTCGAGAAGAGGTGCCTGTCGCCACATTTGCATACTACCTTGCTATTCCGACCCGCCGACGGGCTCGGCTGTTTGAAAACGAGCATCTGCCATTGCGCGCGCTTGCCGTTTTGCTTTCTTATTTTTCTATGCCAAATAATGGGGCATGTTCGATTTCTTTTGTGCGTTCTTTTGTGCACATTCACTATACGAATCGAAAGTTCTGGACAGCTATGTGCGGTCGGAGAAGAAGTCATCTTTTGGTATATCCCATTCCCACTTCTCCCCTTGCTCCGATCGCATGACTGGTTGTGCGTCCGTGAAAATGTGTGTCCGAGGAAAAAGAACGCCTGTGCGAGTTGACTTGTGGGTAACATAGGTAAATTGCGCGCTTAAAAAAAAGTGATGGACAGTATACATAAAATTCGTATGCCTTTTGTAAGGTATAGTTTACAACGCTGTTACGATTTTATGGAGCACTCTAATTGAAACATATAATCGGCTTGCATTGGCAATTGTGCTCTTTGCATTCTAATGACGTTAATTTCAATGTCAAAGTTTTACGTCACGGACAGTGATGGACTTAAAAGTGTGTGTTTTCGTACTTAGGCGACATGGTTCAAGGAAAACTCCCGAAACTTGGTATGTTAAGCCTATGGTGCCCTTGAGAGAAAATGCACTTAATTTTTTCTTATCAGGAACAATGAAGGATCTTGCAAAAGCCGTTAAAACCTATGACGTCATGACGTTTGGTTCAGGAATGTTAAATGTGCCGTCACCACCCGCATCTTTTTTTGACGTTTTCTTTCAGCGTCAGCCCGCGGTGAGCGCAGTGATATCGAAATTGCTAAAGAGCAACCTGCTAATAAGAGATAATTAGTTTTCTTTTAGTGACCCTTCAATTTTTGCGCCTCACTGTACGTCCCGGCCGCTTTTCGAGTTGGACTGTAGCGGGCTTCATGGTCACATTGTGGCTGTGGGTCGTAAAAATATGCGATGTTATTTTTGCACGAAGGCGTTTGATGCCGGGGTCCACAAAGACTTCAGTGACGCCTTTCCGTCAGGAAAATCACTTTCGAAAAATCCGCATGATCAGAAGAAAAGAGGTTCCGGGAACGGGAGTCGAAGCCATGACCTCAGGTCCGCGACAACACATTTTGGGCACGCTAACCACTGCGCCACGGCTTCTTTTATTCTTCATGGTATTCTTATTTTAACGCGTAATTGAAGATATAACATTATATATATATATATATATATATATATATATATATATATATATATATATATATATATATATATATATATATATATATATATATATATATATATATATATGGTGGGGTGATATTCAATGGATCCGGTGGAAAATGCAGTATAAAAAGAGGTCGACAAACGTGCGAAAAAACACTAGTTTTACTAACGTTTCGGCAGGTGGGCCTGCCTTCGTCGGAGTGAATCAATCCGTCGGAGTGAATCAATGATTCACTCCGACGAAGGCAGGCCCACCTGCCGAAACGTTAGTAAAACTAGTGTTTTTTCGCACGTTTGTCGACCTCTTTTTATACTGTATATATATATATATATATATATATATATATAGCAAGTCCAAAAGAAAAAAGTACTTGAGAAGGTTGTTGGGGATGAATACTTCATCAAGATGGGGCGCCAGTCTGGTCTGAAGTCAAGTTCTTCGTAGATGTCTTTTAGATGAAGAGCCATACGCAATAAATGCATACCTGAAGCAGTCGTTGGCCCTGCATTTCGGTCTGCGCAGTCTGTGGAAATCTGCGGCGCGGTCACTTGGTTTGCAGGCTTTGAAAATACGCCTTTTATACTGTCTTTCGTAAAGTGCAGTAATGCATCATTATGGTGGCATTCGCGGTTAGTTCCTGCGACGCGTCGTTTGTAAGCGTCAGTCCAGTTTGGGGTGTTTCCTATAGAAGCGGAATTTTGTCAACGCCTGCTTGGTAGAGCTGCGCGATCCGAGAAGGGCGCTAATCACTTCCACGCAAAGGGCAGAATCGCATACATTCGTTGCTCTCGAAACGCGCGTGTTTTCACTGCGATGCACGCGATTGGTAGAAGGGCATCTCGCAGAAGTCACGCACCGCGGTGTGAGCTCGATACACGCACGCAAACTCTGCTAGCGTGCTCCAAAATGCGGACAGGCACGTCTGAGGTATTAGATGCCTGCCTGCACGTGCGGCTTTGGAGGCATCGCGATATTCGGGGCTTTGCTTATCGAAGATGTCGATCCCTACATGAGATCTCGGCGAGTGCGACCACGTGCACTTGGCGCATTGTTGCATGGCTCTGGGTGAAACTAATGTCGTTTACAGTAGAGCAGAATTTTCATAGCTTGCAGCCATCTTTGCAGGGAGTCGACTGATCACGTGGACTACGCTAGCGTCCAGCCTGCTTTCATCGCATGGGGCATACGTTGACTTAATAAAGACGGGGGTGCATGTTACCAACCTCCCCCCCTCCCCTCCCCCCTCTAAAAATGGGCGCACTTACGCACATGATAGCCGCCAGTGTTCGCTATAGCCATCAGCTGTGACGAAACCCTTCCGCAGTCCGTTTACGCTCGCCGCGCCGAGCGATGACAACTGGGGTCAAGATTGTGCGTGCTTGCTCAATACGTCGATGCGAGAGTAAAAATAGTCTGGCCTATATAGTAATCCACAGACGAACCGACGGCGAGAAGGGTTGCGCATCCGCAGTATGGACGCAGTCTTCCATTGCGAATGGCTGCGTCCGTACGGCTGTTGCGGACGTGCAACCGAATCTGGGATAGCGTTTATGGCGGCTCTTCTTTCGAATGAGCGCATACTCTCGCATTTCCAAGAGAAGTTGGTCAGTAATCCCTCATCTCCTGCATGAAAGGAGGCTGAAAAGGGTTCAGCCGGGCGGAAAGAACTGCACGCTTTACGGCCTCTGGTCGCGAGCGATTGTCTGCGTCCCTGTTGCTCCTTACAGATTTCGACACGGCGATGTTGAAACGGGCCCTGTGCCTGCTTCAGAGATGAAGGGGCCCATTTTGAGCTACGTGGTGGCTTTGCTCGCTCGCCGAGACCATTCCGACTATTCGCTCCATGCCGTCCATCGTACCCAGACGTCTCGAATGAAACAAGTACTAGCTTGGTGAAAGTGGAAGCACGAGTTAGACCGTTACGAGACGATTCAGTGCGGGCAGTGACAGAAATCAGGCTGCAGTTGATGTTCGTTATAGCTTAATGCTAGACAAGTTCAACGCGAGAGATTACATAGTGATGTGCCTCATTTTTGTGTTCGGTTGTCCATCGGTGAGTATACGCGCTTTATATAAGATATTGTGCTATAATTGGTTCGTACTCTGGAAAAGGTAATGACGAAACTCCGATGGCAAAGAAAACAAGAGGTTCATGAAAGAGCATTCAAGAGGTAATCGTTTAATGTTATGTTTAAGCGCAACACAACCTCTTTTACCGATGTCTTTGTGACAATCAGGGATGAGTGGACATGGGTAACAGCAAAATATTTTTAGTTAGAATTCCAAAAAGTAAACCCATGAATTAAGTCGTTGAACATGTAAGGAATCTTCTAATAATGTCAATAGGGGGGTGGTATAATAACTATAATACACAGCACGATATATTTTGGCGAATGAAACGTGAAATGAAAACAAATGCCGAAACATCGATCTTTTCAGCAGAACTTTGGCATGCGGTTTGATTGCATCCGTTGAGATGTGATGTGCATTGATGCTCTTAACTATATATATAAGCATATGATAGGTGTAACATTCAAGGAAACACCCTTAGGTGTAATTTGTGAACATACACCTCTAGTACACCTAAAATGACAAATGGGCGTACAAAAGATGTAATTGCATAAATTACGCCCATTCGGATAAATTTGGCAGAAATAATAGCTGTAAGGTGGGTGATTTATTGAAAAACCCACCCTTAAAGGTGTGAAACGGTTTGCAATGTACGCTACCAGTTTACACATACCTTGATCATGCTCTAAAATAATTGCGTCTCCTCTCTACACAGCACGCAGACCATCGCTGATACCGAGATAGACACAGTTGGAAGTGGCGCTCTTTCCTGCGCATCATATTTTCTTCTCAATGCGTTGTGTGATTGCCTTTTGCTCAGCTATCGCGTAACTTTAATGGATTTGGCAACGACGATTACAAAGCGCCTTCCCTGATTTGCGCACCGTGCCTCGTGCAGCTATGCTTGACGTCCAAGTGTTTGTTTTATGAGATCGTCCCCGACCACTCGGTGATGCGATCGCACTCCCTTTCCGTGTGTCGGCCGTAGGCAGCGTGTCTTCCGTGAAATATTGCCTGCAGCGAAGCCCGCCTACGCGCTGCGCTTCGCCTCGTAGCTGCAGTGTAGGTGCGCCCAGACGGTGCCTCGTTGTGCCCTTTGCCTTGGCGACCGCCAGACATCCCTGGAGCGAGACGTCGGCGGAGGAGCGTTTTCGTGTTTCATGCAAATGAGCCAGGATTGCCGTGTTCCCAAGCAGCGCCGCCTCGCTTTGAATTTAGGGGGAAACGTAGCGCGGCAACTCGTGCTCGCTGCCACCGTGTTTGTCCCTTCGCGAGACGCGGTGACATCCGCCTTTAATCGCGCCGGCAGAGGTGGTCTTCTTCGTGACATGCAAAGTTAACGCGGGAGCCTGCAGCCCGCGTGTACGGCCCGGTAACTCTTTTCGCTATGAATTAAACGCACCTTCGACTTCCTCCATGTCGCCCTTCTCGGCGTTCCCGAGTCGTGATGCAACTGCTGTGTGTCGTAAACGTGTATCTGAAAGCACGTGCGCTTCCGCACTCTAAAAAAAAGGGGGAGGGGGGGAGGGGGGTGTCATTTGACTCTTTATTGCTAAACATAGCTTTCTTCGAAGAGTCACCCAAACTCTCTTTTGGAAAGTTGTGTGTCCCACGCCTTTCCGAAAGAGAGTCAACGTGAATCTCTAAAGGTGGATATACGTGTGACATGTTTAACAAACAATGGTCATATGACTCTTCTTTTTTTCTTAGATCAAGCTTTTAGTCATCATTGACCTATAGTCCAATGAAGCGAACTCGAAAACGTGGCTGTCAGGGAATACACAAATGCTCATACTTGAGGAAAAAAGCGTTGTGTCGGTATTGCATGGAAAATTTTGGTTACGATCAGGGTGTATTCGTGTCACGCTCGATCAGGATAGCGATCAGTACCGACTCGCTACTGTTATAGCGCTTTATCCGCCATTTAAACAAATACTAAAGATAAAGATGATTTTTCTCGCGTTAGTAAGTTATAGTTTCCAAATACCGTAAGCAGCACTGTCACCTCGAGTGATCAACACGTTCAAAACAAAATACAGATGGCGACGCTGCTTTGAAATGCTAGCACTAGCTCGCCTTCACGTCATATTCATGGCGTCGACCAATGCTTACGCAATCGTTAGTCGCTAAATATGACTTGAACTGTGGTACTGTAGGAAACGAAGCCTTAACAAGTTTAAGAAAATTTCGATCGAAAAATATGGCCAAAATACGAGAAAACATACTGAAGTTCGTGGCATCACAATGAGCTTCACGTATTGAACGTTCTGCTCAAAATTCAAAAAGTGGAATTTTGTCCATTTTTTGCTTTTGCAATAGTTGACCTACACGATGGCAATTATGACGTTGTGGAAGGCTTACTTATCTGCCGGAACTGATTTAATAATTTCTTTTATAGTGTCCAAGGTGACTGCTCGGGCCGTAGTTGGTAGTTAAGCTTCTTTCTTTTTCTTCCCGAGCCGCTGGTGGAATTTTTCTATAGGTGGTCGCGCTCTTTTTTTTTTTTCCGGGGGTAGGAGGGATTTGAAAATCATCTCTATCACGTATAGAGCGTTTGTAATTCACTGATAGCGTGTTTGCCGAACCCTTTGAATTCAGACTTGCCTTGGGAAAACCGACAAGCAACATTAATCATGCACAGACAGGCTCAACTGAATCGAGGCTACCTTGTAGACAAAACTAAAAAGTAAGCGTGTGCCCTCGTTCATCGTTTCGCACTTCTTAGTGTACAAAATAATTAAGCGATTTTATCAACCCGCCTTCGCATTTGAGTGACAGCACTTTTTTTTTCATTTAATGGTATATATAGCTAAACGTTTTCAAGAGTGGGTATGTAATTGTTTATAATTTTGTTCGGCTTCTTCGCAAAAGTCTCGCCGCTTTTTTGGGGGGCGAACTTCTTTTGCGGTAATTATTTCCTTCTTAGCTAATTGGTGGCATCTGGTCATTATGGTTGGTGCGTACAGCTAGCCATACGTGCTATATTTTACAGCGAGCAGACTTCGAGCGAGCCTTTCTGGTGAGCGACAGTTGTGTCTCAATTTCACTTATGTGTCCAGGCACGCTCCGTTAGCTGAGCCTTAAGGCTGTCTCGACGCCCTAATCGCGACGCCGGATAGTTAATCTTCGCTGCTTTGTCGCTAATCGCCCACGCGTTCGGGCCACCGCTTACGCGAGCTGTGCGGAATCGGACGCCTTGCCCGTCGCAAAGTGCAGCGGTGAGGTGGCACCCTGCGCTCCTTATTCTTTCGTATACCTCCTCGCACACTCGACAGAAGATATTCGGTGTGATTATGCGTGGCCTCTCATCCCGTTTAATTAGTTCAGTGTGCAAGAATGTGAAGCCGCAGATTTTACGTCGACGATCGTCGAGGGCTTCGTTTTCACTACGGAGCACGCAAAGGGGGCCGGACGGTCGTAAGCTGTGATCACATGCCGTCGTCGTTGCTTGGCGTAGCGCGGGCAAACGCACATGATGCCCATGGCCATCTGCTACATGAGAAGTGAACTCTTCTTCAGTTGTTCTTCGAGCGCCTAGGCGATGGTATTAAGAGCGGGCGTTACTATACTGTGGCTATGGAAACATGGCACCGTAAACCTCGCAGAACAACTGAAAGAGGAAGCAAGAGGGAACTGTTGAAAGAGAGAGTGACAGAAACGAGAAAGAAAGAGGGGGCTCGGCACTTCCTTCAGGCTTGACGAAACTGCCTTGATTTTTGTCTTGTTCTGAGCGAGCTTTGCGCCCACGATTATTCGTGCTGCTCGCTTACCGCTGGCTTTACTGGTTGTACAGCTGTTATACTTCAAACCCTTGAGTGGCTTCAGCCCTGAACTGGCGCACGATGCATGCGGTGCAGCGGCGAGCCGAATCGGTGCCATCGGTTCATCGCGACCGTTTATCTCGGGGTGGTCGACGCCGTGAAAGAAAACTCGCGCCTCTTGCCGCGTCACTGGACGCCGTGTCTCGGCCGCTATTGTTGCCGCGGGCGGCGCACACCAGACAATGCACGCACTCACTGAACCGAGCTCTTTTCTAGTCCTCCATTGTGCCCCACGATACTCGTGTTTAACGTAATTAAGTTAGGCTTGCTCTCTGTTTAGGACCTAAGTGTATTTTCGATTTGCTTGAAATCGAACGCCGTCGTTGCCCCCTTACCGGCGTCTCCTTTTACGAGACTGCTTCTGCGCTCTGTATAACAGCGCGTAGTTTTAGGGCCAGAAATTATCATTCTAATGACCGCGCGTTAGTGTGCAGCATTGCGTTAGAAATGCGTGTCCTTGCCGGGATGATGTTTGCTGCATTGTGCGAACACAGAGCGCCGTGTGCGGTCATTCTGTGCATCAATTTCGGCTTGCATCGGTGAACTTAACGCAGTCCATTCATTGGCCGTTGAAAGGAAAACCTGCAGAGGCTGATGTATGTACTTTATTCGTTCTGACAATGAAATACCACGTTCCAGAAGTTGACCGAGATAGTCGCTGTCTTGTTGCATCGGGCATCTTGTAAAGACATGTGAGGACTTGAAACGTTTGGGCCACATATCTGTCGGTTGCTGCACAGACAGGCTCATCAATCCCGCCCTAAAGGACTGGTAAAGCACGTATTAATGAGAAGTGGCAGACCATTATGCCAAGGAAAGTATAGAGGAATATTATTAGAGGTAATTGCAATGTAAATGTGAAGGAAAAATATGGATGAAAAGGTATATAGCTTGCCATGGCAGCTTACTTTGTTCGAAGGTCGCAGGCTCGGTCCCCACGACAAGTGATGTTTTCATCCACTTTTCTTTCTTTACATTTACATTACAATTACTTCTAATATTATCCCCGTACTTTCTTCATTGATACTGCTTATGACAAAGAAAATGATCCCCTAAGTTTACCCTTCTTTGTTAAAACACGTGCAGACTGCAGGTTCTATAGTGTGGAGACGCTCTTCGAAACCCGTTCGTCTCTTGGGCGAGACACGCGTGGCGAACAAAGCGCCCAGATAAGGCGAGAAAAAAACGAGAGCATTCATTCAGTGCTCGCCGCGAGGAGGCGCCTCCGTCGCGTTCATCGTCGCTCGCGTGCTCGGTGAGCGCGATAGCTCGCACGGGCACGCACGCAGAAACTCGTTGGCGATAGGGCGAAAGCGTCGACTGACCTCCCTTCCCGTCTTTTGTTCTCTGCTGTGTGCGTTGTTGATATCCGCGTCGATTAGCGCGCCCAGGCTGAGCGGCCTGCAGCCGGCCTTTGTCATGCGGCTCGCGCGGGCAGTTTGTCGTCCGTGGCTCGCCTTTCCGTCGCTGGCCGCAGTGTCATGCCGGTAATTGCGCTTATATATAAAAGGTCCCGTTGTGTGTGTGTACGCCGGCGCGGCTCGTCGGCCCGCAATTGGGTCGTTGGCGGCCGTAAACGCTCGCACGTCGGGGTTATCGCGCTCTTAGCGGTGGCCGGACACGCCCCGCTGTGCGTGTGTGTGTCAGTTACTTGCAGGTGAAGTTCCACACCCCCACTATCCTCGCTGGAACATTCCGTCAAAGCGCAGTTAGTTTGAGCAGAACTTCGGGAAGTTCCAAGGGTCTTCGATATATAAACGCAAATGCAGCGACAACTGTTCGGTGAAGAGCGCAGCAGTGGAACTTCCGTCTCCTTCATCTGCGGGAGAGACTCGTGACCTGACGAGAGCTTGCCCTCCCAATATATGCCGCAGTTGCGGGGCGCGAAGTCTGGGATGTTGCGTTCATGATCCCATTAAATCGCATGCAGCTTCTTCCGCCATTCATGCCCGGAGGCTATAAACGTCAATTCCCCGCATCGTCGACGTCGCATTGAAGCATATTGACTGCCGCGTGATTATGCTGCCGTGACGGAATCAAAGCGTTGCAATAACAGATTGTGAAGGAAGATTAAAGCATCACGCGTGTGTAAACTGACAAATTATTGTTTTAAAACTTCATTGTCGTTAAGGAGATTCAAAACAGGGTGCGCGAAGCTTTACGTTAGCGTTTCTCACCACCGGGCGTTGTCATTCTATCTCCTTTGTGAAGTGACGGAAATATCGTGCTTGCGCAACGAACGCTATCCTTGCGTGCCCTGCGCTAAAACTGTCTTACCATCTGAGGTTAATTATTAAAAAAGAAAAAGGAAACGGTCAATGATTGATCCCCGAATTCGGTGTCATGGTACGTAACGTCACCGTGTCGTCAGGGATATTGAACTCTCTCCTTATCTTTCTCATTTTTCTTGCTTATTATGGCTTTATATGCTCAAATAAAATTTCTGATGCTTTCTGCGTTAAATACATACCTTGAAACACAATGTAAGGTACATTTAGTGACAAACGACAACGTGGGTCCCCCGATGGGCCGTCAAAACCTGCGAAGTGTAGGGGACCGTGTTTTCCTTTTCGGGCGTTTTCTCGCTTACAAACCCCTCCTCACGTTAATAGTGGTGCTTCAGGTGTTAGATGATTGTTTTCTGCTATGAAGAAAATGAACCCACCATGGTGCTCGAGGCCCATGCACTCAGATTTAGGGCCACGTCCAAGAAACCCAGGTGGTCGAAATTTCGGGAGCCGTGCACTCGGGCGTCTCTGATAAAACAGTGATAACCATATTGTGGTTTTGCAACGCTGAACGCCAAGAATCAGCGTACTCGCAGGAAAATCGATGTTATCTTTAGCTTCGCTTATGTTAACCTTCATATCGTGACGTCACGCGCAAGCTGTGAGTGCTGCGCTGTCGTGCGCCTCGTGTCGTCACGGTGGTACCTTGTGCACTCCGCGTACGCACGTAAGCGCAATCAGCGCGCAGTTGTCGCCGGCGCGATCAATATGCTAAGCGGCGACTCGCTCCATAGCTCTCGCAGGGGCCACTCTGCCGTTGTCACGGTGGGCGTGGCCTCGCTCGGCCGGGTCACACGTGGCTGTGATGGTGGCGGTTGATACAAACGGAAGCGTTGCGTGTCTGCACTCTTCGTGCCGCCTTCCTATACAGCTAGTACTCGAAGGCGCACGCTTCCCTCACGTTGTTCTCCTCCAAGGTCGAAAAATTGCATTGCTGGTCCGTGAGGACACTATAGAGGGAAAAAGAAAACTCTGGGTGAAGCATGTAGGGAAGGGCGTTTACGCTCCACTATATATTACGGGAAACCTGGGGAGCATCTCGAGAGAGAGATTTCTTTGATGAGACGATACCAAGTCTGAAAGCGGGCTAGCTGTTGCCGTCTTCATAATTAGTGGCGAGATGTACCCGTTATAATCGCTTTTATGACTACACAGCATACCATGGCGACAGGAGATCATGACTATAGCCCGGCCCCTGAGATGCTCCGCGTTCAAAAACAAGCTCTTACGTTGTGTAAACTGGGAAGTTGCCGATCGAACCACGTGCTTATTCTATCTGAGGCATACGCTGTCTGATTTTCGGTCGTTGTAGCTTTACAGTGTTGCGGAGGACTACGGCTGCCATGGCGCATGTACTCATTGCCACGCGTGAAGAAGCAGAAACAGGAACGAACAGTGACGGATATCTTCATTTTGCGAACGAATCATTCGGTGTTACGTGCTTTTTTTTTTTTTCACGAGCTCACGGCTGACCACTAAATACTACCACATGCTACCGACGTTATATTTAGAAGTGCCATGACACGACCACTTAGCGATTTGTGGTTTTCAGCGAAATGTAGAAGCAAAGAGGCCAATAATTGTGTTTGTACATGATTGAAAAATGTAAGAATTATCAACATAAAATAAACCCTAGCAGTTGCCGACTAGAACCCCGCACACTCTCGACGACCGCCATTTTGGCACGCATGGCGTGTGTGACGTCATGTGCTCGATGGTCGTCTTCTGCCAAAGTTTCAGCCGCTGCATATCGTTCATCTTTGAGGCTATGGGGTACAGTGTACTAGAAGAGGGCAGTGGGCTCAGCCTCCATCGGAGATTCCTGTATGCTACCCCAACCTCGTCAGAGTATAGTGGCGGAATAAGCCCTCTTCTAGTACGCTATAGCTAGAGCAAGAAAAATGAAATAGCTTGGTGTTTCTGAGGGCGGGTATCGGGAGATGGTCGGCTTCACCCGTAGGCGCCTTTATGAACTCGCAAAATGCTTATTTCTCGCGTGTGTCGATCGTTTTGGATGCCTGCTTACTGGGCACTTATTGGTACCTTATATTTTTTTTATTTCTTAGCAATATCAAAGGATAAAGAAAGCGCTGTTCCTTCCGATCAAATGAAGCCGGACAACTGTCGTAGCTTCGCATGACCGCGAGGACCTGTCACGCCATAGTTAAAGAGACGTTTCGCGCCAGAGATGCAAGATGCAGCTGCTTTCTCACTCATTCGCAATGACGAGCCAAAAACATCCGAGAATATCGAGGGAGACGACGGTGCCTGACAACGTGCATAATAGATGGTGCGCGCCTCTTCCGGCGCGGCTCAATCCGGAACGCGAAGGCCGCTGTCAACTTAATTACCTAGCGACGCTTCGATTACGCGGTGCCGTGGCAGGGCGACCGTGTTTGGCCACCGGCAGGACAATGAGCGCGGCTCGTCCGCGCCACTCGTACACACCGCCGCCATTGGACAAAAAGCGCGCGCCCACTTACGTCACAGCGACGAGGGACTTTTGTTGAGCGTGATGGATGGGCTCAGCTTGATCGGCTGCACAAAGGAAGCATGCAGCTGCCGCGTCAGGCCGGAAGTGCCGATGCAAACTGACAGGGCGACCTTCCGGACGCGCGGAAAAACCGATTCTTGATTGGCCTATGCGTCGTATGTACCGTTTTGTTTGTCGCGATCTGACGGTGTGGGCATTGCACAGCAAGAGGTTTGACAATTCCTACTTATCAGTTTCGCCGACCTTTGGCTGATCTTGCGGCAACGATACATGTCACGAGATTTTCAAAGGCACGAAAGCACGCTTTGTGGCCATCGCTCACCGCACGGAGAGGCTCACTTGGAAACTTCCTGATAACGGATACTCTTGTTACGAAGTGTGGATAGTGGGAAA
Organism: Rhipicephalus microplus; assembly: GCF_043290135.1. Classification (NCBI taxonomy): domain Eukaryota; kingdom Metazoa; phylum Arthropoda; class Arachnida; order Ixodida; family Ixodidae; genus Rhipicephalus; species Rhipicephalus microplus. Next base: position 2,860,851 of record NC_134707.1, read on the forward strand.
TTGTGTGTGCAGTTCAGCTACTTTCTTTCTCTACGCTGTACATTCTGGCGCTGCTCTCGCAGAAGGAAGTTCGACTGCATATAGCGGTCACTTTGTTCAGACAGCCTCCACAACGGTAGAAGCTTGAAAGACGTGGCGCAATGTTGTGAGCGAGGCGAAAAAAAGGAACTGAAAGAGCGTCGGCTCACAATTTGTCAAGGCGAAGTCGTTAAGGTCGAGGTCAGTTGCGAGTCTTGGATATAGAAAAGGACCATCACAAGCCGGCACACTCTGAATGACGGCCCCAAGCGTTCTGTACAAACGGTTAACTAGAGAAGCTCCCACTTGCGTTCCCTAGTTGGTGTTCGCAGCAAATTGTCGCATAGTATGGGGAAGGATCAGAAAGCGACAGGGAATAGGGTAAAAAAAAATTACCCCTTCTCCCGCTAAAGGGAAATCGTGTAGATGCGAAGCAGCGGGCGCTAACGCTTAGATTGGTAGAGGCTTGATGCTGGCGCTCATCGCGGCGTTGCGCAGGAGAGAAACCTGGGGAGCTGCAGAGCACACAGTGATGGACCGGTGTTTTCCGTCAGGAACATGCTAATCGCTACTAATGGCCAATGAGAGACAGAAGACCCCTATTGGACTCAGATACCCGCAGTTTGCTTTTAGTTAATGCACACCCTGTGAATTTTTATTGTTCTACAACACAAAGGAGAAATACCCCACTGGTGTTATTTTGGAGGTCAGGATCAAGTGCCTATATATACGAGGTGGCCAGGGAACGGTTGTGTAATGCGAGTAGTTTTTTTTATTTGTTTTTCAATCAAGAATCCCGCCAGCTGACGCTGCCTGCGTCGGCGTTGCGAGCGGAGAGAGGATAGCCTAGGAAAGGAGAGGCAGATGGGGGGAGGGGCATGCACGTTGCTAGTGTAAACACCGCGGGGAGGAATACCCTGGGGGAGAGAGAGATGAGGAGTGAGCGTAGGCTAGCACATATTTAGCGAACTCTATGGGCTAGCAGACGCTGCCCGCGTCGGCTTTGCGAGGCGAGATAAGGGAAAGGGAAGCGCATGCGCTGTGAAGCGTGGACGCCACTTAATCAACCTAGCTCATCAGATGCTTCGAGTCTAAAAAATACAACTCAGACGTGTTCAGGACGAGCTAGGTGCACACCAGCTCTGCTGTGGCGCAGCTTAGCGCGAGTAGTGCAAGCTGTGCTCTTTTTTTTTTCTTGTACCCAGGTCATAAAGACAGTGAGCACATGCGCAGTACGAAAGCACAGATTAAACAGAAGAACGCATGAATTGTATTTCACAGCCGGGCTATGTTCAGATAGCCAAATCGATTTTCTAATATGAAAGGACTGAAAACAAGTGCTGAGCTAGATACCGAGCGCATGTGCGGAATACCAAGAAACATATTAAAAGGCAGTTGACGACGACACCAACTGAGAGCCATCTAACAGTTTAAACTTGTTATTCTGTGGCATTACTGATGGCTCTCTTCTCGTTCGCAATCTTGCGGCGCCTGTTTCAGCCTGCAACTAGTCTAATGTTCGTACTCTTAAGGTCCACAAAGGTGCACATATCAGGAAAGCTCGGACCGAACGAAGGTCGTATAGGTCACGGGCGTCTCTTCGCTTGGAGATATAACCTCTCACCTTCCGTTTATCACCTTTTCCGGGCGCCACACCAGCGCGCTCCATCGGCGACTGTTACCACTACCTGTCTCGCTTCGTCGACCTGGATCGGTGGCCGTTCGGAATTGGGCCATGCGCTATTCATCTCGGAAGAAAGGCGCCTTTATTGTTCGGCCGCCCTTGTTTGATCGCGCTGTTTGCACGAGCGTTCCCGGCGACGAGATGGAACGAGGCAGTCTCCTGCGAATCACCATTGTTGCTTGGAGTACGGGCGTCGGCTGCTCTTGTAGCTATCTCGACACGAGCTCGGAAAGCAGGACATACGCGCTGCTATTGCCGCAAATGTACGCGCGGATTTCGGTGCACACTTCAGTAACGTTTTAAAAATCGCACGAATGGGAAGAAACTTGCGATAAGAAAAAAAAAAGAGAAAAATCCGTAAACAGGGGTTGCCTAGTCTCTACCACGCAATCCCTGTTAACGAATTTTTTCATCACTTAGTAAAGTCGGCATTTCCAAGGAGCTAAGCTCCGCCGCGTTCCGAAACACCTGAATGAATCTTAAAGAAAAGACAGAAAAGTGGGGAGATGGGCGTTTCAGCTCCGCTAACGTGCATCCTAGGGTGAAGCGTGCAGTGTTTTGAGAGATTTCTTTTTTTGAGATATAGTGGGGTAAAACCTGAAACCAGGCATGTAAGGATGCGTGTTCCCGCTCCACCAACATCGTCGGAAAACTGCGTCGTCGGAAAACTGCGTCAGAATGTATTTTCTATGCGGGGAAGGATTGATGTGGGAGAGTTGGTGTAGCAAACTAGAAGGTAAAACGTCACGCAGAAAAAATTTACAGGACAGAAGGAACACACATGAGTCGGTTGTAAATGTTCCTTCCGTTCTCGTATTTTTTGTGTTACGTTTTACCTTCTAGCATGTGGGGAGTGCTGTTTGAGCCTCACTAACGTCGTCGCCTATTTGTCAGGCTAACTGCCGTATTCTTTTTTTTTTAATTTTTGTGCCCTGGTGGCGAGTAGGGCGATTTAGCCATTTTTTGTGGCGCTACCCATATTCATGATGAACCATGAGTACATGACACACAGTGACGACATTATACACGCTGAAAAGCCCAGAAGCTAAGGTGCTTCGCACCTGTATATTTACTGTTCGTAATGTGTATAGGGGATATTGGGGCCTTTATATGTGCCGGCTAGTCCTATTCCCACGCAAACGGAAATTAAAAGCACAAATAAAAAGAGTCAGAAGTTATCGCAAATTGTAAGTTTCAGTCGAATATAAAAAGAACGTTCACTAACTACCGCGCACGAATAAATAAATACACTCATAGAACTTCGACATGTTCTGCGAACAGGTTAAAGTGCGCATAATACTTGAGGCAGCAGCACAGCAAGCGTGACCAGTGCGTGGGGCTGGGATACACACGCGTGCAATCTGTCTATATGGGCACTCTAAGCGACAGTGACTTCAGTATCCACGGAATCGCGCTGTACGCATGGAAGAAGCGTTTTTACGTTTTCGTCGTCTTAAGCACAAGGGCATCGTGAATTATGCGAAACATCGGAAACGGCACTAAGGTCGGCGTGCCTATATGCTGTGCAATGCAGAAGGACTGAAAGCTGGGCCAGTTGTGCTGTGCTTTGCCGCATAAAATACGCATTGTCGGTGGTGAAATGGACGACGCCTTAGATCTACTCCATGTTTGTGAATAGTGGTAGGCCGTCGACATACTTACTAAGGCGCTTGTAGCGACGTCTCGGCATGGGCTCCGCCCAGCTCAAAGCCCGCCACCGCCCTGTGTGATCACGAGGCGACAGGCTCAGTAGCTGCAAGGCTTCCTGCAAGCTCAACGTGTCGGGGAGCTTCCCTTGATCACTTTCAGTTCAGAACGCACTGATCGCTGTCTAAAAGCAAAGATCGCTTTTAAAAGCACTGATATTTTGAAAGATGCTTGAATCTACAATGATTTCCTCAAAGAACTGATCAGTTCTGGAATCACTGATCAATTTCACTTACGATCAAACGCATTGACACTTTCGTTTAGAAAGAGTGGTTTCACGGTGATCGGCGGTAGGCGTGTTCGGTCACTGTTTGGTTTTCGAGCATTTAGTTCGTTCTCGCGTGATTGATTGTCCAAAAGCTGCGGATTTTCCCGACGATGTCGGACAACTGGCTTCTGGCGAAGTGCGAGATCAGAAACGAGACATTCGAATGCTATAGCGCGCACTGAAGACGAGGACACAGCGACAAAACGAGGAAGAGTCAAGACAGAACCTGGATTCGAACACGTGAGCTCAGTGTGTTGGGTACGAAACGCAAACGTTCAGTCGACACCACCTAGACTGCTTGAACCAAGTCTAGGTTTTGTTGGGGCAGTTCCCCGTGACATTCTTTGCACTCTTCGATGAGTTAGGGCTGTTCCACAAGTACGCGTTTCGTCGATGCGCCGGCAGTATGTCCCGCCGATAACCACGTGTCCTATGACAGATCCTCCATCTGTTCCAGAGCTGCTGCTTTTCTTTCTTTCTGGTCCTTGCGGCCGCGCGCGCACGTCCGGTCTCCCGATTGTGGTCATCGTTCTTGGTCCGCTTCTCCTTGGTCGTTCGACTGTGTAGAACCTGACCAGGGGGGGCATCGCGGATGCACGCCGTCCCAAAAGCATACACCGAAGGGGCGTGCGACCTTGCCTGCACCACCGTGCTACTTGCGCCAGAAGTTCGCTGCAGCGCCGGGGAAGCACTCCTCGATTGGTGCGTGCTTCGCGGTAAGCTCGTGCCATAACTTTCTGGCCTCCGAAAGCCGTCCGAAGCGGCGCGGCTCTCTCGGCGCGCATAATCCCGACGAAGACACCGCCGTCGCAGGTACGCGGTGCAATGAAAACAAGCCCCGCAAGACGAATGGTAATAACAATAATAGGCGGAACCGGTTCGTTGGCCTCCTCGCGTGTATGCGGCGAAATATCGCGAAGAAGCATGGTGGAGAACGGAGGAGAAAACCGGCCGCGCCAGAAGAGGTCGGCGACGTTCTCGGACGTCGCTTTCCGCAAGAAGACTCCCTCGTCCGCAAATCGGCGCGCGAACGCTGAGAAAATACGCCAACAAACTTGGTGCTTTTCGCTGGCAAACTGCGTGAGCATTCTGTGTGTGTTCTTGCCTCTTTTTCGCACAGTATTTATAGTCGTGGACTCGCCCAGCGTTCAGTCCTCTCCGTGCATACCACCGCCTCTCAGCGCACCGGGCCACTTTTCTAGCTCGCGTAAAGAGTTTCCATTGCGAAGGAGCGCTCTCAATAATTTGACTCCAAACAAGGTTAATTTTATAGTGGCGATTGCCCTGCATATTTATTTATTTATTTATTTATCAAATGCGATCAGCAACTTCATAGGTATTTGGGGTTCATATCATATAGTACGTAATACAAGGTGGTGGTTACGTGGATTGAACACTGCAACATAATCGTAAATATACGAGTACATCACAAAATGTTCATACTTATACAGTATCGCGGAGCGCCTGCACGAACTCTGCATTTCAACTTATCTTCACAATTTCGCCGGATAGCCGATTCCAGGCTCTAATTGTATTGGGGAAAAATCTGGTTATAACCGGCACTTGTACAGAATATTTCTTTCATCATTAGATAGTGACGATAATATCAATAACAATGATATCCGAGGGTATAACGTCCTAAAACCGTGATATGATTATGCTTGACGCCGTAGCGGAGGCATCCGGAAATTTCGTCCACCTGGTGTTCTTTACCGTCCATTTACATCGCACGTTTACTATTTCGCCTCCACCAAAACGCTGCCGAGATGTAATACGCGACCTGCGGGTACGCAGCCGAGAACCGCGACACCATGGTGGCGGGCTGAATAGCCTACGTTGGGTATGTAACGATTGACCAGTAAATGTGGTATACCTACGTATATAGGTTTAGTCATTGCAGTGTTAGCAAACATTTCATGCAACAATAGTCGGTAGTAACTGGCACACCCGCGAATCAGTTAACTTCAGTCATTGCAAACGAGTGTGGCTATACTATGCCTGACAGGACCCGGTGAGACGTTCTCTCAAACGTGCACATCCTTCTTCTGCATCGTCCCGTATTCTCCCGAAGACGTCGTACGCAGTGCCGATGGAAAAAAGGAAGGCGTGGTGTTCCGGAGAACTTTGTGTGTGCACTCGCGCGCTCAAGTCTACGCGCGTACACCATGACTGGTGCGCGGCATAGCCTGGCACATTTTGCATATGCGGGCGGGCTCGTCTCCTCGCATAGCTGCCGGCGTTTTCCATCGGCCGGTCGGGAAATTGCCTCACGTTTCCGCGGCCGGTGTGCATGCGGGCGGCGGCGCCTGTTCGCGACCGACTCGCGCCGGTTCGGCTGGCTTGGCTCGACGTGCAAAAGGCCTCTTCCTTCCATGAACGGTCCGTGAAACGACAATCGCTCGTCCATTTTCAGTTTTGCTGCTTCTGTATCAACTGCTCTATAAATGATCAGCTATTTGTACATTTTGGCAAGTGTAACGCGCGTACGGAGCTGTGCGCACGTCTGTAATTCCAAACGCAGCCAAGGTGGACATTGACTATAGCTAGCGGCGCCACTTTGCTTTTCTTATGTCTGGCTCTATAGGAGTCATTCGGTGTATATTTGCCAGAATAGCGTGGTATTAAGTGTAGTCCTTCAGGGCTTACGGAACAGACCGCAGTGAAAACGTAAAATTAAACTTGCTTCATTGTGATGAAAAGAAAAATGGCTGTGCACAATATTGGTTGGCGGAACTTACAGTGTAGTTGGTATATGAACGACATGTTTTGAAAACGGACTGAGCTTGCATAATGCTCAGCGCATCACCTTACATATGGTCCCATCTTATTTTTTTGGAAAGGCCGTTGGAGATAATGCCACGATGAACTCAGTTATGCGCGTTGTGGCCCAACGACAAGGGTGTTTTTCGTCCAATATAATTACTACTTATGCCATGTCCCTTATGTTCTCTTCATTGGGTTATGTCCAATAAAAAAAAACGAACCCTTGGAAACCTCACTTTCGTTATTTAGCGGGCTTGAGCTTAACAACTATTTTCGATATTTTAAAATAACGGATATTATTAGTGTTAGATGACATTAGAAGACGCGTGCGACGCCGACAATGCGGTCGCACAGTTCGGGCTTCTTCCGCTCAATGCCGTGTTCTTTTCCGCATGTCAATACAACACGCCGAGGAGATTCCGCAAGACCAGCGCATGTGCACTTACGCGGAACGAAATCTCCCCTCGATCTCGCCAGCAAGGGGTAATCCGCTCGAGGCCTCGTCGTAATCGCCTTCGCTCGTAAACGCAGGGCTGCGTGAATTCGCACCCTCCTCACTCACATTTTCGCATATGGTTCCATTGTGCCGAGATACAGTGGGTATGTTTTGGTCCAAAAAGTTTTTGTTTGCTTTAGATACCGCTTGACTGTTCGTACTCTTCTATCGTTTGCTTGCGTTCGAGTATCGGCAGCGTTTATTCCGCCTCCACCCCACTGCGGGCGAAGCTTGTTCCGAACAGTTACGAAGCGAGCGAATCACATTAGTCGCTGCTGCAAGTTTACTAGGAAGAGGAGGAGAGGCAGGCAGGTCGAGAGATAAGCAAAGAGGAAAGACAGGCAAGTTTGCCAGGCATGTGTACCGTTGCCTACGCAACACGTGGTAAGGAGGAAGGGTGTAGTGGATAAGTTAAAAAAAAACGGGAGAAATAGATAAGAAAAAGAACGGTGTAATAGAAATAACCGATAAACACTTAATGTGGCCTCACAGAACGTGAGAGAGAGGTGATTCTTAAGAGCGAAAGGAAGAGAAAAGTGAGCCACGTAACTGTCTGCTTCAGTGAGCGACACCTCAACAGTAGCCCACAAGGGATGGGGGTGAGGAGGGATAAAAAAGGGTAGGAGTAAAGGTGTAGAAAAGAGGAAGAAGAAGAAGAGACGTGAGGTGGTAAGCCAGAGCGAGCGACAACAAGCTGAGGGGATAGGAGAGATAGGAAAGATGGAACACTGGAGTCCGAGGACGGGGCACACTTGCGAGAGCTCTTGTCGGCGTCGGTAGATGGCGTAGAGCAAGTCCAGTTGGTCAGAGCTACACTGTCGTCGAAGGTCGTCGGCGTCAGGAGGTGACGTATAAGGGCGAGCCCAGTCGGCCAGAGCTACGCTGACGCCAGAGATCGCAAGCGCGCGCACACACAACCGGTCGGCACGGAATCCAGCAAGCGAGTCCACAGAACGTGAACATGCGCTAGTCGTTCACAAGTGTTCATATTTTGTCGAGTTCGAGAGACATTATGGGGCCTTTTTTCTTCTTTTTTTTCTTGCGTTGTGCATGTACGCATACAAAATTCCAGGATCTTCAGTCGTGCCCTCGCAAGCTTCACGCCGCAGCGTTGGCCGTTGCAGTAAGAGAGGTAGCACCTCGCATAGCGAAGGCAAGAATCAGCCTATAAATACATTTTTAGTTGACCGATGCCCTAAACAGAAAGCTTTGTACTTGAAGCACAATTGTGCATGAGCACGATAAGCTGCGCCGTTTGGTGTGTGTCCGTTGTGGGCGAGAAAATGGACACACAAAGAAGGTGAAGGTATACGCGTAACTATTTGGGAAGAAGCAAGCCAGTGCTACTCAAAGGTCGCACGCAACACCAACGGTGCACATATATATAAATTCACGTAGCGAACCCGCGACCGACTTCTGCTCGACCGACCCGAAGAGATGTTCAATGGTGTAGTCTCACTTCTTCCTATGTTCGTTAATAAACGTAGACAAGAAAGGTTCTTTACACCTAGGCAATCGGGACGAGTTAGCGACATTGTCGTTAGCATAGAGTGCCTTATGGCTAAGACAGTCGGGGATTGTCACGCAAAAGCCTACAACGATTAAAAAAAAAAAGCGGAACAAAGTAAAACATTAATTGCACAATAATCAACGTTCATAATTTTGTCTGTAAAGTACAGGGTGCATTCTGGACCAGGACATATTTCGTACCATGTGCGAAGCGTTTTATCTGAGGAACGCGTACATTCCTTCTTCTGCTGCTGGATGGAGCGGTGGTTCTGCTTTGGACGTTTACGGCATCTCGAAACGCGCATTCTTCTTCCGTAGCTGCTGTGGGTCCGCAGTTCGGTCCAGATTGAAGGCTGCCTGCAGTAGCACAACAAGCGCTGCCCGGCGGCCTGTCCCTCTAGGCCTATCATTACGCTTGTCCACGGCAAAGAAAGCGCGACTCTCTCCTCCGGTCTTCGCCGAAACTGCAGCGGAGGGCGCCCGCAGGTGGACAGCATTGCCTCTACGGTTCGCTCCGCATACTTTGGCCGGTTGCTTATTCTTCCTTCTCTTGGGTTCTGCTTCCAATCTCCCCCTGGCGACTGACAAAAGACCGGTGTCCTTCGGCTGCTGCGGTCGCCCCGGAAAAAAAAAAAAGAAAACACTTTTGACGGTTTCGGACTTTCTTTTCTCTCAAAGACGTCGTAGGCGTTCCTCGCGACCTCGGCAACCGTAGTTATCGAGAAAGAAAAAAAAAAAAACGCCGGTTTGCGTCAGGCATTCAAGGAAGCGTGCCGCCGCCGCAGAATTACACCACGTGTTCCAGACTCGAGTGCTCGTCGCGCTCATTTGCCTGTCCGTTGGTCGAAGGCGCGAGTCTCTCACTTCCACAGAGAAAGAAGGAGCCGAGCGCGCAACCAAGCGTGGCGTCATGTCTCGGGAAGTGACGAAACACCTTTGGCGCCGACCATGTGACAAAGACGAAAAAAAAGAGAAAACATTTAACCGGGATTGTCGCCGATGTTTCGACACGACGACATTGACGAAGACAAGTCCACGAAGAGAAAGAAAGAGTGCTCCCTCTTGCTCTGGGCTTGTGTTAGGATTTTGGCTTCTCTTTTGACGGGTGTCGGTCGCGCTTTAATTCTTTTAGCCGACATTCATTGGTCGTGTTCACTCTGGCGCTAAAGTGAGCGGGCCATCGTCCACCAGCTGAGAACTAACTCAGACCAGTCGATATGACAGACAACGCCACAGCATGTTTATGAGGCTTAGAGCGACACAAAGTGGCGCTATTTGGTACAAAGTAAGGACTCCGAAAAACAAAACGCAGGCACCGCTTTTGTTGCCATGTTCTCTCGTTTCTGTGTACTTGCGCGTTCTCTTCCTTTCGCAATTGTGAGCCACACCCTATATATTTGTGTAATGCAAGTTTGAGTTCACTAGTTTTGCTCCAGTGTCAGTGCAGTCAAGTTCACCATACAGCGAATCAAACCTGCGACGTCATGCTCGAAATACGAGCACGTTAAACTTAAACAGGTACTTGGGGAAGCATGGAGTAGTGCTGCACAACGCCATAGCCATCACAGCGGTCTCTTTCAGTGCTCGTCCAGTTTACAGTAAATGTTTTGCCGTGCTTGCGTTGCCGCATGCTGAATCGCCGCCTCAGTGAACCTCTATTTTTAGTTTCTCAGCGCACTGGCATACCAGGAATTTTTTTCTTCCATACTTTGCCAAAACAGTAACGTTTGTGTTGAGAACTCGCCACTCGGTCAGCGACACTCGTCTTGACGGTGCTAACTTTTAACAGTGTATGGTTTTACCGATTCGCGACAGCGGAACACCACTTGGTAATTGCATGATTCTGTGGGATAGATCGATGCGTGCTGTTGAGAAAGTGCGAGGAAGAAGACCGTGGCATATGCAGAATTTTCACAATCCGCAAGTGCGCTTCCGTGCTCTACATATTCTCCCTTCTAATGATGCCCCTTTCGTGCTTCAAGTGAAGTCTTAGTTGCACGGACTGGGGTGTCTCTATTATGCGTGTTTATATAAAAGAGCAGAGTCTACCTTTTCCGCGCAGGCAAACCGCGCTTGAATGTGCTGCAGTGTTTGCACCGAGTGGCCGCCTTTAGTAGGGCGAGCTACATAGCAGGAAATCTAGCTATACAAGATGAAAAAGATCCATTGTACGTTAAGTGTACGTCAAGTATAGAGATCGGCATACAAGGATACGTCAAGTACACAATTCTTCGTTAAATGCGATCACGCCATGACTGCGAGTGTCCACCCAGGTGGGCGTTGCCGCCGCAAGGTATGTGACGTGCCATCAGACTTGTAGTCGGGCCTTCATGACCCTTACTGGAAAGTTTCTTCAGCGCGTGAACAGGAAGAGTGCCTCCGGAGGTTCACCCTGAGCATTGTAAAGGGTCGGAAGGAAGAAGGTCGCAGGCCAAACTTAACAGCATGCAGTGACGTCACTACTTTGGTGTTGGCTGGATGGTAGTACCGTACCGTGTAAATTGTGCCTATAGATATGAGAGAGCTTTAGCTGCGTTACACTTGGACACAACCACGAAAAGAAAAGAGACTTTTCACCGTCGTAGGACTTCCCTCCAGCCAATGTTGTCGTTGCTTAAACATGACGTGGCGGTATACCCTTGTGAGGTCTCTCGTGATCACGACGCGTTCGGCAGCAACGTCACGATAACACGGCGACGCCATTGGGTGGAAGGGGTGTTTGCCGAGAAGACGCTTCTTCGGTTCTATCCGAGTGTAGTGGCTTGAAGCAGCGTGGTCGCATGATTACAGCGGCTAATTAAGGACTTTCTGTTTTGTATGTAAAATGAGTGCCCTTCCTGCGAGGACCCAATTCTGATCAGCAATGTGTTCTAAAAATAACAAGAGAACCGGAAGATGAAAAAGAAAGCGCCGCGCCGACGACAACTGTATGGCATTAGAGACAGACAGAGCTAATGAAAGTGCCGTTCATGCGAGCGCTGTGCCGAACCGCGCGGTGGTCGCTGCAGCGTCGACCGAGCTGCCAAGCGGCTTGGAACGGCGTGCGTGTCCCGGGGCGGTCAGTGTCGATTCCCGGCCGCGACGTTTCGGCTCCGTAGCCCAGATATGCTCGGCGGCCTTCTTGCGTCACTAATTGCGGGGTTCGGGAAGGCCTCCCCGATCGCGCGCCCGGAAGTCGCCCATCGACGAAGCCTTTCGAGCTGACGGAAGTCGGTCCGGCACGCATTGCCTGCACGAATGAAGAAAAGCCGCGGATTCTTATTGTTCTCTCCGGGGCACTCGTGTCGTGTCGAGCGCCGTGAAGTGCAATTTTCACCGGCATCGCTTCCTGTCCCCCTCCTCCCTGCATTGAAATTTCGGCCGGTTTCCGTGTTCGCTTGCTGACGCTGGCTAGGTGCGGCCGGTCTCGGTCCGCTTGTGTTGGCCTCTCAAAAAAAGTTCACCATCGTCTCCGCGGATCGCATTTTTTTGCATTTCTTCCGGAGATTGACCTGTTTGGGCCTGTATAGCGCCACTTGCACACCTCGAATAGGCTGCTTCTGAGTGTCACCTGTGTTTGTAGTTCAAGCATATCGCAAACACTTTCGAGGGAACAAAAAACTGGATAGCCTTGGCGCTAATGGGTCTCTAACTTTCTTTATGCGTAATCCTTGCTAGGAGCAGTGCATTCGTGGCATACTTTAAAGGTACTTTAAAAGCATTTCGAAATTCGGCGCCACAATTGTCGGGCGTCGGTGAATCAGGAGAGTGCGCAAAAATAAATGCCGAGCTTCCAGTTTCCTCCTTCGGTCTTGGTGACGCTTGGGACTGGTGAATAGTTTATCCATGGTCTGAGAGCCATGGTCCATGGTCCTGCAGGTTTCACAGTAGACGAGCTGTCACGCGTGTTGTGATTCGTTTCGTGAAACAAACGTTTGTGGCGCAGTGGTTGCTACAGTGCTGTACTAATTAACAAAAAAAAAGAAAGCTGGCTCATTTAGTCTGTTGATAACGGTTCCTTTTCTCACTATATTGTCTAAAATGTGCAGGTTGAGCTTTAAACGGAAACTAGAAAGGAAGCCGCCCTGCTTGACTATAAAGTTAACCGCAGAACAGTAATCGCCGTAGTGTCGTAACTAATGTGCCTTTTTCCGTCCGAGCCAGCGATGGTTCAAGTGCATTCGTACCGCTCCCGGGTTCGCAGGAGGACAGAAGGCACGCAGCGCTTCACAAACGAGTGGCCGGCGGACCTCCTGATGTATTGATCTATCTTTGCCAGGGTGACATCGATAAGAACTAATTGTCGGCTCATGTTCCCGACCAATATACTAAATACGTTGATTATGTAAAATCATGCTTACGTCGTCTGCATGTGTTTCGGACACGCAGGCATTGTGCGGTTACTGGTCTCGCTTTTTTGTTGTTTTCTTTTTTCTTTAAACGTTCAGTGCTACAGCTGAGGACGCTCCAATTGTTTTCTTTGTATTCGGATTTTCTGCGTGCTGGTTGCCTGTTAGCCTCGACTCCCTGTGTGCTTAGCTGTGCTGCGCAATAACGAAGAACATTTTTTTCCCTCTGCGGTGCTGTCACTAAAGGAAATGACTCAACATTAGCAGCAGAGTTACGGTTAGGGCATTACCATTTACAATTATGTCTTGTCGCTTCCAGATATTAGCGAGAATTCGTTTCTGCACTACGGCGTCTCATAATCAAATGGTGGTTTTGGGACGTTGAACCCCACATATCAATCATCGAGAATTCGTTTCTGTGGCCTCGTGTTCTCATAGTTCCAAAAGTTATTTTTCAAAAAATAACTCTGATCTGCAGAACGCAGTTTAACTTGTCGAAACTCAGCCACCCAGCTGCCGATTTCACCTACGAATAGCCAAGCATTTGCAAAAAAAAAAAAAAAAGAGGCCCTCTATACGGAACCGCTCGTTTACAGAGGACAGTTCTGTCAATGTGGGCGTATAACACAAAGTGCGAATATCGAAAAACAAATGGGACAGAGTAGAAAAAAGAGCGCCTGTCTCTTTTGTTTTCAACAGTTTTTTCTCCTCAGCCATTTTTTTTTTGTAATCTACGTTCGTGCTGTGTAGTCCGCCGTCACGGACCAAAATCAATCAGCCCAGGTTTTCTACTTGTGTTCACTTTCGTCCACTGACTTCTCGTTGAGCCAGTGCACTGTTCTTGCAGTGCACTGCCTGGTAAACGGCGGAGCAGCAACCCCGAGGCGTTGACGGCCGGTGTGTATAAAGCTCGCTCGGATGTCGTCCGCTGAAAGCTCCGGGAAACTCGATCCGCGTCCAGCCGAGCTGTCTACGCTGCTGTTTTCGGCAGCGGAACGCGTCGGGTTTCCCGTCGCACAGCCGCCGCGGCCGCAACGGGAGACGAGGGCGCCAAAGTGCTGCAGCCGATTGGCTTACGGCAGAAGGAGTGCTTGCCTCGCACTGCAACGCCATCTCTGCGCCGTACTAATTAGCTGCGGCCTTCCGTCGTCTTGCGTAATCAGTGCATCTACTGCTTCTGTATTCAACCTATATAATTACAGGCTTAATGGTGAGGCAGATTGGTAATGCATAAAGAATCCGTTCACTTCAGTTGATAACTCGTTTCCCCAAAGATCACTGAATGATCGATCCGAGAATTCTGCAGGAAGTGCTGCTTGAGAAATCGGGAAGCAGCTGCGGCGGAGGCTATCGTGCAATGGGGCCGAGACTTGGCACATCTAGGAATCACTGCTTTGCTCATAATAAGTATGTTCTACTCGATCTGCCACCGAAAGAGGAGATCTCTCTCTCTCTCTTATATATATGTAGCTTGGAAGAGGAGCAGACCATGGGGATAGCTCCGGCCAGTTTATATCATCCGGCTTAGCGATATTGCTGTTACGCCACTGGCCTCAGGCGTCTGGGCTGACGGCGCTCCGCCGCGAACACAATGGAGGACTGTTATCTCCGTGGCTTAAATTTTGGCGGGTGGTACATACGAACAGGGTTGGCTAATAAATTGATCATTTAAAAACGGTCCCAGCAAAGCGTCGGCACCTAATATGCCCACCTTTTCACGACCAACTCGGCTCACTTTTCGAGTTTTCAGCATGGCATGACGGTGAGGCAAAGTGCCGTTGCCAGGAATCGGCGTTGGTGTCCCTGTTGTCGGTAGTGCTTCGTGCCCTTTATTGGCAGCGTCCACAGTTGCAAAAATCACTCTGTGAGGTCACAGGTGTGACAGTGTGTGACGTCACCGGGGGACTACCGCATTACGTAATCCCCCGGTTAAAGGTTGGCTGATCACTGAGGCAACGCAGTACTGCGTTGCAATCTGCTATGCCCCCGATCCTGGAAGCAGTGCTAAAACTACCGTATAAGTGCAAAATGCTTACACAGGATAATATATGGTAGCGCAGACAAAGGACACGGATAAAAGAGGGCACACTCAAGACAACAATGCCTTGTATGTGACTTCTCTTGTCCGTGTCTTTTGTCTGCGCTACCATATCTTATCATGCTAACATACCAACAAGTCCAAATCGCTACCCTCATTGGCTTACGCAGGGGTGCGGCAAATGTGACAAACCTTTATTTATTTACAAATACTTCTGTTTAATATTTCAGAAATTGCAGGAGTAGGTGTGAGAAACTCACGAGAAAACAACGAAGACTGAAAACATGAAAACACATGATCGCGCACTTGTTTTACAAACTGTCATGAGGTAGTCGTCGCAAAGAGCTGTCAAGGTTATTCTGAGTGTGAACTGTGTACAAAACAAACACACACACACACACACACACACACACACACACACACACACACACACACACACAGATATATATATATATATATATATATATATATATATATATATATATATATATATATATATATATATATATATATATATATATATATATATATATATATATATATATATATATATAATCAAATGTTCTTCATTGTACAACGGTTGAAAGATTGTATCTGCGGCTCCATGGGTATGACTGGTGAAATGAATTAGTGTAACTATGCGTTATTAAACTTCTCAGCGCGAAAATGTCAGACAACGAACACAAGAGACGAGGACGAGCGGAGTTCTCGTCTATTTTGTTTTCGTTGTCGGAAATTTTCACGCGGAGTTCAATAAGGGTTACCAACTAGCCCAATCCTACACTTCACTTCAGGAGCTATGCGGATAGATTTGTGCTCAATGTTATGCAACATGCATGGTAAGCGGATCGCACACTTGTCAGGTGTTGATACATCCATGGAGTGCGAAGAAAGATTATGCTTTCGCATTCGGGTCGTCTCAGGCAAATGCACAAATGACCCTGTGAGTTTTAATTTATTTATTCATCTATTCAATCGTTCACAAATAATTAATTAGTCGGCGATTCCTGTTTGCCCAGCCTCATAGGGAGCACATTTTGCAATCGGCTTTTTTTGCTCGGAATCGTGCTTTATGCTATAGTACACCTAGGCCCTTGCGTAAGCGCTGACTGTACAATAGGAGAGGAGCACCGGCTGCTGCCTTTCGATAACCCGTTGGTGCAAATCCCTTTTTCATCCCTTGGCCGCCGACTAATCGGGGCCTTTAACGCGTTGGCAAGCTCGCTGTCCGAGAAGAGAGAAATGGCGACCGGCTGCTTTCGATCAATAACGCCAAGGATGAACACGCGCGCACTCACTCTCGTCGGCCCCTAATTAAGACGAAGCCGGCGGCTGGGTTTTCTTTTTCTTTTTTTTTTTTTGCTTCCTTCTTGAATCGCCAAGACCTGCGTGTGTGCACAGCTCATTTTATGAAACTTTAATGAGGTCGCGAGCACAGTTCGCCTTTCGTCCGCGATTCCTTTTTGGTCCTTCTTATTTTTATTTATTGCCAGGCCGTGCCTGCGGTGTCGCCGTCTCTGTGTCGATGGCGCTTTTCGAGAAAACGCCTCCGGGGTCTGCTAGCAATACAGCGCCTTTTTTCTTTTTTTTTTTTTTTAATCCTGTTTTTTTCGCGTCGCTCCCGTCTCGTTCTCGCAGTTGTGCCTCGCGGCGGATGCTGCCCATGTTTTGTGTCCCGGAAATGAAACGCTCGGCTCGGTTCTCATCGACTGTCTTAGCGCCATTCCTGCTTGTTTACTTCGCTGGTCGTTTTCGTTTCCTTCTTTATTGATGCGTTCGTTGCTTCGCGGTTCCTCGCTCATGCTGCTGCTGCTGCAAACTCGGAATGCCAGTTTACGATGGCTTTAGATCGGACGGCGCCACGGGCAGAACATTGCCTGGAAGCGGCTTCTTCTAAAGTCGGCTGTATAAAAAGTCGCCATTCCAGCGACAGCGGCCCATAGTATGCAGAGGACAAACGCGCGAAAACGGTAGCGGAACAAATACTCTTACAGAATTACGAGTCATGTGCTTCTTGTATCTTTTTGATACGGGTGCAACCAGTCGAACTAAATTTGAACGAGTAATAATATCGTATTCCCTTCCATGCTGGCGCACCATGTGCGTCTGCATGGGCTGGCCGGTCATTGGCCCTTGCGTGGAACAGTTATGACGGCGAAAGATTGATTCGAGGACTTTATTCATTTTCTGACGTCATCGTGAGTGTCGCCGCGTCATCGACTGCCTTCCCACAATTTGGACGATGACCGCTCCTACTTTGGAAAAGGAAGCATCAAAAATTATAGTTGCTGTGTTTATGGATTTTTACGTGCCAGAAGCATGATATGAGACACTCTTTGGTGCACTCTGGATTAAGTGCACCAGAGGTTCTTTTACCGTGCACCCCAAATCTAAGCACAGAACCGCTGTTTCGGGATTTCTCGCGGAGTTACGGTTCCTTTAACATTTTCGTTTAATACGATATCGTGGTTACATACTTCGCCGATTCTTGCAACAAGTGAGATGCAGTCAACTAAATTTGTTTCTCAGACTGTCGGTAATATTACTTTTTTTTTCTCGTCAAGCGCCTTTGAGAGGATATTTCTTTGTATTGCTTGGGCTTGAAGAGGAATGACGCGAAGCTTCGTCTTACGAGTGTTCACACCAGAGGGCCGCTCCTTTGGTTTTGTGGAAACGAAAGCTCTGCCAGAACTTTTTTTTTTTCGAAGTTTTCGCATGCCATTTTCCATTCCAAGTCAAGTGCAATCTCGCCTTGTGCACCGCAGCCGACTCGGCGCGAGTCACGAAGGGCGCGTTTGCTGGGCGCGTGGCTTTGAAATATGAATCGTCCCATTCGTTTGCATTGGGCGACCCGGGACGGGGTTTGTCTTTTCTCATTGTCATATGTGCGTTTGCACGCCTGCCTTTCGCGCAGCCCATGGTTTCCCACAAAGTCGCCCTGTTAAAGACATTATTGTGAGAAATAAACCTTGGTTGACGCAATATTTGCAAGCCAAGTAGGCACACTCACAAGAGGGAGAGTAGAAGGGGTAGGTGGGACTTGCATTGTTTATTCAGCGGCAAAGGCCACTTCTTAAATAGAAAAATAAAACATTGCATAAAGAGTGCGTGCGCGAAGACTTGTAAGCAGTAAATGCAAGTGCGTGTCAAAGAAAACATCCTCTCGTTTGCTGGCTTGTTTACTGAGGAAACACTACTAACGCACTTCTCTCATATTGGGAAGGGCGTTCATGTTGCGACTTCTACGCGTAATTTCAATCTCATCATTATAATACGAGTGCATGTATTACAATGCTTTGTTAGTCTCCGGTGTATGTGTCGTAATATGCAGATCGATGCTCACTCGCGCTGTCGTGTACGTCCAGTTAAGTTAGCTTTATATATGTCGACCTAATCTACGAAAAACGCAGTATCTTCGTTAACGCGCTTTCCAACACCTGTGCATGCGTTCTAGGTTCTTGCGGCGGCGTTCGAGATGACTCAACTAGCCGCACACGTGTTTTGCGCCGCGGTGATATGCGAAAACTCCGCCCGAAACAACGAGTGTGACTCTGAAATCCGGCCAATTCCGGCACATTGTTTGCTACAAAGAAGTAATAGGAAATGTTTATCCCCTGCAGCGGTACCGGCTATACGTACGTTTGTGTACGCAACTTGCTTATGCCGCTTAATTGTGTCCACTTGTGGCGAAAAGAGAGCGAAATGCATTGCTGACGTATTCCTCCATAGTCGGTGTGTCATGACACACGTCGCAGCACACATCAGCGTGCTGTATCTGAACGTCGCTTTGGTGAAGGTTTTGCGATGTTTTTCGGGTCGTTCGACGTGCCGCGTTTCAGAACCAACGTCAAAAGTATTCCTTTCTTTTTTCTAGAAATGAATATGTTTAAAAACTGATTTCGCCCACATTCGGAGCCTGTGATTGCAATATTTTTATGTTGGATTGATACACCATATAGTTTCGTAAAATTAACTAGAAGGGAGTCTAGCGCTGCAATCGTTCAGCGACCATGGGATTGATGGGTAGTGCACGGATTTGTCTAGTCTTCGTACTTGCGGCTTAGTTTATTGCTGGTTTCCGTTTCGTTCTGAAGAAAAGAACGAATCATTTTGAGCTTCGTGACCTGCTTCGAAATGGTAAGCCTCGAAGAATAAGGCGGTGAAGCGCAACCGCTGAACAATTGTCAATTTTTGTTTCGTGAGAAAACAGCTCCACGTCACACGAACACACATGGAGCTAGACGCAGGCCAAAAGTTCGAATATTAGACAAATCCATGTACTACCCATCATTCCCGTGCCCGCTGAAGCGCCATGCGTTGCAGCTTCCATAGACACTAAAGCGCCATAGTTCCTTCTAGTGTGTCTATAGGAAATTCTATGTGGTACACGACTGATTGCAGGAAATGGAATATTTAATTACACTCGAAATACGGTTAATCACTGAAACTGACACGAAACAACACATTGTGTGTGAATTTGAGGAATTGGCAGACATCGCATCATATTACGAGCTTGAAGGGGTTGTATAAGTATATATTTTGCAGAAGTATACTGACCCGTCAATCAAACAAGGATGAAGGGAAACTAAAAAGCGAGACTGTCCGCCTCGAGTCACGTATCTATCCATGAAAAGCATGCACCGCCCTGTGTACACATGCACGCGTGCCTTCACTGTGGCGCGATCAAAGCGGTGAATTATTAAGGGAAATGTTGGCGCAACTTCGCGTATCGGCCGCTCTAAATTGGAACGCGCGTTGCCATGGAGACGAGCCCCGTGCGTGCCTCGCCTATATATATATATATTCACACAAACACACACCTTGCAGCGGAGGCTTTCGAAACGCGTGGTGAACGACTTCGGCTTTAACGAGCGGGCTCTTCGCCTCGCAGGCGCCGCTTCGTTACCGGCGAGAAAGAAAAGCCAGCCGTGCCGGCTTCGTGTTTCTCGCAGCAGTGTGGTGGAAACGCGAGTCGCAGAGCTGACTTCGCCAAGTGTTCAAGCGGTGATTCACAATTCCACCTGCAGGACGCCTGTATTTCGGTGAAATACGAGTCCATTTGTGTTTATGCGCGCTGTCTGCTCGAGCGACGACAATGCAGAAATTGTTTCAGCCGCGCTTAGCCGTTTAGGGAGGAGAGGAGTAGACGGGGCAATGCACACCGTAAGTATAAACACAGGCTCTTTATGTTGAGAGAGAGAGTATGTTAAAGGCAAGGAGGTTAAGACATTTTTCGGTTTGCTACCCTGCACTGGGGAAGAGGCTAGAGGGGCAAGGAGAGAAAAAGGAAAGAGGAATGGATTAAAACAAAAGGAAGGAAATGTCTGCATGCTCTGTAGCACGGGAGGGTCATGTAGTCGTTTAGCGTGTTGGTTGACCGCAGAAGCATCAGCAGCGCCTTCGTTGCTTTCTGATTGGAAGCTTGAACGTTCTGGCGCTCGAAATGTGACTGCTCGGACAACGGCCGATTGTGATTATAGCTCTGCAGACGGGTCCTTGGGGACATTTTACTGGTGGTGAAGAACAAACGCTTTTTGTGTCCAAAGGGTCCGCCTTGGTAGATATATGGAGCTCGGCTGCTGACCCAAAATTCGCGGGTTCGATCTCGGCCGTTGCATTTCTATGGAGGCGAGATGGCGGAGGTCCGTCTGCTGTACGATGTCTGTGCACGTTAAAGAAGACCACGAGCTCGAAATCGCCGGAGCCAGCGGTGTCTCGTAGTCGTACCGTGGTTTTGGGACGTAGTACCCCAAATTTTGAAAGAAAAACATTATTTAAAAAACCACTCAGTTCAAGTGGTCATGCGCTAGAGTTTCAGCCTCAATAATTATTCTAGTGCGGGTTCTTTTGTACTTATCCATCACTATTGTGCTGCCACTGAACCTTGCATCGATATATGTTTACATAAATAAATAAATGAATAATAAATAAATAAATAAATAAATAAATAAATAAATGAGCATCGTTTCTGTTACGTACATTGCACTTCCGCTTAGATCATTATAACAAGCGCCGCATGAAAGTGGGATCTTGCGGACAACGCTGCAGCCTGACGCAATTACCAAAACGAGTTCTATGCCTAACTGCGGCTAAGCTTTTCCATTTTGATGGTTCTCCCTTTCTGTGTGTCAAGCATCTTCTATATAGAGAATATTTTTTGCGTATTTGAGTTGTGCATCGAATAACCGATTGCGAGGCAGGGTATGTGGATCACATCTGACAGTGTAGGGTTCCTTATGTTTCACCTATATATATATATATATATATATATATATATATATATATATATATATATATATATATATATATATATATATATATATATATATATATATATATCCGAATGTACGAGTAGTTTTAAAGCCAAAGTGGTACAAAGACAGTGTCTCGAAAATTACGGTGTTGGTGGCGTTGGTTGTGATTGGTGGTGAGCGATAAACCGTAATGTATTAAAACAATTATAAATACTAATGGGGTCTTCTATGTGGTAGGTCTAAGTGTGGAAACACCCTAGGCAACCGGCCTGCCGTCGTCGCTTGTGTGGCGTATTGATCGCGTGCTCGCATCAAAGAGAGGTCTTCTTCCTCCGAAAGGTGTCTTGCTGTTCGAGTTGGTAATTGGATACCGTCATCCAAAGTAGCGCACGAAACAAGGACGCTGAAACGTACGTGTGCTCTCTTTCTGGGTCCGTATTTTTTGCGATACATTTAATGGTGGTCTTCTTTCTCTTGTTCTTCGATCGCCTTAGTGATGATCACTTATCATCGTCAGCAAAAAAAGCGTCCTGAGCAACGCAGAAAAAGCCACGTATAATAATTGAAAATAAAAGTGAGTAAGCATGTGCGAAATAGGAAGATAGAGAAATAGAAAAATATGGAGAATGGAAAGAACAAGAAAGAGATCAAAAGAACCAAAAGAATAAAAAACGGAAAAGAAGAAAAAGATACAGACGGGAGGGACAAAAGAGAAGCAAAGATAAACTAAGAATCCTGCCTAGCTCTGCACTCCCTTCAGACTTGGTACCACGATATTGCGATGCTACATTATTATTATTATTATTATTATTATTATTATTATTATTATTATTATTATTATTATTATTATTATTATTATTATTATTATTATGCTTTGCGCGTTATGATCGACGATAGCGTGAATGTCTCCGGCATATTGTTCGTAGCATACCTGCCAACAAAACCGTCCTTTCATAAACTCTCGGTCGACCGACTCAAAGCTCGGCTGGCGTCGACGTGACGAGTGTCGGTGTGCCTTGCCTGCGTTCTCCACCACGTGAGCCGTTGGTCAGTGAGGTGACCGGCATGCGGCGCCCGACCAGGCTCCTTCGCACACACCGCGCGTGACAGCGGTCGGTGGTTTCTGTCCTCGCGACCGAAGCCCTCTTACAAAGCACCGTCGTCCATCACGTAGAACGCATCGCGAGAAGGAATCCCCCGTTTTATTCCGTTCGAAACCGGCGCCCGGCTGAGTGGTCGGGAATAAAATGAATAAGAAAATAGAACGCCTTTTAAACGTGGTCGCTGCGTCGAAACGACAAACACGATACGTGACTGGCAGTGCACGACGTGGCCTTCTTTATGTTTTTCATGCTGCTTAAACTGCGCCTGGCGCCTATTTTCTTTTTCTTTCTTGTTGACCCATGCAATGGCTACGAGCAGGATCCCCAGTTCGCGCAGGGTGAAAGCGAGGGGAATTTCTCCGACGATTGTGGGGGAACGAACAGGAAGCGATGTGAACAGGGAGTTCTCAAAAGCACGAACAGTCAGAAGTAGACTCCTTCGGGAAAAAAAAAATGAGTAATAACGACCACAAAATAAAGAAAAGGTAGGGGGTCCGCGTAGAAACTGCTCTCTGGGAGGCAAACAAGACGAGCGGCATGACGCATCGTCGGCATGGCTGAGAATAATAAAAAATAAGAAGGAGGCTTCACTGCTGTGGTCCTTCTGTCTGTTCGATTCAGGCTGCACCTGGATTGGAGTTGAGAAGCTGGCGGGATGGCCCGTTGTCGGCGTCCTTACGTGAACGCACGCAATATCTAGACAAAAAGAAGACTGGAGCAGGTGCGGTTTCGGATGAGGCGGGAGATGTTCATTATTAATTCGTTTCCCCTCAAAGCCGTCGCCTCCTTCGGTCAGACCACTTATGTTCCTAAACGCCGATCGTGATGGCAGCACTCTTTCCTGCTCTGCCCGCGGCTCCTTTATTTCGTTGTGTAGCTCGCGGAAACCACGTTCGAGAACACATCTTTCTGTCGAGATACATTCTTTTGAGCGCCACCTGAAAAAGCAGCGAGAGAATATCCCAAGTAACGTTGTTACCGGCCATTGCAAGTTTCGTTTCGTTTTGTTTTCGCTTCAATCTTGTGCTCTGCAGTGAGCGTTTTTTTTTTTCCTTCATTTCCTCCGTACGAAGTAAGCAAAAAGGCAAGAACGAAAGAGTGAGTAATGGTCGTAGAATCCGGATGGACGAATTTTTCGGCGTTTCGCGCGTGGCACTTAATTACGGTTTGACCCACTTCTCTCCGCGCGGTGGCGCTCTCTCTCTTTTTTTTTTTTTTTTTTGCGTTTTTGCTGTGGGCGACGTGCTCTGGCAAAGGCGCGGGTGGTTACACCTTAATTACGAAAGATGGCGCAGGACATCATGAATCTCTCTCGCGTCTCTGACATCAAACTTCCTCGCTCTCGCTGTTTTTTTTGTTTTTTGTTTTTTAACGCGTAGTCGTGGCTACGGCGGCGCTGCTGGAATGCATGTCGCTGATAATGTCTCGGTCGGGAGTCGTCGTCTCTCATGCGACCTGCTCTCGTAGCTGGAATCCGTTACACACCAGCAGCACCCGTGACGACACTACCGAAATAAATGCACTTAGTCGATATGTGAGGCTTACAGCTTGATACCTACAAGACGTATTGAAACGAGCATTCTTATTCTGTGAAATCTCCACAGAAACTCGGGAGCGGCGAAGTAGTTTGGGACGGCAGCTCCACTAACGGGGAACGTGACGAACCATGCAGCGTCTGGGCAGAGATTTCTTCTGGTGGGGGGCACTGCATAGTGGTGAGAAGCCTGAAACCGGGCATCTAGGCACGAAGGGTGTCTCCGTTCCACTTACGTCGTCGGCCTGTATGTTGCGCTAACCGTCGCCTTTTCGTTTTTAGTGGCCCGGTGGCGAGTATGTGGGATTTACCCAGTGTGGCGCACTCCCGTTTTTATGATGTACCCTGACTACGTGACACACTGCGACGATAGGAGACGCCGACAATAGCCTGTGGGGGGCTTCGCATCTAAAACAGTTCTCGCCGTCGTAAAAGCGCTGCGCCGCAGCCAGCGAATTTCTTTACTTGAAATAATTATTCCGCCCTTCCCCGCGAGCCGCATGCCGTATGAGAAGTGTTGGCTGGTCCCCTGAATGTACAAACATACTCAAGTAAGTGTAGCGTCTCATACTCGGATTGCAAAAGGTGTTGCGCCTGCACTATCACTGCTAACATTATGTTGAAGCATGAAGCAGCGCTCCTGTTTTTTTTTTTTTCCACCGACAACGACATGCCACATGAGATCGTCACGTTGCAGCGTAGGGTAACAAAAACTGTCCACGAAAGCTCCCTTCGTCGTTTGCATTTCATACCTCTGGTGCAACACTGTGGAGGCCAGTGACACATGCTGCAGTAGATGACTTCGCAACAGAAATTTCCCGATGAATTCACCACACGTAATATGATTTATTTTCGTCTTTTCGCCGAGTAATAAGCGAAGATGCTTTCTGTTCCATTTGTAAACTAGCCAGTTATTCGATCATTCTAGCGACTATAGGCGCCGCAGCGGAAGATCGAAATGGCGGAGGAGACGGTGATGTCGCCAGTGTTTGCGTCAGCGTCGAAGAGCGTGAAGGCGCGTTCATTGGTTAGCGACTACTGAGAGACTGAACTGCGCCGCAGTTTTATCACCGTGTGACAGCTTCGGAGCACGGCTAGATGGCGCCGCCTGCGTCGCTGGAATGGTCGATTACCGTTGTCTGTAGGCTGTTTAAACCGCTAGATATTAGATGCGGAGCATCTTATACTCGCGCCTTGTAGTGCGCCGTCCGCACCGCTTCTCGAACATTCGACAGCTGACGCGCGCGCATGCGCCGTCGCGCCGTCGCCCACTCTTCCACCATCTGTGCATCCCTGCCTCCTCTACACACCGCGCGCGCTTCACTCCTCCACCATCTGTGCACCCTTCCTCCTCTACACACCGCGTTCGACATCTACAATTCTCCTGATTCTCCAGTGGACGCGCATGTGGCGTCGCGCTTCGAGAACATTCAACAGCTGACAGTGCATGCGCCGTCGTGCTGTATAATATACTCAAGGTCGGCGCTCGCTCGCTCAGTTGCCGCTCGTCGGTTGGTTTGTACGGCGCGTCGACGTCCAAGGTCGCGGTGAAATGAATTCCAACGAATCCACAAACACAATGATCGACGTCCCTTCGACCAGCGCCGCCCTTTCGCATACGTGTGTACGTGTTCACTCATTTAACACCCCCTCCTACAACCACGTTAACCAATTTAGCCATCGACCCAAGTAAGTCGCAATTTAACACCCCATTTCACAACCACGTTAACCAATTTAGCCATCGACCCAAGTAAGTCGCACTTTAACACCCCGTTAACCAATTATATGGTCCGCATCCTCCTCAGTGTTCCCCCGAGGGAAGCTGCGGGCATTTTTTTTTTTCGCTCATTTTTGCTTCAGTTGCAGCCCGTCGCGACGCGTCTCGCTCTGGCTAGTGCTCGCTGGGCTCGCTACAACGACGAGAGGCATGCGGGAGACGCGCGTGCTCACACATTTCTTGGCGGCCGAATTTCTCGCATAGCTTTTGCAGCACTGCACCTGGTGCACGCTACGCGGCGTTAGCGCTGCTTGCATCCCCTAAACGCTTCTTAATGAACGCCGGGAATGTCATTTGCCCCGAGGAACTCTCGCTTCATTTTTCCCGCTTTCGTTCGAGAAAAAAAAAAAAAACGTGCCGTTCATCGATTCTCTATCGCTGAAAGGCAGAATGAATCATTTTCCCAACTTTAAAGGCCGCTGCCGTGGGCGCTGCGGTGTCTTCCAGCAGAAAGAGGCCCGCACGGTCACGTAGCGTGCGAGTGTCACGTCCGGTGATTAACGAACGCCTCGCCGTCTACCCTTTTCACCACGAGGAAGGCAGGGGCTGTGCATTGCTTCGCTGGGCTGCCAGACTTTGGGTGCTCGTCGCGGGCCTGTACAGGACACACTGATACATGCAGCATTGCCAAGGCTGCACGTGGAGTCGCCTTATAGTACGCCAGAGGGAACTCGGGCGCTAGTGTCCGTGGGAGCTGCAACGCACAGGGCTTCAGCCAGCATGGAAATGTTGGGTAGTACACCAATTTGTTTAAACTTCCGGCTCCGATTGGCTCCGCGTGGGCCGCTTCGCCGCAAGACGAAGTTGAGCTGTTCCGCTTCACCACCTTAACCTCTACGGCTTCGAATCTGGTCACGCAGTTCACAGCGATCCATTCGTTTATTCGATACACGACGATAAACAAAGCCGCAAGCACGAAGATTGGGCAAACCCGACAACCGTAATTCCCATGGTGGCTGAATTGCCGCAGTGCCAGAGTTAGTAATAATATCTGGGGTTTAACGTCCCAAAACCACCATATGATTATGAATGACGCCGTAGTGGAGGGCTCCGGAAAATTTGACCACCTGGGGTTAACGTGCACCCAAATCTGAGCGCATGGGCCTGTATACAGCATTTCCGCCTCCTTCGAAAATGCGGTGGCCGCCCCCGGGATTTGATCGACCTGCGGGTCAGCAGTCGAGTGCCTTAGCCACTAGACCTTCACGGCAGGGCGTAGCGCCAGAGTTCGAATGAGGTAATAGTTGCAAGTTCTGTGGCCCAGGCTGCGTATAGTTCAGGTGCTATTAAAGGCTCGTTTTCCCGTGTTTTGACACAATATTAATGAGATCTAACAGACAATAATGCCAAGGAAAATATAGGGGAAGTTATTGGACTGAATGGTAATGTAAATGTGAAGAAAGAAAAGTGGGTGAAAAGATAACTTGCTGTGGGCAGGAACCTGCCCACGGCAGGTTCCTGCTCACGGCAAGTTTTTTCACACACTTTTTTTTTCTTCACACATTTTAACTTGTAGGCAGCGGAGGGGCAATGACGGAATGCATTTACCTGTCAGAACCGCCAACCTTCAAAATGGTGGCCACGCGGTTGCCTGCACAGCTGGTGCACTTTTCGCTGGTGCGCCTGTTAACCTGAGGTCACGTGAACATAGGAAAAGCTGCCAGCGTTCGTAATTGACGACAATTTTCTGTGGGCCGCACCTCCTTAGAATAGGACGCTCTTTGGCCGTGATTGCACTACTGAATCGACCATATGTCATCTTTGCAAGCTTGATTTGATTGATATGTGGGGTTTAACGTCCCAAAACCACCATATCATCTTTGCAAGCTCAGGAGGGTTTGCGCGGATTATCGAACATGTCTAAATCTCCGTTTATGTGCAGTGCGAGGCTAAAAAAAAGGCCAGCTTAAAGCAGGAAAATTTGCTAGGAAGAAGCGGCATTGCACTTGAGGTAAGCGTCAGGACAGTGGCGAAGAGACTGCGGACCGCTATTCTTGTTATTTCTTCTTCTTTGGCATTGATAATTTTCAGCGGTTATCCTATCCGCGTGGATGTGTGCTCCCGAGGGCGTTTGGTGCTATGCTCCGCCTCACTGCACCTTTTTGCCGAGGGATATCGTTTCAGGGCTATCGGATGGACGGGCCATAGATATCAAGCGCTCTTCTCCTCTGGGCCGATACAAAAGAGCGCCTAGTGCGTCGTCATTATTCTGTGCTTGCTGTTGGTTCGCCCCCTCTCCTTTCACGTCCATCTGGGCAGTGAAAGGGGGCGCCGCCATATTGGCTTGTGACAGTTATGGCCGCTGAATGGCCCTGACGGCGATTAGATAAATGAAGCGCGCAATGAGGGGCTGCACCGGACGCGACGTTGAAAAGCGCCGCTTCAAAAAAGCCTTCTCCTCTCTCGTCGGACGTCTTCATCGATTCTCGAACTTCTGTCGTTTTGCTTGGGAAGGCTCTTTCAAAGGCCGGGGTCACCCGAGCGCTTTGCAGCTGCCTCTGGTCTTGCAGGCTGCTTACTGCGTTCTTTTTAATCATCATCATCACCATTCTTGGTCTGTTTCAGTGCATCAGGGTTCCTCTTCCATGGGGGATAATTCCATGACAACGGTGCCCTCAAGTTTGCACACGTATGCACGGACAGCGCTCTATTTATGTATGCGCTCGTCCCTGCATGATGTCATTGGTCGCACTTCGAAGGAGGGGAAATTACCCTCTAGGGCTCGTGTACGATGTCATGCACGTTGGAGGACACCGGATGGTCGAAATTTTCAGAGCCCCCCACTACGCCGTCTCTCATATTGTTATCGTAGTTTTGAGATATAAAACCCCAAGTATTAGCTACTATTGTGATTCTGCCATCCTTCACAAATGCTTTTTGCGAATGCAAGTTTCGACTTACTGCGCCCTTGCGCCATGGAATCCTCTTGTAGGAATTCCTATTTCGCTTGAGCAACTATCAGGATTTCCATTTCTTTCTTTCTTTCTTTCTTTCTTTCTTTCTCTCTCTCTCTCTCTCTCTCTCTCTCTCTCTCTCTCTCTCTCGTGTTAAACATTCCTCGGCATAAAAAGAAGCCGCGTCGTGGACGTTCGGTTTTGTAAGAGAACAAGTGAGCGAGCGTTTCCTAATCAAATGCAACAAGACATGCTGGGAACACTCAAAAAAAGAAAAAAAAGAAAAGGTATTTATTTGAAGGGGTCTTTCGGAAAGAAATGTAATATGAAATAAAACTAAAAACATTCCGCCGTCCAGCGCGCTCATACAAACGAGCGCATAGTGGACGAGAGGAGAGCGGCGGCCGCTCGTAGTTGACCGCACCCGCAAACTCCCATTTTTCACGTCTTGGCGAGCAAGGGAAATTATAACAAAAGAGCCCCGCCGACCCTGTAGCAGCCGCGTTCATTAACGCCCTCTTCGCGCTTTGTTTTAGCTTTTGCGCTCTTCTCTCTCGGCTTACGTATTTTTCTGCGTGTTTTTCAACTCTCTGAGGTGTGCGCTTTCTTTAAAAGCGTGAATTAAAGTTCCTCTCCCGTCCGAGCGCCGCGTACGCGTAGCGGGTTCACGAGTGAGCGCCCGGCTTCTTCCTGCATAATGTGATGGGAGAGAACAACTTTTCGTCAGGATGTTCGGCCATCTTTTCTCGGATGATATTTAGCTCGAGGGTGGGCTTTTTTTCTCTTCAGTGTCGCACTTTTATGGCCCGGAAATAACGCGCGCCGTGCTTCGGTCGGTGTGTCAAGCTTCCTTCTCGGACTGTCAGCTGCTGTCCGGCAATGAAAGCCGGGATGAACTGTGGACACCCCCCTCACTCACACACTCTTGTTCTCCTGCACATGCGTGCAACGCTGCCGAAGTTGGGCGGACCGTCGCAGCAAGCGTGTCCCACTGCGTGTGGGCGTTTCCACGTCATCCGGTGCAGAGAAGAGCGAGCAGAGAGATGCTCTGCTTTGACGAGTAATTCCCATGATTGCCTCGATGAGTGGTCGCGGAGCAATCCGAAGAGTGACGAGTATGCGCTCTTCGTTCCATTCTGTTCAGCAGTGGCCCGTTCTGCACGCTTCGTAACCTTCAGATATAGCTGCGCGTTTTCGTGGAAGGGCACAACGATCCGCTGTGATGTTTTTTTCTATTTGTTTTCAGGGCACAGTATGACCCTTTGTGGTGCCCCGTCTAAGAGCGAGGGAAGCTTTCGTTCTGCATGCTCATGCAGGAACCGCTAACCATGTAATTTTAGTACTAGATTTCGCAACGCGTGATTGTGGTGCAGTAGTCTCTTACTACGTCGTGGCTCAAGAAAGCCGTTGTGTGCTTTAATTCACGTGTAGTTGCAGATACACGGCGCATTCGTTACACCTCTCTCTCAATTTCCGTAACTATACGCCCACCGGTTTGACCTCGATTAGATGTCTTGATAATAGGATCTTATGCGCCCTACTCTACGGAAAAGAAAAAAAAAAGACTTACTGTCGCAGCCTGGTAATACGGAGTAAGATTGCTTATAAAGCTTGAATAACGTGATTCTGCCATGCTTGTCACGCCGCTAGACTTTTGGGACTAACGACGCTGCGAGAGTGAAATATAATATTCAGTCTGACTGGGCTGTTCTGTCGAAGTTGCCGAATGTGAAGGTGAAAAGACGTGCGTCAGGAGTGAAAAGGAGGCGCATATATAGGGTCCAATGCGTGGCAGCACACTCGGTGACGTCACCAGATCCCTAACACCGGAAGTCTTCATCCAGATGAACAGGCGAACGAGTCTCTCTCTGCAGTTGAGCGTCGGTGAAAAGGTCAACTCCAAAGCCGCGTCTTTCGGTGACGTAATCCTGACAGTCTCCAAAAAGATAAGTCAAGCCAAATGAACGCCGTGTGGGAGAGAAAAAAAAAAGGAAAGTTTTTTGGGAAAGAGTCTCGAGTTATCCCCGCAAATCCATCAGGAACTGTAGCGCCGGTTGCCGGAAAATGGACCGGCTCGTCTGCGATGCGGACGGCATCTTCTGGGCGTCATCCATCACCGGGCCCCCTCCCCGCCTCTCCTCCTGGGCGGCGTAAAATTGGCCACGTTCGGGAACGGGTCCTGCCTCGGCTGGCCGGGAGTCGTGTGCGCCGCCGTTAAAGAGGCCTCGACTTGCGTTGGCCGCCTCGTGCACGCACTGCCCGAGCTGCTCATGCAGACTGACGGCGGCTCGTCGCTCCTCCGTGCGGCAACGCTGTCGACGCCAGTCACGCTTGTCCTCCTGAGAAGCAGCGTGTTTTATTGGGAAACAGGGTCCCGCTACGGTCTCCTGACCTTGGGACCGTTTTCTGTGTATCCCCTACGCTGCAATCACGCTATGCAAAAAATGACTGTGATTGATTGATTGCTCAAACGATAGCGCCAATCACGGGGCTTCAACCAAGTCCGCGAAGATTCTGGCGCACGTTAAACGGCGCTTCCAAGTGACCCAGCACTACTGCGTGCCCTGCATGCATAAAATCGGGATTTCGACGGAAACCCGGCCGATGAAGGAAACCAAGTACACCGGCCAACGGAAGGCGAGATCGCGGATGTTGCGGCTTCATTGTTGTAACAATGAAGTGTTAACAATAGTGTGGGGTGTGCTTAATGGCTTTAGGCGGCGAGTAAAACTTATTACCTTGCATTCGTATGGAGGCCGGAATGATGTTTCTTTTAATTTTTTCTTTGGTTGGTGTACTTACCTTCTTTGATCATGCTCTGTGCATATTTCGCTATATGAGTAGCAGCTGCACAGTAGCGCTGCTGTGAATATCAACCTACCGACGACAGTCACAGACACGGAACTCGGTGTAGAGCTTCGGTGCGCAACCACGATAGTGTATCCGTAATTCAGACGGATTGGGCAGTCTCACGACGTCATTATCGTATCTATATGCGCAGTCGTGGTCGTGTGCCACACCACTCGTAGGTCACAGAGCTTCTAAGAAGAGCGCAGCTTCGGTAAATAGCGAATTGGTCCAAACTCTCGATAGGTTCATAGGCGTAAAATATTATACGTGAATTGTCTCCTACGCTGCCTTTCCATACCTGTTCTTCTTGCCTAGCAGTGAGTTTAGTGCGCGATTAACTTATTTCACTTCATTTGAGAAGTGACTTTACTTCATCACTTCATTTCGTGTGCTTGCGACTGCGTGGCCGATAAGCCTGACGGGCTGAGCGCTTAGTGCTGGCACGTGCTTTTTAGAAATGAGAGCTGTGATATCGCACGTGGGTGGCGAAGGCGAGGAAGGAACCACACCGTTAATGAATGGTTAAGGGGCTCTTCAAAGCTTGCGACAAATCCCACTAACTCTCCCCGTTCTTTGCGCATTCGAGAAATTACTGAGAAAATCGATTCGTTTGGCAACGGAAGGCTATACTGAGGTAAGTCGATGATGATTTAGGTGGTTCATGACCCCATTAAATAGCTACAGTCCATGATGCATCGCGCTGTCTTGTAGCAAACTGTGATCGCAGCAGAGCCTTCAAGCTCTTTGCCACCGGCTCATGCCCTCCTCGTCCTCCTCTTCGTCCTTCGCGTTCTCTGATTGATAACTCTGATTGGCGAGATAACGAGTGTGAAGAGAGAGAAAGGAAGGTATACGCCTAGAGAAAAACCTGTAGAGGAAGAAAATGAATCGGGAAGAGAGATGGAAGGCGAGAAGGTGAGTACAAAGAGAGAGGAAGAACGAGATAGAAAGACAAGGAAAGAAGGAAATAGAGAGAAAAAAGGGAAAGAGATATCAAGAGAAAAGCAGAAAGAAATAAACGGAGAGGGAAAGAGGTACAAAAGAAACATGCACAAAGAGACAAAGATGGCAAAAATAGATCACCCTTTTGGCACAAGATATATATATATATATATATATATATATATATATATATATATATATATATATATATATATATATATGATTCGTGATGGTCAGGACAAAAATCGGCCGATAGTGTTCGTATATCTTGCTACGGCAATAAAATAAGGACCATGCATGTGTACCCATGTAAAGCATAGTACAGCAAAGGATTCAGAAGGGGAATGCGGTAAACGAGAAAGACAACGTCACCAGCTGCACTGCTTCCTCTGTCATCGCTCTACTTTTGCGTAGCTTCCCAAATTGTTTTTTCCCCTTGTCGGGGGGGGGGGGGGGGGGCACATGTCTTGTGCAAACAGAGCTCATTCACCACCGATGTCGATCGCCTCCAAACAAATCTCCATGCGAGCTTGCATATTCTGGTGAAAACATTGATTGAGCGCTTATGAATTCAAGGGACTGAACCTTCGGCGGTTATCTGTATTTGCCAATAATATTGGCGCAACTCAGTTCTTCCCCCCCCCCCACCTTTTTTTTTTATTTCCTGCTGAGTCGGTGTGAATCGGCCAGCAGTGCGCGTTTGTCCTTTACCGTGCAGCCTGCAGCTAATCATTGCTGTGTACCGCTCATAAGCTGGGAAGAACAGATTGTAGCCGTTTGTTTGGCCTCTCATTCTCCTGTTCGTTGCTCGGATCGGTGATCTTATTCGGCGTCTCACTCGGCTCATGAATGGGATGGTGCTTGTTGTGGGACAGCGCTGATTATCCTGTCAGGCGTTGTCGTATATAGCATTTGTTCTGCGTCTATTGTTTTCAGTAAACACTGTCATCCCTTTGTGAGAGGCCTTATTCGAGCAGACCGCGCGTAGCTATGCGCGTGCTATGCATGTCTTCGTTGGGGCGGCCGTGTACATTAGCGGCACACGATCGAAACCGGGATAGTGGCCTTCCGACTGTGTACTCAAGAAAACAGTTTGCGACCCTCGAAGTTATAGATAAAGCATAAAGCGTGCGATAATTGTATAAGCTCATACTCTTGCGGAAATTTGTTTTCGAATGTTGACGTAGTTGTTCAGTCTCGGCATTCACGTTCGATGACGGCTACTCAGTCGAATCCACGCAGCAAAACGCTCAACGAGATTAACACACCGCGACCGTCTCACCTTGTTGAATTTCTTTTTAACAGCAGCATATATAGTATACTAAAAGCGGTTTTGTGTGTGTCTGTGCGTGTGTCCTTGTTTGTTTGTAGAAGGCGCAACGTGTGATCTGGGTCGCTGTGGCGGTGATCATTAGTCGACTCCTACTGGGCAATCGTTCTATCTAGCCATAAGGACGGAAGCGCGGTGCTGCATCGTGCTATTTTTAACGAATCGTGGATAGGCAGTGCACATGGAAGTGTGTCATACCTCATTGAACTACCACATAACCAAAGGCCCCACCACCAGCCGTCTTTGTTTAACCGAAGCGTTCGAGGCCGTGCAGGTGTATGCCACTAGGGCTAAGCTGCTCCACAGCGCAGACCAGTTTCTAGAACGTCTGCAAAGGTCATCGCAATGCTAAGCTATAAACCTCATGTTCCACATCTGAGCCATCGAGTCGGCACTGATCTAAGATTAAGCTCGCGCTTCTCGAAACCAACAAGTGCGGCAGAAAAGCAGCACGTCTCACGGTCTTTCTCTCGGCAGTCGTCGCAGAATGATTCCAAGTGCGGGCAGACACGCCCCTCAAAACACTGACCTTCTTTGTTTGGGCGAACCGCGATCTTGCGGCTGCTTGTCGCGCGCGCCTTGCATGTGACATCAGCAGCGATGCGTGGCAGCTGCGGCCATTCGGGAAGACCATTTGAAACTGCGCAGCGGGTCGAGCCATTCTCGTGTCCGTCGTTAGCGAGGTGCCCTCGAAATCGGCGACGCTGCGCCTTGACCGCACTTTTTCATTGTTTGTCGTTCCCTCAAAACGGAGCGCGCGACAGGGAGCACCTTTTTCCGTAACAATGGGCACTGAAAAACGCGGCCGCTTTGGGAGCGGTCGTTGCGGAAGGACAAACGCTTAGCGCAGCCGTCCGCCTCGCGTGCATTTGTTTCTCCGGCAAAACGGCGTCGTCGCCAGCAGCGCCATTTCGGGCGTGAGGAAAAAAAAGCAAAGTCGATGGCCATGCGTACGCCTGCTTTTTGCTTGATAATCGATGGCATATTTTGTTTTCCTTTCTCGCAGCAAAACGGGCCGGTCAGCAGGCGGGATTTCGGCCACTGTGAATACTCACGTTGCACCCTGCACACTGAACGGTCATTTTGCAGAATTTGTTGTGAGGGCGTTGGTCCTCGAATAGCCGGCTTTTCGTCCGTGTTCAGAAGCGCCTGTTTGTGAACCGCGCTGACTTTTGGTGCGATAACACTGCTGACGCGTGCGCAAAATTCGAAAAAACAAAAGAAAAAAGTATGCGCGTCATTTGTACGTGCTGCCGTTCCCGCAATACTGTTACGATCGTCAATTTTGTCGGATTCTCTCCACCTCTAGCTTCAACCTCCCCTATCTCCCCCCCCCCCCCCCCCAATTTAGGGCAGCATACCACGCCTTTCCTCTCCCTCTCTCTCTCCTTATTTGTGGGATTTAACGTCCCAAAACCACCATATGATTATGAGAGACGCCGTAGTGGAGGGCTCCGGAAATTTTGACCACCTGCGGTTCTTTAACGTGCACGCAAATCTGAGTACACGGGCCTACAACATTTCCGCCTCCATCGGAAATGCAGCCGCCACAGCCGGGATTTGGTCTAGTGGCTAAGGTACTCGGCTACTGACCCGCAGTTCGCGGGATCGAATCCCGGCTGCGGCGGCTGCATTTCCGATGGAGGCGGAAATGTTGTAGGCCCGTGTGCTCAGATCTGGGTGCACGCTAAAGAACCCCAGGTGGTGGAAATTTCCGGAGCCTTCCACTACGTTGTATCTCATAATCACATGGTGGTTTTGGGACGTTAAACCCCAAATATCAATCATTTTTCACTTGCTGGTCGGTAGCCTTATCGAAAATAGTGGACGCCGCCGCATCGTTAATTCTCTTCTAGGTAGTGTTTCGTAGTTAGCCGCGGCCAATTAAAAAGTACCTCTTCCTATAGGCCCGGTGATCTCGCGTAACATTTGCTGCTCCGCCATCATTCGCAGTAGTCGATCAAGCACGTCGCTTATGAATTGTATACATAACTCCAAGACCACAGATGCCATGCACGCTGTACCTCGGGGGTGCTTCAATCGCACGACACATCCTTTCCAACAGCGTCGGCGGTGCACCAACAACAGTTGCTCATCGATTTTAACTCGCCCACACCGGTGGCAAGCCCGACGACGTTGTCGTCGTGATTAAGCGGTCGCAAAACAGGTCATGAGAATCTTCCTTATCTCGAAGAGGCCCTTCCCTGAGGTGGCCCCCTGCGAATCGCCCAACGGGTCCCGATTGTTGGCTCTCGGCGCGCAGAGAGATGCACACGTGTTCGGACTGGCCAAACGAGGCTCCGTCGGTTGCCACTAGCCCGGCTGGTTCGTGTCTTTCGCGCATGTGCGTCTTGTTTCGGCCAAGTGGCGGCTGCCTCTGCTATCGTCTGCGACTATTCAGATAACGACGTCCTCGCCCGTTTTATTGGCATCTGTATGACGCTTAGCTGCGTTCATAAGTTTTCTTATCTCGGACCGTGAAGACTAAGCACATCGCTACAGGCTCGCTGGTGGTGCTGACGTTGCAGCCGGTGGTGTTAGCCCGTGCTAAACGACCGGGAACTGCCCGTCTTAGCGAGCCTGAATTCGTCACCACGTGGTGAACAGTCCGGCGTGCCGTAGGAAAGCCACCAAAACTCGTTGCACGCTCTGCTCCTCGTTAATGTGGACCATTTTGGAAAAACATATTCGAATGTTCGGTTGCCCTTTTCCTTTGCAAGCGGCGCACCATCACTGTTCTTTTCTCCGTCAAGTTTAACCAAAGGCCGTGGGATCGAATCCCGGCTGCATTTTCGATGGAAACGAACATGCTCGGTGGCCGTGCACTTGGACTTAGGTGCACGTTAAGAAATCCCATGTCCATGTGGTCAAAAAGTTTGGAGCCCTTTGCTATGACCTCATTGATAATTGTATGCCTTAATTTCGGGGCGTTAAACCCCAACAATTATTGCCCGTGTGAAAATGTGGGTGAAGCCAAATAAGTGTTCAATGTCGTCGATGTCAATGCAGAAAGCACATAGCGGGAACCGCATCGCTTTGATCCGATCAGCCACCGAGAAGAGCTGCAGTTTCCCTGAAGCGAGGAAATGTTGGGCTTCACCTTGCGTAGATGTCGTGCATATGCCTTCGATGTTTCTCGAGAGGAATTTCATCTTGGTATAGTTCCTGTTCTTACATTCTACCGCCAGTGGAATCTATACACCCAAGAGAGGCACGAATATGACGACGTGGGCGCTAATTGATTTATTTCAAGCACGAAACAGAGCGCATATGTATACATGTGGCCCGCACATGCGCAGAACAGTCAACAGCAATGCCTCTCCTAGTCAGTTGTGCGCCAGTGTAATCTCAGAAGACCACAGCTGTATTGTCGTGTCACTAGTAGGCTCACCACCCAACTTAATGTGGAAGGCTTCTAATAACTCACGTGCTGTCCGATGCTTGCTCTTCGTGGATACAGCAGTGCGCAAGTTCATTTGCTTTCTTTGGAATGCTGTCAGTGTTTCTATAGGTTTGATTGTCCGCATAAACAAAGTGCAATCACCCCTTCACGGAATACCTATAGGAGCCCGGTCAAGACGTGGTTCGAGGCGTTTGGCCTATCGGTGCAATATCTAAGGAGTTGTTCGACGGATGGTATACGACTTGAATCGCGTGACTGTTTGTTTTTTTCTATTGCACCATCTCCCTCCCTTCTCTGTCCCACGGCGCAGGGAAGATATAGGGCTCAGCTGTCTCTCGCGCTTGGTGGACGCCCCGGTACAATCGAACAGTTTGCTGCACAGAAATTCGAATTTGTTGGTAGG
Organism: Rhipicephalus microplus; assembly: GCF_043290135.1. Lineage (NCBI taxonomy): Eukaryota > Metazoa > Arthropoda > Arachnida > Ixodida > Ixodidae > Rhipicephalus > Rhipicephalus microplus. The sequence goes on from NC_134707.1 coordinate 2,898,152, forward strand.
ACATCATTTCATACATTGTCACCTAAAATTTTTTTCATGCTGTCGCAGCACACGTAAGCGTAATTTTACGGAATATCATTCATGTGTCCGCGGGGTGTTTATCGGCATTTGACGGGGTTCATTGTTCCCGTATGTTATCCGGCCTGCATTGATGGAAGGCAGGCTGCTCGTACACAATGGTGATCGTGCGAAGCTTCCCCGCATTGTTGTGAGTGAACTGACAACTATGAAGATTCTCAGAGCTAGCGGCTCGAGCTTGAGTGTTTGTGTACTTGGTGTTGTTGGGCCTTTCAGGTCTGCTGGTTTTCGTCGATATTTGTCGATAACGGTTTGTAAGCTCACGCTGTTCAGCCGTAGGGAGAGGTCTAACGGACAACGCCTTTTATTCCTCTTTTCATTTTTTTTTTAAAGTAAGTTCACCCCGAGACAGTCGGCACTTCCTTGCGTACTCGCTGGTTGTGTGCAGCGTTGCGTAATTGACGGCCAGCTTGGTTGCACCCAGAACAGGCTCGCTCATGACTGATCCCGCTCGCCGAAATATCTTCGGCCGCGTCCAGTTCGAGAACAAACGCGGCAAACTCTGATTGGCTCACGCGATCTTCGTCACGGGCCTCCGGAGGACGCACGCAGTGTCTGACCCCGCATGCGATCGACCCGAGCCGGCCCGCAATTACGGCGACGCCCCGAGTTCCTACACCGGTTCCCATCTTTTGTTGCGGCGCTCACCGACGGCTTCTGCGGCGATCGCATTGTCTTGTCCGAGCAGCCGCTGACAGCGTGCGGCGAAAAATTGTGGGAACGCGCCGTCGTCGTTGCTGCGATCGCTTTTACGGAAGTGCCGACGACGCGGATCACATGCGCAGGCACAGTTTTGTTTTTATCCTTGTGTACGGCGCGGGAAAGCGACCTCCGTCAAAGCACCGTCATCAGTCACCCCTTTCCGTCAGCTTGTCTTGAATCGGACATATGGGGCCGGCTCGCTGCTCCTATCATCAGCAGCATAAGTCTGAGTACTGTCGGGCAGGCACGATTGGCCAATCGCATAGTTTAAGGGGGCTAGTGGGAATGTATTGCACTCACAGTGCCGCATCGTGAGAAACTTTGCTGCCCGTGATAATGGCCATCGCACATGCTGCAGTATACGTAATTATCGTGAGCGTGCACTTAGTTCTGGGTGCATGGTGTAACATGAGCGTTACGTAAATAACGTTTTCGTGTATTGAGCTCTATAGTTCTTCGTATCGGGCTCCCGTGTTCAAATATTGATTGCATTATTTGGCGCTCACACTTGCTAGAGTGCAATGCCATGAGTGTGTCCGTTCAGTGCCTCCGAAAAAAAAAATAAGGGAAACGCTGGTCCGTTTCTTTGGTTGCTCGGCATTGATGCCATCCCTGTTCAAGTTGCGCTACAGCACGCGGCCATCATTATCGCCTCCATCGAAATGCAACCGCTTCGGCCGAGGTGAAACCAGGGTCTTTAGGTCGACAATTTCGTTTTTCAATTTCGGCGTGGAGGTATACAAAGAGCTAGCTAGCATAGTAACATGTGTTACCGCAGAATGACACAGGATGCCACAGATATGAAGTTCACGCCTACTCGAGGCATTTTAATGGTTGGACCAAGTCCGGCTTAGACCCGCGGCCCGTGCAGTGTTCTAGAAGAATCTACTACTAGGCCAGCTGGTAACTCTTTTCGAACGTCTCGAAACGCACCTCAAAAGAGTATACACGAGCACGGAAACCAAATGGGACACACGATGTGGACATTATCGTCCTGGTGGCGCTGTTGGCACGTCTTTTTCGCATTGTTTGAGACGTCGCTGCTCATGAGTGCGGCACGTTTCTTGGCCCGAAAATTGAGGCGACGCTATTTGCGTGTTTGCGCAACGTGTCTCTGCGTTTTGATGAGCTTCCTAATATGGCGCAGTAGTGCATCGCAGCACGTACCAATAGCCACCAATCCGCATTCGTCCGGTACACTGTTCTCCATACGGGACCTTTGCATGTATAGGTATTGTGAAATGAATCGAGGAAGAGTGGTGGCCGGGGCGCTCTCCGTTGCGGCAGCAGGCGGCGCATTTTCTCACGAGTCCGCTCGATCGGAGCCGGCATCACAGTGGTCGCCATCGGCTGAACTCCTTTCGCCGTAAGCGGTGTCTGCGCGAGAGGCTGACCCGGGCTTCGCCTGCGCGCACCTCGCGTCGCTGCAGCCATGCACGAAGAAAGCCAGAGCGTAATAAGGACGTGCATGCCCCCCATGCGCGCTAAGGAGCGCCCAGACGACGCTATATTTAGCTCCTCGCTGGCGCCAACGCGTCGGAACGAGCGCAGAAGCCCAGCTGCCACCGGGCGCACAACTCGAGCGGCGATGAGGAGAGTCTCCTTCGATTAGCTCCGCCAATTACGACTCTCGCCCCGCTGCTGTGTCTGGTGCTCCTCGGGCGGCCGTCTTGGCGCATCGCGCGAGCCGTGTAGAGCTCTGACTGCCGGGGCGCAGCGCAATCCTTCTGCTGCGTACCGTCGCTATGCACGGCGCACTTCTATATTTGCAATGCTGTTCCGGAAACGCTCTTCTTTCTCGGGCTACGCATGCCAGTTGCATGTCGTGCGCTATCTGGAGATTAGCGGCGTGACATTCAAGTGCGCACTCGCTCTGAAATGTAGAATCGTGCCACTATGGCGCGCGCGCTCTCTGCTAAATTGCTCTATGACGACCCCCGGCAACAGTATAGACTTGATGCGGGCCACCGTTGTCCTCCCGCTGGCGCGCGTGCCACCGCCTCTGAGTGTGCGCCCGGAACGTGATGAACCCTTGGCAGCTGCCTTTGTGTGACGACTCCTCTTTCGTTTTCTTCGTGCTCCCTCGCTTGTGCGAGTGCCGCGTGTCAGTGCGGGTTTCGACTGTAGTGCCCCGTTGTGGCGGATGCTGTAACTGCTCGTTAGTGCGCATCCGGTTAATCAAGCGGGCGAGACACCATCTCTCGCTCGCATTCCGCTCTTGACTTAGTGGATTTTATGCTTACCTTCGTGCAAGATGTACTTGGGGAGAACTTCAGTCACCCGGGATTCTTCGACGTGCAGATCAACATCTAAGCGAGTGGGTGTTCTTGCATCCCACTTTAATACGGCCGCCGCGGCTTTTCAAGAAAAGCGCTGTATAGTCGCTGAACTACCACGGATTGTAAGCGTAACATTTAATTTGACTTGCGAAGTGATCTGGGAGAACGGACAGCGCTAGAACCGAAGGCACCGAGTCTTGGGGGTGAGCGGTGATCACCTCCGAGATTGCGCGCTGGTGGTACCCGTCTGTGCATCTGTCTCGGAGGCCATGGTCATACAAACACGTTTCGGCCATTTTCCGCCAAGGATGGGAAGCATGGGCTGTTGCACCACGAAGAAGACTTGTTGATATTTTTCGCCAATTTGTTCCCTTCACTTTTTGTGGACCAGTGTTGACTGAGTTTGCCCAATTTCTGTGGCACGTGTGTTTTGCGATCGCAAGCATAGGGAATGCCCTAGTAAAATACAGGGTCAACGTGATGTTGCTTTTCGCAAGGAACAAATACTTGAGCTTTGGCAGTCGTCATTCCGGCGCTGACATATCCCACAATCTACACGGAACACTGTATACTTATCTCAGTGCATAACTTCATCAGTAGATAACGATAGGCATGCGCGTTCGCGTGCAGTCGTCGCGCCTGTCATGATCGGTCACTCCCGCGTTGGGTCACGAGACGCATTCGGAGTCAAAGTAATCAGTGCCGTGATAGTGGAAGCTCTTCAGGGAGCTGTGCCGACCTATACCAAGTCCAACGCCATCGCACCGAGTTCCATATATAAATGTCGAAGCGTGTTACTGGGCGTCTGCGTATTTCGCTTCTGTCTTCGCCGACATCCTAAGATCGTCTTGTATGACGCATTGTTTGATGCTGTTTCTTTGAGTCGTTATCCTGCGTTGTGAAGCGCATGCCTTAACCCTTAACGAGCTCTGATTTTGTTGCAGTAGGCGCACTGCATTTGTGATCGTCCAATTGGCTCCTGGTTACGAGATTGAAGAAATGCACCCGGGTCGACTCTACGCGTCGTGACACCGTAATCGCGACGCTAATTCCCGTTGGAGTCAGCGTCCCATCAAAGGAGCGTTACTGTGGACGTAATGACGTGCTGCTTCAACGGGGACCATCAATTAGCGAAACATCAGTGTGGCAGCTTGCGCAACAGCGCGCTCTTTGATCAGGGCAGTCTATATAGGACGTCGCTGTCTTGTGCCACTCGTAGCTCGTTTGAATTTTGTGACTGGCTCGAATGGTCGTGCCCCTCCCGCTCTTCGAAGCGCATCGCTCGTTATCCGCTTCATTAGCGTCATTATGCGGCCACATCATCGCGCCTTCGTTTCGCTCTTTCTTGCCGTGAGGCACTTTCCTTTTCGTTACTTATTCACTTCAGGTCGGGGTATACGCACTGTTTCGGAAGCACAGTTTGCTGCTCGCTGTTTGTACTTGTACTGTCACGTGGAAGCGCTTACGTGTGGCTTTTAACGAAAGAAGCTAGTTTTTTTTTTCCCCTTGTTACGCTAACGCTAACAAAGCAAGGAAAGAAAGAAGGAACTGAAGCGAAATGAAAGGCAGGGACGTTGAACCAATCTAGAAGCACTGCTTCTTCCTTGTCGCGACGGGCTCCTCCTTCCTCCTATTTTTTCACTTTTCTTTGTTCCCCTCCCTCCTACAAGGCGCTGCGCCGTATCGCCCAAGAGGCAGACAAAATTAACCGCCTTCTTCCCTCCTTTCAAGAATCATTCAATATAGTATGCTACCCTACTCAGGCAAAAAAGGCGGAGAATGAGAGGAATCGTTCACCTTAGTGTATAAAACTTCGCAGGCTGTCTGGCTCAAGGCATTCTTACTATCTATCAGTGCATTAAGGGCGTCTTGCACAATATTTCCGCGAAATATTTCCTCCGGCCTATTATATAACTGTCGAATTCTTACATGTACGCTAGTACTCAGAGATCCGAACAGGGCATCATTTTTTCAGTGTAATGACTGCTACTCGCAATGATCATAGGCTGTCGCGTTGAAAAGCGGGATTTAGGGGTGTTTGGTCCACATGGTGTGGACATGTCGAAGTCAAAACGATGGTTTCCACACTGTAAAATCCTGGTAGGCGATGCTCCGCAGCACAGACCCCAACGTCCAGCGCGACATAATCAGTCAAGTCCTTGCTGCCGCCATGTCCCATGTGATTCCGGCCGACAGCTAGGGGTGACGGGCCATGTTTGAAGTAATAGACTGACTTTTTAATATAGCTTTCTCTTTCTCTTTCTCTCTCTCTCTCGAGGATGGTCGATAAGCAGACGCTCCCGTGTTGTTAACCGTTAGCAAGGAACGAACACTAACCACTTTGCAAGTTTCGGGCATCAGTGAATAAACCGTATCGTCTGTGAGACGATACATGTGATGCGTTCTTACGAGACGGGAAGTTTTCGTGAAGTGAAAAATGTAGCAACTAGTTCTTTCGATTACAGCCGGCATACTATACATATATCAGTTTCGCGAGATTTTCTGTAGCCACATAATTAAATGTTGCCGTCTTACCTTCGAAGTTGAAACTCACCTTGTTTTACGTGCGTATAGCATTTGCCAGTTCGTTTGTAGTTCATGAATACCGTAACAGTCATTGTACGCCGAAAGTCGCGTGGGTTCGCGATTTGCCCTCGAAAGCATGGCCAACGCTGCGCCGCTTTTTTTTGTGCGGTCGTTGATAGATGGCAACACACTGCAAGCAATTCGCTTCTAGCCGGGTGTCACAGTGAAATGCGCCCTGATAAACGTGGTGAGTGACGCGTTGTTGGTGGTGCCAAAGTCATTCGGCGTAAGGAATTTCTCATATTACTTTCAGCAGTGATGTTGGAAGAAACCATCGTGACGACGAGGATTTTTTACTGGACGTACAGGAAGTTGTCAAGGAACTGAGAGTGAGAGCGACGATGACCGATCAGCTGCTAACTCACGAGGAGCAAGTTGCACTTTACGTCCCCTCGTGCGTTAAGGTTTTACCACGCTTGTCACTTTTATTGTATTTAATGTATAACATTCTTTTTAGCGACCTACAATGGAAAGAGTAAGTGATACGAGTTTATGGAGATTATCCTAGTAACCTACGATTCGCTGATGACATTGCCTTCATGCGTAACTCTGGGGACGAATTACAGCTCATGATTACTGAATTGGACACGTAAAACAGAAGAGTAGGTCTGAAAATTGATATGCACAAAACCAATGTGCAACAGTCGCGGCAGAAAACAGCACATTGCGATAGAAGGAGAGACGCCGAAAGTTGTAAAGGAATATGTCTACTTAGTACAGGTAGTAACCGCGAAGCCGAACCATGAGAATGAAATAACTAGAAGAATAAGGATAGAATAGATAACATTCGGCAAGCATTCTCAAATAAGGAATGGCAATCTGCCACTAACCCTGAAGGTATATAACAGCTGCATCTTGCCGGTAATTACCTACGCTGCAGAAACCTGGTGGCTTACAAAGAGTTCACCTTAAATTGATTATGCAGTGAGCGATAGAGAAGAAAATGATAGTGTAATTTTAAGAGACAAGAAGAGAGCAAATTGGGTCAGCGGACAAACCGGGGTTAAGGATATATCTGAACTCAAAAAGAACGAATGGAGATGGGACGGGCGCGCAGGCAGGATAACCGCTGGTCATTAAGGGTAACTGACTGGATACCGAAAAGAAAAAGTCAAACGCATGAAGGGGAGACAGAAAGTTAGGTGCGCCTATGGGATTAAAAAGTTTGCAGGTATAACGTGGTAACGGAAAGCACAAGACCGGGTTGATTGGCGGATCGTGGGACAGGCATTTGCCCTGCGGTGGGCGTAGTGATGCTGATGGGGATGATCCTTCAGTGAGGTCAAAAATCGTTTTACAACGAAAGCACCGTTTTACAGTGAAAGCTGTTATGAGATCACTTTTCGGGTCACGCGCAGTTGTCCGCCGCCGCACTAATGGCACAGTGGGGCTCGAACCCGGGTCCGCTTGGTGCCAGCCCAGTATTCTACTACCGAGTTACGCCGGTGCTTGTGACTTGTTTTCAAACTTGCCTTAGGCAGGCTTGATGTCGGCAAAGCAATCGCGCTAATACGACTTATAATGCGTTTTACAACAGCCAAAGAACAACCAGTAGTCGCACAATGTGAATAGCGTAACGTGTGGCCCATCCAATGCTCCGAACCATCACAAAAGCTTGTTCTTCTTCCCCTACTAACTGTGCCATGGCGCATACCCACTTCATTCATAAATCGTCATCGTCGACAGCCACTGCATGGACAATTGGCGCAGAATTCCTCGCAATAGTTTAGCGGATACCACGCTTCTCGGAAGAATGACGAAAAATAACATAGCGAATGCCGGCGTATACTACCCAGAAGTTTATTATTAATACCCTAGTGGGTACCAAGCAAGTGTGCTTGCAGTAGTTACCCAATGAGTGTTTTGAAACGGCCCTGAAAGGCCGCTCTTCTAGCTTTTGCTGTGACTGTGCTGCGCGTATACCGCGCATGCCTGGCGTTTTTGTTTGTGCATTGCATGTAGCCCAATTACGGGGTATATTATAGAGCGCCGCGTGCTGCCAACACGCTCGAGCTCGACCAGTGAACCGAAATGGTTGGAGCGATGAAACGTGCAGTTTCGGCTAGGGGGCTGGGGGTGATTCTTAAAAGAGAGAAAAGAAGAAAAAGTGAGCCCCGTAACTGTCTGCATCATAGTGCGACACCTCAACCGTAGCTCACGAGGGATGGAGGTGAAAAGGGATCAAAAGGATAGGGAGGAATTAAAGGTATAGAAATAGAGAGAGGCGTAGGGACAGAGAGACCACATACGGAAATAAGGAGAAGATAGGAGCCCGAGGACGGGGCACCACTCAGCGAGAGCTGTTGTCGACGGCAGGAGATGGCGTAGGGCGAACCAGTCGGCCAGAGCTGCGCTGTCGTCAGAGATCGCGGGGGCACAACCGGTCAGCACGAAATCCAGCGAGCGAGTGCAGTTTCGACTACATTACGCCTCTCTGCTAACTTCTCCTGCACTTTACCGGATCTTCTTTGCCGGTATCTTTTTGTTCGACGAATTTTCACAATTTTGACGTTGCGAAAAGCGTACGCGCGTATTCGTTTCGATATCCTTGTTTCGATCGCCCTGATGGAACCTGCAACATCCGAGTGCAGAGAATTGCGCACTGTTGGAGTCTGATCATGGCTGTGACACAAGTGCTACTTAATGGGAAGTTAGATGCTTGTGTTCCGTTGAAGAAGCAGCTGCATGATACTTACAGCACAAGTAAGGACGACGGCGTAATATGTTTGCAAACCATCCCTACGGTAAACATTCGGTCCTGTGCATCCGTGACGGCGCGCTACTCGCTAGTGGCTACTATACTGCGGCGAATTCGCCAGGCAGGTTCGACACAAATTATCTCGGAGTGCCGTTCAGTTCATACGTGAGTTCTAGTTTGCGCAGTTTTGTGTAGCACGCACAGGATTACGCAAGGCATCGTTGAAGCTTGGTCGATCAGCTGACATCATCAGCCTTCGCACTGCGGTAAAAATAAGCTAGCGAACATTTAGCAGTTCCTATAGTTTGGGAAGGTATGATGTACATTAATACGACGATTAAGAGTTCATCCGGTGAACGCGGCATGAGGCGTGTGTCCGTGTGTCTCATCTTTTCATATCGAGTTCACGAGTTCACCTTCCTCTTGCAGCCATCTTCGATTGCATGGCGCGCCACCTATAGCCCGCGGGCATTGCGAATACGAGCTAGTGCTCGAGAAAACCAACAAAAGCGTGTGCTTTCCTTTTCTCTAAATCGTCCTGTTTCAATTCGTGGGCACTGTACCGCGCCAGCAGCAGTTATGTATACACACCATTCTCGTGAAATGCGAAATGTTGATGTACTCCGCGAGCCTCGGGTTGTTCGAGGCAGAGCGGCCAGCTCCACGATTGTGCAGGGATGAGGCGCATTGTTTTACGACGGGCCATTTCGCGGGCTGTCAAAAAGCGTCTTTTACGGGCGTCTCATCCGGCGCTGGCTGCAGTTCCAAAGCTGTCAGGTCAAATCAGACCCCCTCGGGCCGTAAATCGCGGTCACGTTGGTCACACTGGCCTCTCTGCTCGCGTCTGATCGCGAAGGTTACAAGAGCGCAGCGGGTATGCCGAGCACCGGTGGCCGACAACCATCTAACGAAGTGGACACGTCCGCCCGGCCTTCTACGTGTGCGGCTGCAGTCATGAGATGACACGGCGCGCAGTCTACGCTGGTCACGTAGCGCCCAAGACGGGCTGCCACTGACGTCTGCCTCTTTTTACTGCTGCTGTCCGCCTTGCCTCGGCTCTTGGTGTTTATTTTTGTTAAAAACACCGCTCCCCAGCATGGAAGGCGCGCGCGATCTTTTTTCTTTCTTTTTCCCCCAGTGGAGCAGCTGCCGATAGTCGGCGGCGGGCCGGCTTACGGCTTCGGATTTGGGCTTGGCTCTGACTTGGCCCTGGTGGCCACGTTGTGGAGATGGGGCTGCCAATCTCTACTTCGCTGAAGCTTCGTTCGTTGGTACGGCTTAGAAAGAAAGAAAATTGACACCAAGAGAGTAGAACGTCACTGGGCGCAGGTGAAATAACGTTGGGAAAAGAGCGGTGGTGTGCCTGCTGCCTATAGGAATGTCACCGTTCACACCGATAATCAATTTTTAGGGGTGAAGCTCCGCAGGCCTTGGGTCGTTCCCCCCTTTGTAGTAGTAGTAGTGGTATGTAGCCACCTCCAGTTTATGAATTGATCAATAGATGGTGTTGTGTGTATATGTCCTTAAAAATAATGACTAGATGGCGTTAGTCGGTTTTGTATAGTTCACGATTTCGTATAGTATAGACAGACGGACGCACGGGCAGACACGGACGGGCGAAAGCACGGGTGAACGGACGGAAGCGCGAATAAAAGCACGGGCGGATGGGCGCTTCGCCCCACTCATCATCATTCACTCCGGGGATATGCTGTGATTTTTTTTTCTTGCTTTCATCGCGTTGCAGGGTCGCACGTTACTTGTACTGTTTTGTGTAGTACTGCCGTAATTGGAATATAGACGGGAAAGTGGACGAAAATACAACTTGCCACCGGCAGGAATCGAACCCCCGACCTTCGGGTACGCGCCCAATGCTGTTACTAATTGAGCTACGGCGACGTTCGTTCTGTCGTCCACTTTGCGGGCTGTGTGTGGGCGTGCAAACCACGGAGTGTCTCAACTCGTGAATCGTATTTTTTAGGAGTGAAGTTCCCTTTAGTATAATCTGGTCCCGTGTCAGGTGCACCCGGTAGTATCTCACGAACAATATGATAGCTGGCACTGCTTAATAGAAGTGCATACAAACTGCAGTTGAGTGAGGATATTCTAGATGGCGCTGTACCGCCACTCTCTGATTGGCTGCTGCGCGGGCTGTGTTTGGATCCTTGGAGAAGGAGTGCCTCTCTCAGTCACCTGGATCGTCGCCGTGCGCGTCGGATCTTTCATAAAGCATGGACGAAGCTGAGTGGCGGGCTCGTAGGGTCGCGGCGGCTCGTCGCCAGACATTTAGACAGACGGGTGGACGGAAGCACAGACGGTTGCACTCCGTGGATATTCACTCCGTGGAATGCACACTGAGCAGTCACGAGTTTACTGTTTCCCTATCTTCAGCAGGGGTCGGCGTTCGCTTCGTATATACGCATACGTGCAAGAGCTGGAGGTCCCGTGTACGCAAACTTAGGTGCACGTTAAAGAACCCCAGGGGGCCAAAATTTCCGGAACCATCTACTACGGTGTCTCTCATAATCATATTGTGGGTTTGGGACGTTAAAACCTACATATCAATCAATCAAGTACAGGAGGTGACTGTTCTCTCGTCACTTTCGACATGCTGTACTTTTGTTTCTACTTCTACATGTTCTTGCTTTCGGAGCGTTTCGCTCAAAGATATCTGTGTACTTCAGTAAAACCTATTATTGGGTGGTGGGAGCATGCTACAAGAAAAGACGACGGAACTCGCCAAGAAGGATAGGCGAAAGGCAAGTTTCGCTCGTAGATAACTGTATTAGCGAAATCTGTATTAGCGATACGTCGGTATAGTGCTTTTAATTTTTTTTAATGTGAAAGTGTTTTATGCCGGGGCCCACCACGGCTCCGCTAAAGTATTTCCGTCATGGATATGACGTTGTAAATTGTAATTCACCAGATTGCGAACAAAATGCGAAGAAAAAAAACATGAAGGAAAATGTATGACTTGGGGCGTCGAACCAGCGACCACTACGCCACGAAACGTATATTTTCCTTTCATGTTATTAAATAAAAAAAACGCGTTATGACATGCATACACTCCCACGATCTTCTTGCAAAAGTCACACTGTTTTAATACCGAAAACAACTGAAAAGAAAAATTTTGTTTCGTCAAGGGCTACAGACCAATATTCCTGTCAAACGCGGGCAACAAACTTTTCGCAAAAGTATTATCAAATAGGTTGTAATTTGCGATGTCGATCATTATCGGCTCTCATCAGACATGTTGAATCAGTGGTCGATCCATACAAAACAATGTACATGTCGCTCGCACAGTGCTTCGGTACTGTCATAATTATCAAACACATCTTGCACTGCTACAGGTAGACTTTGCAAGAGCGTTCGATCGTGTTAGCCATGCCTTCCTTATTTCTCGTATCGAGCACGCCAATGTTGGTGAAGTTGTTCTTAAAAAAACGTTACACTTTTTTGTAATGAACGCTCAATTTGTTTGTTAATGGTCAACTCTCTAAATCTGTTTCTATTCGTTCTTCTGTAAAACAGGGATGCCCGATGTCACCCCTTCTGATTGCACTTTATCCAAAAACCGCTGTACTTAAGCATAATACTGTCCAGTTCCATTCGTGGCTTCAGCATATACTTGACAGGAAAGCTAAAGTATTAGCTGATGCAGACGACATCGCTTTCTTTTGCACAGATAAGCCAACTGTCGAAAATGTGGTATCTATGATGGAAACGTTTGGCGTAGTATCAGAAGCTCGTTTAAATACCTCTAAGAGTTTAGGACTGTGGTGTGGCTTGCGGGGTAGCATGCCGCATCAGTTCGCAGGGTGTAATTGGACAAGAACTCTTTCCCAAATACCTCGGTGTACCATTGCATGCGTTATTCAGTGCGCCTGATGGAGCGCGTTCGTAAACTCGAACGACCGGTCCAGACAATTGTTCCTTGTCGACTTGCAATATTTGGGAGAGCTGAAGCTTGCAATACTTTCCTAGCAACAAAGCTTTTCTTTGTATTGCAACTTATTCATTGCGCAAGATTGTTTAAGCCGATGCGTTGTGACAACTTATTAACGCGCGATAGCGTTTAAGAGCTCGTTTCGCAGAAATACCGCCGTTGGCGTCGTTGATTCTGAGCGAAAAATCATCATCTTATGCTTGACCGAAAAATCGAGAACGATGCAAATAGAATAAATAAATGATAAAAAATCCTGGAGCAGACTGGGGACTGGACGAGGGTTGTTTGGATCCGAGTGGGTATCGACCCCGAGTCGTTCGCGTGGCAAGTGGTTGTTCTATCATACGGACATGCTTATGCTTGTTAAAACAATGAAGTGAACTTCCTCTGCTTGGAAATGCAGTGAAAGTAGCGTTCATGCTTGACAAACACACGCGTCCTGCATACATTCTTCACAATGCAACATGAACTACTGCAGTAATAGTGTGTGGTATTAACGTCCATTACCAACGGGCTTCAGAATATATGTGATTATCATAATTGCTCCGTAGTTGAAAGCCCACTACAAAAGGCACACACTCTACTGCGCCTATTCTCTTAAGGCTATACGTATAGTGGGTGCATAGCAAATTCAAAAAGGTTTCATGCACTGAGTGTTTGAAAAATACACAAACAGGATGTCACTATCGCGTTCAACTCCTAAAGGCAAAACTTTAGAGTCCCCTCATTTTTCAATATGGTTATTGAGGGTGGTTTAGGAATAAAACACCTTTATTTCATGACAGCAGTGTCATGATTCTTCTTTTTTCGTGA